>NC_138369.1:190778337-190814130 GCF_054177405.1 Leptonychotes weddellii
TAGAGAGCGAGCGAGAGAGAAACAGCATGAGAGGGGAGAGGGTCAGAGGGAGAAGCAGGCTTCCCGCCGAGCAGGGAGCCCGATGCGGGGCTCGATCCCCGGACCCCGCGATCATGACCTGAGCCGAAGGCAGACGCTTAACCATCTGAGCCACGCAGGCGCCCCCAATAAGTAAGTTCTAAAAATGGTATCACCCAAGTGGCAGGCTCTCTATTGTGGCTGTGGGTGACGTCCTGAAGCACTCATAAAAGTGTGTCTACAGAAAGCACACACCTCCTCCAGTCCCCTGGTCGCCCCGCAACCCATCCCAGGGGCACCTTAATGGACCACTGGCAGAGTTCCCGACTCTCCATCCTCTTTCCAACACAGATTTCACCCTCAATACTATTGACATGCTCTGTGGTGGAGCCATCCTGTGCATTGTAGGATGGTGGGCAGCATCCGTGGCCTCGACCCTCTCGGTGCCAACAGCAGGTGTGTCTTCAGGTACCACCACGTGTTCCCTGCCAATCGCCCTTGGTGGAAACCTAACGTTATAGGATTGATACTCACCAACTTGTTATTATCAAATGCAAAAGTTTAAGTGTACATAAACAATGGGCTTGAAATTCTGAATCAGCGTTGTACGATGGCAATGTTCTAAGTAGCTGGAAGTAGTAATTACATGTTTATACCTAATGCACGGGAGAAGCCCACCTAGCAAGTGCTCAGATCCCACAGAAAGCCTAAGACATTTTCTACCAGTCACACTTTATATAACCAGAGCTCAGCTTCTGCGTGGAATTCAGGTATGCTTGGTACATTTTTAGACCAGACCCCTTGTTATTAATGGAAATGCTGGTTCTAAAATTTCAACCCAGAAGTTGGATCTTTCTTGTATCTCTTTTTAGAAATTTTGCTCTTTTGATTCTTTAAGGGAAATTTTGTCTTGCCCAAATTTTTTATAAAATGACCATCAAGAGTTGAAAGGTGATTACCAGGGGCTGGGGGGAGTGGGAGGGGGGGAACGGGCAGGCAGATGTTGCCAAAGGGTACAAACTTCCAGTTATAAAATGAGTAAGTTCTGGGATCTAATGTACAGCATGATGATGATGGTTAATAATACTGTATTATACACATGAAAGCTGCTAAGAGACCCGCTCTTAAACGTTCTCACCACAAAAAGAAGCGGTAATCACGTGAGCGCTCGTGGAGGTGTCAGCTAATAGGACGGTGTGCATCATTTTACAATAAGTGTATCAAATCAACACCCTGTGCCCCTCAAACGTACAAAATGCTATACATCGATTCTATCTCAATAAAGCTGGGGAAAAATAAAAATTAAAAAACCACACCATGAGAAAAATGACTTTGAGTATCTCAGACTGAAATGGGATGTTTCATGCTGCTTCTCCAGTGAATTGATCAGGAGTACATGAGCACCCAGCAAAGCTTTATTTCTATTTGGCCAGTAAGAGAATCGGGTCCATATAACATTGGTCCGTGGATTCTTCTTGGCAGAGACGTTTCATAGAAAAGAATAAAAGATAGCTGGATGATCACCATTAGACTGAATTAAAAATAAATAAATGGAAGCCCCCAACAAGGCTGAGGGTCTCCAGGTTCCCAGGCAGCCGGTGTTGTGGCTGGGGGGAAACTGGCCTCTCATCAACACTGCTCCAGCATCTTGCCAGGAGGGCCAGGCTCTCTCCTGGAAGCGTTCTAAAGGGCATCATGCAAAACCTGGTCTGAAAACGCTTCCTTTCTCAAGAGTCAATGCAAGGTTTTCATTTTTGTTTTCTGGGTCATCGTGGATTAATTTTGTTTTCTTATGAGAGGCAGCAGGAATGTTAACAATTAAACCCACTCTCACCACAAAGAACAGCATTCCAAGGGAATTTCACATTCTAGAATTTAAGAAGTGGGACTCTGGTTTGCCTCACTCCATCCCATAACCAGCCTCAGTGCTTGGTGCTGCTTAATTGATCCTAGCTGGGAGCGGGGCGCTGGCCTCATGGGGTGCACCTTTGACATTGAGAGCAAGTGAGATGCTGCAGATCTGAGTGCTCCTTGGGGGTGTCCAGGGCCCCCCACAGCTTCTCCTTGTCTGGACGGGGCTGCTAAGCACCCTGCATCCTGGTGGTTTCATTTCCTGGGGACTCCCTGAGCTCCCGCGATGTGGGGGCAGCTGGGAGGGAAAGTGGGGCCTCGCCTTCTGCGCTCCCCGCCCCCGCCTGTGCAAACGCCTTCCCAGCTGCCTGTGTCTTGTCCTGGAGTGGCCAACCCGCCCCCCCGAAGCTGGCTAGCTGGAGCGCATTGTTCGGGGCCGCCAGGGCCTGGATGGACACACTTACACTGCTGGCAAGAACACAGTGTTGAAACGTCCCCAGTAATGCAACTAACAGGAAGGTCATCCTGCTCTTTTAAGTGGCAAAATAAATATCAGTGTCAAGGTCCTGGCTCGAGGCCACTTTGTTTGTTAAGACATATGTGTAGCTGTTCGTAAGGAAACTGCTTTGTTACTTCTTGTTCTCCTTTGGCTTGTCTTCGGTGTGGTCTTATGTGAGGTTTTTTTCTTTTTTAAGATTTATTTATTTATTAGAGACACACAGAGAGAGAGAGCAGGGGGAGGGCCGGAGGGAGAGAATCTCCAGCAGACTCCCCGCTGAGCGTGGAGCCCAAGGAGGGGCTCGATCTCAGGACACTGAGATCACGACCTGAGCCAAAACTGACCTGAGCCACCCAGGCGCCCCTTAGGTGAGTTTTGATAACCACCACCCAAAAGTCGCCGTTCTCATGCTGCTTCAGCGAGTTCGATGGAAATTTGATCACGGTAGGGTATTCGTTTCCTACACCGCTGTAAGCAGTCCGCATGACGTAGAAGCTTACAACAGTGCACACTGTTACCGACAGTCCTGGAGGCCAGTCCACAGTCAGCCTCTGTGGGCTAACACACATGTGTCAGCGGCGCAGGGCTCCTTGAGCAGGGGCGGGAGAGGATCCATTTCCAGAGCCTGTCCCTATGGCCTCTCCCACCGCCTCTCCCTCTCTGCCCCCTGCTTCCGCCCTCACGCCTCCTCTCCATTGCCATGAGCCTCCTGTCTCCTTAGAAGACCTCGAGACGACCCTGGGCCCCAGGTAACCCGGGATCACCTCCCTTCTCGAGCACCGCGGTGTGATCCCATCTGCAAAGTGCCGCGCACCTGTCCGCTAACACTCCCCGGCTCCCGGGATGGGCTGCAGGCGTCTCTGGGGGGCCGTTATTCCACCTGCTACACTGAGACTTTGTGTGAGTTTGCAGCACAGCTTTCCAGTTAAATAGGAAACTATCTGAAGATTAAAAAAAAAAAGGACAAAAGCAGAGGTGACCCTCAGAAACAGCCACAAAAAGGGTTAGAAGTGGTCATCTTGGGCGAGCACGGGGGTGGGCGGCATGGGGAACACAGAGTACCCTGTCTTTACAGACTTTTTACATTTCTTTGAGGGTTCTTTTTTTTTTGGTTTTTCAGATTTTTTAAAAACTGAGAACAATTATTATGGAATAACATTTTTTCAATTACAGAAGAAGAAGGAGGAAGAGAAGGAGAGGAAGAAGAAGGAGAAGAAGAAGGAGGAGGAGGAGGAAGAGGAGAAGGAAAGGAAGAAGAAGAAGGAGGAGGAGGAGAAGAAGGAGGAGGAGGAGAGGGAGAAGAAGGAGGAGGGGAGGGAGAAGAAGGAGGAGGAGGAGGAAAGGAAGAAGAAGGAGAAGGAGGAGGAGGAGGAGAAGGAAAGGAAGAAGAAGAAGGAGGAGGAGGAGAGGGAGAAGAAGGAGGAGGAGGGGAGGGAGAAGAAGGAGGAGGAGGGAGAAGAAGGAGGAGGAGTGGGAGAAGAGGGAGAAGAAGAATGAGGAGGAGGAAGAGAGGAAGGAGAGGAAGGAGAAGGAGAAGGTGGCTATGTCGGCTGTCCCCTGTCCCCAGGGCGCCCCGTCGGTGGAGGAGACCCATATGTATGTCCCGTACAGACGATCCTGAGGTACAGGACATTGTTCCGAGGCCAGATGCACCAGGGGGACAAAGGGCCAGAACAGAGGGGGCCCTCTAGGCTGGTGGCCTTCGAACTGGGGACACAGAAGTGCCAAACACTTTCCCAGGGGCACAGGTAGGGGACCAGGCACTGGAGCTTCAACTCCCGAAGGGTCCTTTCCGGAGACGGCTTGCAGAGGGGCCCCCGGCCCCCTGCTGTCGGTCCCTGCGCGGCCGGCTCCCATCCTCGCTGACGGCGAGCCCGGCTGTGCATGTGGGCTCTTGGGCCCACGCCGGGTGCTCTGAGTTCTCCGAGGGGCAGGGTGAGGTGGCGGGAGGGGCACGGACATCCTGGGTCACCCTGACGGTGGCCAGGGAGCCGGCGGGGGGAGACCCCGAGTCACCACGGACATGGCTGGGAAGAGAAGCAACCTCAGCTCGACGGTCTGGCCGCGGCCCCGAGGCCTGTGAGCGCGGGCACGGAGGTCTCCTGCTCCGCTCGCCTTCGCGCGTCCTGGACCAAAGCCACGTTCCCCGCAGCCTGCCGGTGGAGACGAACCTGCCCCCCCAGCCCGGTTCTGGGCCGGCAGGGAAACTTGACCTTCCTGTAGTGGAATCAGCTGTGTGGACCCGACTGACACGTGACTCTTATTTAATAACTACGGAGCACAAGAGTCTGGTTCACGCACAACGCGCGCGCACAGCCCACCTCCCCGAACCCCGACCGGCCTGCCACCCTCCCCCACTCACAGTTCACAAAGGAATACCAAGCCTGGGTCACTCCCTCCTGTTACAAAAGGCGCATGCTTTTCTCCACGTGTCGCCACATCGCTAAAAAACGGTGACGAGACCGTGTCGTCTCGGGTTCGCGACATACTAGGAAGGCGCCAGTTAGTCAGAGGAAACTCCCCGCTTCCGTCTTGGCTCCCGCTGGGCGTCCCACGGCGCCCGCTCCGCACCTGCACCCGTCCGCGGTCTGCTCCGGAGTCCACGCTGGCGCGTGGCCCCCACCGACAAACCCACCCCGCTGACCGGGGTGGCGGGGGGCCGGCTGCCAGGGAGGATGCCGTGCGCTCGGCGGGACGCACATCTGCCGCTTGGTGTTTTCTGGCAAAAATACATTTGAAGCACATAAATATAGAGGTTTATTGAATTTATTTTATATGTATGTAAATATATATAAGTGCTGAACAGAGAAACGTGTAATGAAATGAGCAAGACTTTTAAACAATTTCCCAAGCTTTTGTGAACAGGGCACTCTGCTAGCCTCCACTCGCGAGAGGGACGTGGAAAACCACCAGCCACCTCGGGACTGAGCAGCCCCAGAAATTGGGGAGACAGCGATGGAACTGGCTGCTGCGTGAACCCTTCTGTGAACCAGGAGACCCGGGCTCCCCCACGACCACGAGGGCCTCACAAACCACCTGCCCTGTGACTTGGAATTCAGACACTTTGCTTTTTAATTTTTAGCTGCCACAGAACCCCTTCCGGCCCCGTGTATAACATGAAGGACAGGAGCAGAGCTGGTGCCGGGCTCTGGCTCATTCTAGCGACGAGAAAGCTCTGGAAACATGAGCACAGTGGAACCTCACCCACCTCCCACAGAGACGCTTTCCCAGCAAATCTGACTCGGGTGCAGAATAATCCCTCCGTGATGACATGCTGGCTGATTTTCCGAACACGCACAACCCAGAAGGAGAGCTGGAGCATTCAAAGCTTTGCGGTCCCAGCACCCAACACTGACTCCGCTTCTCCACGGACGGAGTATCTTGCTGCCGAAAAGCAAAAACGTGATTAAGAAAAGAATGTTTCAAACAAAAAAGTGTTGGAAAAAAGTCTTTTGGGAACAGATGAATGGAAATGTGACCTTACGGGGAGAAGAGGGAAAGGCGCAAAATTTCTACAAGGTGCTGACCACGTTGCCCCTGTATCTTTGTAAGTAGGCGATGGCGGCCATCGAGCCGCTACGGTCTTTGGAGACACTTACAAGACGCCATTCAGGGTCACAAATGATTTCCTTTGCACCTACTTGAGCTTTCATGAGACATCGTGGCTGTGAGAGGGGCCCACCCAGAGACTCAGACAGCTCTCCCGGCCCCACAGCAGCCCCCGTGCCCCGAGCCACGGCAGGTCACACCTCTAGTGACCGCGCAGGGAGCCAGACGGCAGCCCCCCAGCCCCTCGTACCAGCCACTGACCGCCTCCAGCTCCGCACCAGCTGGAGCCCTGCCCCTACCCAGTCACATGGGTGCCCGCCCCCAGCTTCCCCGACCCCCAGTGACCAGCCCCTGCCTCCCTGCCCCCCACACCACCCACACGGTGCGGGGGGGGGGGCGGTCCACACCCTGACAGAGCGAGCTGGAAAATGGCCTTGATTTGGGTGGTCTTTGTTTACTTGTGCAGTTATTGACTTTAGAATGTGCTGGGGGGCTCGGAGTTTCTCAGCATGCGTTCAGGACTCTGTGAACCATGGGGCCTCGAAAGCAAACTGCTGGTCCTGGTCAGGGGGCGAGGGAGGGCCGGGGTGGGCCGAGGAGGGTCTGGGGCCTGGTGTGGGCAGGGGGGCAGCAGGCCCAGGGACACCCATACATCATCCCGTCAGTCGGGGGCCACCGCAGGGCTCGCGGGGTGGGGGCGGGGGTGCCGACCCGGGACACCCGAGGGAGACGAGGCAGGTGTGTCCCCTGGGAAGCCGGAGGACGCCTGAGGTCACACCCAGCGCAGGTTCCAGGTTTTGCTCTGAGCGGTCGGAGTCTAGAGCAGGTGGTGTGCAGGACCCAGACGGAGCTTAGACAAGGGAGGGCTTTAGGGCCAGGCCTGGAGGTGGCGGGTATCACTTCTGCCCCTAGTCCTCCGTCTGCACGCAGACACCCAGCTGTACCCAAGTGTCAGGGGCGCTGGGAGGTGTGGGTTCGCTGTGCTCCCAGAAGAAAAAGGACAACAGCTCGATCCGCAGACAGGCAGCCACTGTCCCAGGCGGGACTGAGGACGCTGGTCCACACCCCACCTGCCCCTCGGCAGCCCCTCCCAGCCAAGCCGAGGCCCCGTGCCGCCACTAGAACAACCTCTGTCTCCACCAGGAACCTGAGTTTGAATTCCAGGCTCCTTCCTGTTCCCCAACCCTGGGTCGCGTTCTCAAGCCCTCTGCCTGCCTGTCACCCCCCACCTCGCTTAAGTCACCACCTGTCACGGGACACAGTGGACTCTGCCCTCAAAATAAATGTAGCATCTCCAATTCTACCCTTACTTATTCCTTCCTTTGGGACATTGTATCGGTCAGCATCTGCTGCAGTGACAAGCAGCCCCACATGTCAGAGGCTCACGACACGCAGTGTGTGACATGCGAGCACTGTGGGCCCGCCGCAGGTCTGCCGGCCCGGCTGGCTCCAGGGTCGTCCAGCCCCTGTTCTCCTGGAGGACCGCTCCAGTAAGTGGGGAAGAACCAGACTCGGGTGCGGCTACCTCCCGTTGGCAAAGGCAAGTCACATGGTCAAGCTCCAGCGCAGCGGGGTCAGGGAGCTGGCAGGATGGGGGCAAGCGATACCCTCTACCCCCGTGAGCACTAGGCTCTCCTGCCACCGTGGCTGTCTTCTTTCAGGTTATGCCCATGTCCCCACCAGCAGAGAGTGGATTATGGTGCTGTTCACTCCTTCCTGCCCACCCACCGGCAGGTCAAGGAGAAGGGACAGCGACAGCCAGGGGCAGGGTAGGCCCCCGGTGGGGACCAGCCAGGGCGTCCCTTGTCACCACTGGCATGGTTGCTCTCCCCTGGAGTGACGTGAGAGGATCTGTTCCCACGGCTGAGCAGCCAGGAGCTGAGTCCCTCAGGTCTGGGTTTGCCTGGGTGGACCATTCTCCTGCAGGCCTGAGGGGTGGCCCAGGGGCCAGGGGAGGCCCCCGAGGCCCCGGGGGTAGGAAGCAGACCAGAAGTCAAGAAGGAGCCACACATAGATCCATCCTGGGACATCTCCCTTCTTCTTGGGGTTTTCCCGGGACTCTCTGGGGACAGAAGAGAAAGCCTGCTTGCTGCTCCAGCCACTCCCAGCATCCTTTCTGGACAGCAACTCATGGCTACTGGGCCCTGAACGGTGATGTCCTAGCCTGTGCGTCTGGGAGGCCCCGTGGGGAGCCACGGCCGTGCCTACAGCTGCTAGACGTTCTGAGAAAGAGGCCGGGTGGGTGGGCAGTGGAGGGCAGAGAGGGGCGGGCAAGACAAGCCCCCATCCAGGCAGCAGGGGCAGAACCTGCCGCTGCGAGGAGAGCGCCTGTCACCTTCCCCAGGTGAGCCCCTACATCTGGCCACCACCGTGTGCTGTGGGACTGAACTGAGCCCGCTGGGGGAGGGGGGCCTGACCGCGAACATCCAGCTGGGAAGCGGAAGAGCTGGTCTTGCCCCGCGGCCCCGAGACGCAGCTCCACGCCGTCCCCTTGCGCGGCGTGACCTGGAAGCTGTGGGCTAGTGATTGCTAAGGTCCAGAACAGCCCACCTGTGCGGCCATGTTGCCAAGCCCCTGGGACATAAAAGTCCACGGCGAGGGGAGGAGGGGGAGCCCCGTGCCCCAGGGAAGTCCCAAGTCCTCAGGCCTGATGCCCAGGCGGGAGTCCCTGAACGGCGGAGCTCAGAGCTGCCAGTGCAGAGGCGGGAGGTGGAGGCCCGGGGAGGCTGTCATGGTGTCCGGGTCCGGCTCCTCGGCCGCAAAGCTGGCGAGAGACCCAGCCGGCTGAGGGTGAGGGCGTGGAGTGCACATTGGCCCTGCCGCTTACCTCCGCGGCCACTGTCTTCTCTGAGAAATGAGCATGGGACACGCGCCTAAGTGTGGTTTCACCGTGTTGTCACATGCAAAGGGGCAGAGCACAGCTAGACAGGGCCCGTGTGCCCGGGTGTTGAGCATCCTCACTGCAGCCCCACCTGGTTGATGCACCTCTGCCCAGGCTCACCCAGCCTAGACCACCCGGCGCCTTCGGGCCCGCTCTGCCCTCAGCCACATGACATTGTTACCTGGGGACCCATCAGCATGCACCAGAGTGCCACAGCAAATGTCAGGCGATCCCTCAGCGCTGTGTCCCGGGGGGAGGGGTTTCTCCCATTCCCAAGGGCTGAGGCTTCGACCTGGCCCCCAGACCACAGAAGCTGTCCACTCCCTGCAGACTCCAGAGAGCACTCGAGCCCAGACATGTAAGCCGTGTGTCGTGCAGCCATCCCAGGTAGCCCAGGAGACCGGGACGGGCGACCTGTCATGGAGAGCAGGCCAGGAGGCCAGACACGTGGCCGAGCACCAGGGGGCGGCGGGCCCAGGGGGACTGCTTGGTGCTAGTCTCCTGGCTAAGGGACATTCCCAATCCCTTGTGGAGGAAACACTACTGAGCTTTCTGACTCACCCGTCTACCCGGACAGGGAGCTGCACATGGCCCTCAGCCTTTCTGGACAAGGCCACCTGCCGAAGTCCCGACTCACAGAGCCTTCTTGGCCTGTGATCAGGTGTCCAGGTTGGCGGGTCCCACCCGACCTGGCAGTCAGCGTGCATGGGCAGGGCTCGGCTCTACCTGGGTGCACATGGTCTACACCGGCCCCCACCCTTGTCCCAGGCCCCCCACACGTGCCACACACCAGGAACGTGCCCGGTGCGGCCCAAGCTGCAGACGGGGACAAGGAGGATAACAGGCAGACCCCTTACCCTCAAGGACCATCGGGCCCAGCAGGGAAGTGAGGCCCACACCTGAGCCAGCTGAGGAGCTGCCTGACGGGAGGGAGGGAAGCCAGGGGGACGCTGGGAGTGATGCTTGCCACATCCACCCACGTGGGCACGTGTGAGCACAGACTCCTTCACAGCCGAGGGCAGGATAAGTATGACCGGGGTCAATGGACGAGGGAGGTCCACATTCCACCCAGCAAGCCCCGCACCGGGGCAGTGACCCAGTGAGAGGGCAGGAGGGCAGCGCTGCTGGTTCTACGTACAGATGGGCGGGAGAGGCAGTGGGCAGCCTCAAGACCGCTGACCTGGGTGCAGTCACAGTGACAACGGGGCTGGAACTCATGCCCTCAACCGCCTTCACATCACCATGGGGCATGCCAGAGCCATGTGCCCTGGTAGCCAAGATGACTCTCACATTGTCAGATTTCCATCCGCGTGCGAATTTTTATTGTTTGTAGCTCAGATTTGTCAAGTGGTTTTGCATGGCTGTCCCCAAGGGTGGTGGCTTGCAAATTCAAGCCAAGGTTAAACAGATGGCCTTAGGTACACATTCCCTCTGCCCCAGCTCCACAATCTGCCAAAAGTGCAGCCAGGGGCAGAGCAAAACAAGAACACAGGGAAATCTCTGGCGTGAACGTGGATAACTCTTCTTGAAAAAGCTCACCGACCCATCCAGGTGCAAAAGAATGAACTCACACCAGATACAAAAATTGACTCACACTGGATCCAGACCTAAATGTAAGAGCTTAAACTATAAAACTCTTAGAGGAAAGATGTGGGACAAGCTTCATGACACTGGACTGGGCAGCGATTTCTTGGATATGACACCAAAAGCACAAACATCAAAAGAAAAAATAGGGCGCCTGGGTGGCTCAGATGGTTAAGCATCTGCCTTCGGCTCAGGTCATGATCTCAGGGTCCTGGGATCGAGTCCCGCATTGGGCTCCCTGCTCCTTGGGAGCCTGTTTCTCCCTCTGCCTTTCTCTCTCGCTCTGTCTGTCATGAATAAAAAAAAAAAAAAGAAAAAAAGAAAAAAAGAAATGAACTGGACCTGCATCAAAATTAAAAGCTCTTATGCATCAGAGGACATAGCCAACAGGGTGAAAGGCAGCCCTAGAATGAGAGAAAATATTTGCAAATCATAGATCCCGTAAGGGGCTGATAGAATATACAAAGAATTCCCAGTGATCAACAAAAACCAAAATAAGCCTGATTTTAAAAATGGGCAAAGGACTTGAATACACATTTCTCCAAGGAAAATATAAAAGTTGGCAATAAGCAAAAGATGCTCTGTATCACTGATTGCTAGGGAAATTTCACATCCAAACCAAATGAGTCATCACTTCACACCCGTTAGGATGGCTCTGATTAAAACAACAACAACAAAAAACACAAAACAAGAAAACCAAAGGGCTCAAGAAGGGATATATGGGAATTCTCTGTACTTTCTGCTCGATGTCTCTTAAATCCAAAACTTCCCTAAAAAAGAAAGTCTATTAATTTTTAAAGTGTATACACAAAAATAAAGAGCTTTAAATTTAAAAAAAGGAAAAAACACAAGTGTTGGCGAGGATGAGGAATAGTTGGAACCTTTGTGCACTGTTGGTGGGAATGTATGATGGCAGAAAATGGGAGGGGGAGCTCCTCAAAAAATTAAACAAAGACCTACTACATCATCCAGCAATCCCACTTCTGGGCATATGCCCCAAAAAAGCAAAAGCAAGAAGTTGGATGGGTATTTGCACCCCCTGCTCACACAGTACTCTTCACAATAGCCAAAAAGTGTAAGGAAACAACCCAATGTCCAAGAGTAGTTGGGTGGGTAAATAAAATGTGGACAGTACAGACGATGGAATAGTATCCAGTCTTAAACAGGAAGGACATTCTGACACCTGCCACAACGCAATGAACCTGGAGGACACCACGCTGAGTGCCACGAGCCGGTCACCAGAGGACAAATCCTGTGTGATCCGCGTATCTGAGGGACACAGAGGAGTCAGTTCAGAGACAGGAAGTAGGATGGTGGGTGCCGGGCACGTTTCATGGGGATGGGGTTTCAGTTTGGGAAGGTGAAGAGTTCCAGAGGTGGGCAGTGGGGACAGCTGCACAGCTGAGCAAATGTGCTCAGTGCTGCTGAGTTGTGCGCCGAGAAATGGCTAGAATGGTAAATTTCATGTCATATACAATCTACCACAACTTAAAAAATAAAGATCCTCCACGTGACCGCATACGTACTTTCATAATAAAAACGTTAAGCTCTATGGTTCCTTAAATTCTTTGTAGACACATCGTGATGCGCACCATGCTCTGCCACATCCAGAGACCTCTCAGTAAGGACGCACCAGATCAGCCGTCCCCGTGTTGGTTATCTTTAAACTCGAGGTAGGAATAACCTGGTATTTCTGTGAGAGTTGTGATTTTAAGCTAAGAAACATTAAATAACTTGAGTTTGTAAACTGATAGTAGAGTACGTAAGTGAACTTGATTTGCTATAAGCTCATTTATGAGACAAGTAAGAGCAATTTAAGTGTCTGGGAAGTTTGGTTTGCTTGTGTTGTAATGTTTCTTGCCAGGGGTTTGACTTGCTTAAAAAGAGAAATGAATACATTAAATTATCAGAGAACTTCTTAGAGCACTAACGGAAAGTTAACTTGAATAAAGAGCCAATCCACAGCCATCAGCGTATGGAAAAAGGCCAGAGGTCACCCAGTTTGATGGGCCTGAACTCCACCAGCCCACTGAACCCGCGTTCCAGCAGTAAGACGGCATCTGGTGAGACTCTCCACAGTGGCGGCCGGGCACAGCATTTGCTGATGAAGACGGCTATATCAGAAGTAAATCGTGTGTGCACGGCAAGGGCCCCGAAGATCCCCGCCGCTCACCTCTCCGGAAAATGTCTGCGAGCGTCATGCCGGGGTCCCCAGGGGACGGCGGAGCCCAGGCTGGGCGTAGGGCTGCTCCAGGACTTTGGGGGCTGAAGTGAGGGAGTTGAGCCCACCCCCATGAAAATTGGGAGCAAACAGCTGCTTTCCTAGCAAAACAGAAATTGCCAAACCCAGTCCTAGAACTACACCCGAATGGTTCAACTTCCGTCGGAGAAGTTAGGAAGGTGGTTAAAGCTCTACCTTTGGAAAACATCAGCCCGACTGGCTTGTATTTACTTCTTGAATAGCTATTTCAATCTTGTATAAACTCTTCTTGGTCACAGAAAGAGACGGAAAGCCTCCTTTAATTTTTGGAAGCGTAACCCCATGAAGATAGCCCCGGGGAATGATGCCACTCGGGTGTGCCCGCAGACACAAACACTCCCAACACAGCGGCCCCCAGTCCCCGTGCTGATGTGTCCGGTCACCACACTGCCACCAAGCCCAGTCCAGGCCAGCAGTGGGAGCACGGCTCGGGAGCAGGACGTCACCAGTGCCAAGAAGGAACACAGGCAGGAAGAAGGGTGCAGAGAACCCGAGATGTGCGCCCTGAGAGCGAAGTCCCCCTTGATGGGAGGCCTGAGCCGGGGGTCAGCAGAGGTGGGTGCAGCGGCGGGAGTGCGGGGTCCTGCAGGGACCAGCAGGCACCAGCGGGTGGGCGCCCAGGGGGTCAGGAGGGCATGGGGAGGCAAAAGGTCAGGCAGATCCCAGGGATGCCCACCCCCAACCCCACTTGCCTCCATCCTCTCTCCAGTCCACACACCCGAGGAAGGGGGCTGGCAGGCCTTCCTGGGCCCGGTGCCCACTCTGGGCAGAGGCAGGGCCAGACTGCCCCACGGTCAGGGACCAGGAGTCCGGGCAGGGGATGGGTGGTTCAGAGATGACCCCCCTGCCCCGTCCTCTCGTGCCCCTCCAAGGAGACAGGCAAAACTGCCAGGCAGGTTGAGCTAAGATCACATCGGCCAAGCTTATCCTGGGGTCCCAAGTGAGCTGCCATGCGTAAGTCTTTGGTGGTCATGATAAACAGTAGAAAGAAGCTCAACAGCTGAAGAATCTGGCAGCAAATCAAGACGTCGTGCCATCATCCCTCCCTGAAAGGCTGTGCATATATCTGCCAAAACTACAAATATTTCGCCTGAGCCAAAGAACATCATCACACTTAACAAAACCAAGATGAGTTCTTT
This sequence comes from Leptonychotes weddellii, assembly GCF_054177405.1. Classification (NCBI taxonomy): domain Eukaryota; kingdom Metazoa; phylum Chordata; class Mammalia; order Carnivora; family Phocidae; genus Leptonychotes; species Leptonychotes weddellii. The sequence continues at coordinate 190,792,119 of NC_138369.1, forward strand.
CATGACTGATCTCCAGTTCATGTTCGTTTCCCGAACTGCCGAAGACCATCGTCTTTAGCCCGTCTCTGCGAAGGGGGCTTCGAGGGAGCCCACACATGCAGTTGTTGTTAACCCCGAGCGTCGCGTCCGGGACCGTGCTGGGGACAGGCAAGCTGTCCCAGAGAGCGCCCGCGGCCGGGTTTGCCTGCTTGCTGGCAACCCGTCGTTAGGTCAACAGTGTTGGCCAGAGTGCCGTGCAGCTGGTGTCATGGTGAGGAACCCTGTCCCCGAGGGGAGACGAGATCCGGTTTTCACCCTGTCGTGGGCTCAAGACCAAGTTCAGGACCAATCTGGTGATTTCAGATCAGTATGCTGAAATTGACCGGGTGACTCAGGGTGGAAAAAAAATACATCACTTCCTTCCCAAAAGAAAAGTGTTATGTAATCAAAACCCAGCCATTTGACTCTGCAGTATTGGAGTCAGAAATCCCATAAAATCCCTCATTCTCAGCTTCTCTTGAAGAAAGCTGACTTGGCTTTCACACCAGAAAAACTCAGCAGGAAACCAAGCACAGCTCCGTGTTAGCAGGCACCGTCCCAATTGCCGCCTGACCCTTGTGGCCCTTCCCGCCTTCTGGTGACGCCCGTCGGGGCCCTACCCCTACTCCTGGGGTCTCCTGACCGCAGCCCCCCTCCCAGGCGGTATGTCACGGGATCCCCACACCCACACCTGGAGCCCGTCCCATCGGAAGCTCTAGTAAGGAAACCCCGGCACAGAGCAGGCCCCGTGGAAGCTCCCCCTGCTGACTAGGCTTCCAGAGTGAGGGCCCCCTCCTGCCGGGCGATGAGCACGGAGCAGGGATGTGCGGGACCAGCGCATGGGCACGACTGGGGTGGGAGCCATGTTTGACTGCAGGGCCAGGACCCCAGGCTCCAGGAAGCCACTCGGGCCCTGCTTTCCCCGTGGGGCAGGGGGCAGGTCTCGGGGGGACCTTGGGGTCCAGGCAGGCTCCACCTTACCGGGTACCCTGCTCAGCAGGATCCTTGGGCTCAGAAGGCAGCACCTTGAGCTACTCTGCTGCCCTGGAGAGTGCACATGAGGCTGCCTGGGTTGCAACACACACTCAGATACACACATGCACACTCAGATATACACACAGATACACTCAAATACACATATACTCAGATACACACACTCAGATGCACACACTCAGATACGCACACTCAGATGCACACGCACACACTCAGATACACACACGCACACTCAGATACACGTACACTCAGATGCACACTCATACACACACGCACACACACTCAGATGCACACTCAGATACACACACGCACACTCAGATGTGCACACACACTCAGATGCACACTCAGATACACATGCACACTCAGATGCGCACACACTCAGATGCACAGATACACACTCAGATGCACACACTCAGATACACGCACACTCAGATATACACACAGATACAAATACACATATACTCAGATACACTCAGATGCACACACAGATGCACAGATACACACGCACACTCAGATGCACACGCACACACTCAGATACACACACACTCAGATGCACACTCAGATACACACACGACACTCAGATGCACACTCAGATACACACGCACACTCAGATACACGCACACAGATACACACTCAGATACATGCACACTCAGATGCACACACTCAGATACACACACACTCAGATGCACACAGATACACAGATGCACACACGCACACTCAGATACACACGCACACTCAGATGCACACACTCAGATGCACACACGCACACTCAGATGCACACACTCAGATACACACTCAGATACACACGCACACTCAGATGTACACACACACTCAGATACACACACGCACACTCAGATGCACACTCAGATACACGACACTCAGATGCGCACACACACTCAGATGCACACTCAGATACACACGCACACTCAGATACACGCACACAGATGCACACTCAGATGCACACACACTCAGATGCACACAGATACACACTCAGATGCACACACTCAGATACACACTCAGATGCACACACGCACACTCAGATACACACGCACACTCAGATACACACACTCAGATACACACGCACACTCAGATACACACACGCACACTCAGATGCACACGTACACACCCGCACACACACGGCATCCGGAGCCCGGCAGCTGGGCTCCAGGAAGTGCTGTTCGGACAAGGCAGGCATTAAGCGTGGGGTGGGGACAGGAGCACCTGTTGGCTGAGGGCCGGGGGTGGGGTCAGATCCTGTTGGGGGAGGGGGTGGTGTGAAGTGTGTGAGCCGGTGTGGACCGCGGAGTCAGCACCACGCCGAACAGCCCCGCAGGTGACTGGCGTCCGTTGCTTCCGAGACGCGCTGAGGTGGACAGGACTCTGGTGGCCGGGCTAGCAAGCCAACAACACCATGGTCAGCAAAGGGCCTGGGCAGGCAACTTCCGGGACGGCACACGCGGTCTCTGCCCCACGCCGCTCCCGCGACCACGTGACCCGTGGCAGAGGGATCCTAAAGATGTGAGTCAGTGACGCATCGGCCGACCTTCCTGGAGGGAGGCTCTTGGGGGGCCTGGTCTCCTCAAGGCGGGCCTGGAGAACACAGTCTTCCCTGGGCGGCGTGGAAGGGAAAGGCAGGGTCCTGCGCGCCCGTGCGGGCTTGAGGACGGAGCCCCCGCTGCCCCCGTCCCCAGGGTGGCCTCGGGGACGGGCGGAAGGAAACAGGGCCAGTGGCCCTCGAGCACCAGCGCCTGGGTCCCGCCGCACCCGGAGCTAGCCTGCCCGCGGCCCGCCGGCCCCTCATCTCGGCCCGGTGAATCGAGCACGGGCCCAGCGTGCTGGACCTCTGCCCACAGGCGGAGCGAAAACGCCGCTGTGGGTTCTTTTCGTTTACTTGTTTATCTTTGTTGTGCTAAGACACACATAAGGAAATTTACCGCTTTGTGGATTTTAAAATGCATGATTCAGTGGCATCAAGTACCTCTGCAGTATTGTGAACATCACTTCTATCTGGTCACAGACTTTTTGGTGAACGGTGGCCCCAAATCCAGGTCTCTGAAAACTCACCTGGAGAAAGTTGTGGGTCTTGGCCAGAGGCCATGGGCGCCGCGGGAAGTCCCAGATGGCTGCTCACCAACCAGGCCACCATGTAGACCGTTTCCTCCTGGCAAGCCCCACGTGTGTTTACTTTCTCCAGGCTGCCTGGGGAAACTCCACACCCAGCCCTCCAGGGCCAGCTTTTGCCTGAGAACATCCCGCCCACCACAAACCTCGCTGTGGGGACGTGAGCCCGGAGACAGTCAAGGGCGTGCTATCTGGTGGGGGATGGTCTGCTCTCGACCTGGGGCACCGAGGGCCAGCAGGTCTCCTTCCCCAGGCACTCCCAGGCATCCTGGCTGCCACGCGAAGCCCTGGAATTTTCCAGGGGGAGGATCTGGACTCTAGGCAAGTTCGGAGGGTGGGGGCACTGGTCTGCACGTGGCTGTCTTTGCAGCAGGGTGTGGCACTGCCTCCAGGCCAGACACCCGCAAGGTTGCAGACCCCAGATTTTCCCCAGCACCTGCCACCTGGGTTATATTGGGTCTGCTAGGCCGCAGGCCAGGGTCCAAATAAACATGCCTCCTTCCTGGAGAGGAGTTTCTGGTTCTGCAAAATGCAGCCGCCCTCTCTGACGTCACCATGAATCCATCCACCCACACAAATATGAATACATATTCATATAAATGCAGATGCACACAATGGGCCTCAGCAGCCCCCCACTGCACTGACGACCTGCCTTCCCCTTCCCGGAGCCAGGCAGACATGGGGTGGGGGGTGGGCGTGGGGTGGGGGAGGGGCGGGAGCGTTCCGGTTCTTCTTTGTCCACACTAAGGCTCATCCTAGAATCTTCTTTCTGCCCATCAAATAACGGGAGAAATTAATCACGTCCACCACCCTGGCCCCTTCAAGTCCGCAAGCACTAGCTTTCTTAACTTGAGACGTTTCATCTCTGCAGGAAACCCAAAGGAAGGTCCAGCCCCTCCCTCAGCACTCAGGACTCCGCACCTGCCACCCTCACCCCAGGGAAGGGCCCCGTGAGCCCCTAGCTGGCGGGACGGCATCGGGGAGGGATGTAAGTGGGATCCAGGTGCACGGGATGAACTGGGTGGCTGCCGTGAGGTCCGATCACACGTGCGGACGAGCACGGCTCCCACACGTTTCCAATGCTCCGAACCCCAATGCCGTTGTGAAGCTGTCACTGTAAATGGTCCTACAGCGGGTTTGATTTGGGAGCCAAACCATCCCCAAGTGTAGGCGATACCTAACATGTCGCAGCCCCACTCACGAGCACACACTGCTCTCTGAACGACACACTTCACACTTGTCACCTGGTTGTGCTGCCTCCCTCCCGGTCCGAGTGACCCCCATGGGGGATGAGGTAGGCCCCCGGCTGCCTCTCAGGAGGGCTGTGTGCACACACAGGACACACACAGGACTCGCAGAGCTGGGCACGGTCGGGGCGGGGGGCGGGCAGTGGGAACCAGGCCTGGAGTGGGCTCGTCTGGGCCACCCCTGGAGCACACGGGGTCTCCCACAGGCAGGCTTGAAGGCCTCTAGGTTCTTCTCCGAGTTGGTTATTTTATGGAAATCAAACAGGTGTCCCTCTGAAGAGGACACGCCGCTGTCCCGGCCCCGTGGGAAGGCTGTCTCGGGAGGAGGCTGGCTGACCCCCAGAAGGCGGCGTGCCCTACTTCCCGATGGGCTTCAGGGGCCTCCTGGCCTGGGACTTGAGGCCCACAGCACTCGTTGTCTGGCTGTCCTCTGCCGGGGGCTTGGCACCTGCTCCCACGGGGCCAGAGCGCCTACCCTGCCCGCTAAAGTACCTTCCACCTGGCCCCGTGAGCGCCCGGGGACCCCGCTCCTGGGGTGGGACAGGTGGGGCGGCGGCAGACCCACACCACAGCGGGAGAGGGCGGGGGGGTTCTGGGGGCAGGAGTCATAGAGGCCCCGACCCCTAGTGTCCACCCACAGCCATCCCCACCCCAGCAACCAGAGGCTGCGGGTTCCACAGAGGAAGCAGGCGGGCGTGTGCAGGAGGCGGCCTGCTCGCGTCCCGGGAGTGGGGAAGCCCCAGCTGCTGGGCCGGGTTCGGAGCTACCCACCCCACGGACAGCCCGCCTTCCAACCTCCCCGACCCGACAGCCCAGGGGGTGTGCCCCCCAGCTTGCCGGGACACCAGACTCCGCACACGGCGCTCTGGCCAGCAGGGTGGTGGGTGTTCCCACCCCCAGTTTATGGCCCTGGTCTGGGCTGCAATATTTCCCTCGGCAGGACGCTGCCCTCTGCCCCCGGCTCAGTGCCACCCACAGCTCACTTCCTCCCAGCCCGGCCTGTCTCAAGGTCAGGCTCCCACGTGGAGAAACGAAAAGCCAGGGCAAGTCCCCTGCTGCTTCCCAGGAAAGTCCCCACGGAGCCCCGCTCCCGCCCGACATTTCCACGAGGCTCAGTTTAGCCCGAGCAGGAAAGGGGATTTCTCTCTCCTGAGAACCCGAGAGTCTGACAGGCACCCCGGTGCCCGTCACATCCCCTCATGCTGCCCTGGTGGCCGTCGGGCTCCGGGGAGAGGGCCCCTCGCGCTGGACGGGCTGCACGAGAAGAGGCGAGGGGGCACCCCACATACCCCACCACGAGGCGCTAGGACCCCAGCCTGCCTCATGCCTTCTAGAGCTTTCCTGGGGCAAAAGGGTCTGCAGGTACCTTCCAGGAACCAGAGGCCCCTGCAGAAAGGGGCCTAGAAGCAGGTATATTTGGGGTTAGGGCAAGGCGATGGAACAGAGCAGGATGGTGTTCTGGGCTCCAGCCAGTGGAGGGGGGACGGTTCCTGGAGGAGCCCAGGACACACGCACGGGAGGTGCGCTCGGCCCTCCTCCCTCTCAGCCCCGGCCTCACAGCATCTCTGGGCTTCCCCGGAGCCTTGTAAGGCCGCCTAGTCCCAGTCCCTAAGTCCAGCCCTCCTGGACGCCAGAGTCCCTCTCCCGTGGCCCCGACGCCCTTTCCTTTGATCTTTGCTCTCTTCAAGTTTGAGCAGTCTGTGCTGCTCTTCACTGACTTTCATCCAATGAGCCCGTGATGGGCGTCCACGCCATGCTAGCCCCCACCCCCCCGCACAGGCCCTCGGGGAGGAGGCATGGGGACAGCCCGTGCAAAGGCCCTGGGGCACAGAGGTGCTTGGCCAGCAGAGCAGCCGAGCTCAGAGAGGTCCCAGGTCCAGGCAGGGGCAGGCAGGGCCTCCAGGGATGGGCCTTTGGGAGTGTGAGCTGGCCACACACCCCCCTGGGTGTGAAGAGGTGCCCCCCTTCATCTCTCAGGAGGGCAGCGGTCCCCTCCCGGCCCTGCTTTAGCCAGCATTCTCCCCGCTGACCTGGGTGACTCCACTTTCACATGGGGTTTCCCCAGGGCCTGTGTCTGTGGCAAGGAGCCTGACCAGGAAATTCCCAGAGCACAGTCAACGAGGGAAAACGGGCCTCAGGCCAGGCCTGGCAAGGTTAGGTCCAAGGAGCCTGGCATGGACTCCCGAGGCCCCTGGAGGCCAGGACTCCAGCTGCTCCCAGAGCAGGAGAGCGGGGCGTCCCTGCATCACCACGGGCCTCCCCTGCAGGGACCGCGCCTGTCTGCCCGTGCGCGGCCAACCCACAGTCGTGCAGTGACCTTCAGGGACGCGGGCTGGCCCATGGGTCCAGGGGAGAGCAGACTCGCTGTGGCCAGCAAGGGGCAGGGGGCAAAGCAAGGGTGCTCAGGCACACGAGAGCTGCGTCGCTGTCTGGGAAGTGACCCTGACTCTGAAGGTAAGAGGACCAGGCAGGGACGGAGGGCGGTCGCAGAGCAGGGCACAGTGCCCACAGGGGTCTGGAGCTCGAGGTCACCAGCTGCCCCCCGCCCGTGGGTGCAGAGCAGGTGGCCGTGGAGGGAGGGGCTCTGAGCTGGGAGGGGCGCAGGAACATGGGGGGGCACAGAGAAGTCTGGAGGGGAGGGAGGTGCAGGGCCGGTGCCCCAGTGGGAGGGGGCTGCACCCTGGCCTTACTGAGAATCGACAGAGCCCGGGGCGACGGGAAGCCCACCGATTCTTGTCCATTCCATGCGGTTTCAAGTCTCTGCGGTTGCCCTGCACCAGAGGTCCGGCCCCCACCGGCTGCACCCCAGGTTGGTCTGTGCCCGTGAGCACCGGACGGGCCATGAGGCTGCGCTACGCATCCCCAGTAGGGCGGTCTGGTCAAGTTCATGCTCCAGTGCAAACGGCCACGCATTCCTGCGTCCTGGCGCTGCCCGGGGGGCTCCACAGAGCGCGCGGCGTGAGGGGCCGTGGCTGAGGCGCGGGGCGCAGGAGTGCTCGTGTGCTGGAGCCCCCCTCCGTTATGCGCTCTCGCTCTTGTGAGACAGGGGTGCCTGGGGTCGTCGTCGGGGAGGGAGTCTGAGGAGGGGGCACAGAAGGCGCAGGGGCACCGGACCCCCTGGAGGAGCCCCCCACCAGAGGGGCTGCCGAGCTCAGGGCAGAGAAGGCCGGGTCTCCTTGCCACCCCTTTGCAGGCCGGCCAGTGGTGGGCACTTAGTCCTCACCCCCGGGCTGCCCACTGGACGCTGCCTGACCTCCCGTGTGCCTCCCCCTTCCAGGCGGGGCCTCCCTAAGCCCCTTCATTGTCCCCACAGCCGACCGACACCCTTCCCACTCTGGTCCCTGCCCCTGAGGTCAGGGTCCCCCCAGATCCGTGGGGCCCACACAGAATGCACGCCTCTTCTCCCAAAGTGACCCCACTGACCAGGGTCCCCCATCGCAGCCCCCTCTCCTGCTGGGCCCGGGACATAGGGTCCTCTCTGACCACCGGCCCCCACCCTGCTTGGGCTAACCCCTCCCACACTCTCCCCTGCTGCTTCTCTTCCAGGAAAGACTCCAAAATTGGCGTCCCAGCCCCCGATGTCATCTCAGATGGACCTGGCGAGAGCCAAACCCCCATCACCCCCAGAACCAGCACTCCCACAGCCCCTCATTTCTGCTGGTTGGCATTCTCGGCCCCACCGGCCACCGCGGGCCCACTCCTCCCTGCCCTCACCTTGGTGTCCCTCCACGGCCGCCAGGGGACCCTCCAGATGCCATTCCACTGTGCCCCTCCCTGCTCTGGCCCCCGGGCAGCTCCCCAGAGCCTCCAGACCGCTCAGGACCCCCCACAGTCTCCCTGTGCTCTGGCCCCTAGGGCAGCTCTCCTCCTCCCCTGTCACCCCACCTGCCTGCCCCCCGCCTGTGCCCAGGTGCGTCCGCTCGTGGGCAGTGTTCTCTGGAGTCCACTTGCTGATAGCCCAGCCACAGCCTCCAAGCCCCACACCTGCCGCCCCAGCCTAACCTGCCCTAACCTCTGAGCGCCTCCAGAAATAGCTTCTTGATTCTCCCCGTTTCGCAGGTGAAGAAGTTGAGGCCCAGAGAGGTGGGCAGCCTGCCTCGGACCACACAGCACAGGGGATGTTGCTCACTCAGAGTGAAGTGGCCCTGCCTGGCCCCTCGCCATGCCAGGCCAACTCAGCAGGAAATGCCCCCCAGAGGGCGGCAGCTTGGGAGAAGAAAGCCCAGGCCGCCCACACGTTCCTGCTGACACAGACCTAGGAGGCGGGATGGGTGGCATCCCGGGCACGGGCGGATGGTGGCGGACGGGCAGCCGGGGGGTCGCAGACAGCAGAGCAGGAGGATAGCAGAGAGCCAGGGCCCCGGCCGGGCCTGCTGCAGCCCTGCAGGGACCCGAGGGAGCCCCCAGCACACGTGGGCGGCTGGGGCCCGGCTGCAGGCACGTGGGGCGGCCACAGTCCCGCAGGAGCGTCGTGGGAGGGCAGGGAGGAGGCGCCAGGCTGGAGGGCTCACGGCACAGCCCGGGCCCCAGGGTGGGCCGAGGAGCCGTACCCGAAAACACTGACATTGTCAAAACGTTTTCAGGATTTGAAAGAAAAAAGTCCACGTGCGGGTTATTACTCTTGGTACTTTGAGGAAACAAAGGCAAATTTCAAATCGTCACCAGCCAGTAACACGCCCATTCAGACACGTGCCTGTGCACGATGTGTGTGCCCTGGGGTCGTGGCCCCCGCTGGCTGTGCTGGGCGGCAGGTGAGGAGCGGGGCCCGGAGCTCGAGGAAACCCGCCGGGCTCGGGGCTGCGGCCGCGGAACCAGGGCCTCCGGGAGACCAAGCGATTGAGTAATACGGCGACTGTCTTAGAAACCGAGAGTTTCAGAATACGACAGAGGAGTCACAGATACACGGCGAGCGAGGTCAGCAGCCCTCCCGGCACGACGCTGAGCATGGAAACGTCCACAGTGCTTGCAAAGGTCCCGACGCCTTCGCTACATTCTCCATCTGTCCCCGGCGCGTCCCACGAATAACCTAGAAAGCGCGCCGCCGGTCACATGTGGTCCGGCCCGGGCCCCCGTGTGGAAGTGTCACCGGAAGGAACCGGAGAAGTGGCGAACCCAAGCCCGCGACAGGCCAGGCGAGGCTGGAAGGGGCCGGAACGCCATCTGGGGGCTGAGCTTCGGACACGCTGAGCTCCACGCACCATCAGGGCTCTAGTTCGCAGTAAACACCTTGAAGGATAAAAATCCATACACCCAGAGAGAAATTTTATTAAACCTAAAACCGAAACTAAACCAAAAAAGCAAAAGAGGCTGAGAAGAAGGGGAACGAAAGGACGGGCAGCCAGTAAACAGGGGCGCCCATGAAACCAGAACACGGTCCCCTGCAGCCCCCACTGTGATCCCCGCCTTGTCCTGGGACCGCTGGCGGTGGCGGGGGCCACAGGAGGGGTCGCTGGGGGCAGCGGGGGGGCGCCCCGCGGGACTCCATAGTGCACCTGCACGGGGGGGTGGTGACAGCCCCACGGCCAGGAGGCCCGAGTCCGGGGCCCCGTGCTGGGCACCTGCCTGCTGGGCGCAAGCACCCACAGCACCCACGGGGCCCGGCTCGGTGAGCCTCTGGACCGGGGTGCTTGTCCGCAGCGCCGCTGACATTCGGGGCGGCCCCCTCTGCGTGGCGGGGGCCGCCCTCCACCCTGGGGGCGCTGAGGGGCACCCCGCTCCTTGTGAGGCCGCTGCCGTCCCCGGGCGTTGGCACGTATCTCCAGAGGGCAGAGTTAAGGTTTGGAACGGCTGCTCCAGACCCACCCCCAGGTTACAGGAAGCCGGGGAGGGGACCCCGGAGGGGCAATGAGGCCCAGAGTGCGGGTCGCTGCCCGCAGCAAAGTGAATGTCCTCAAGAACGGAGTCCAGGCTCACAGAAGCTGGTGGGAGCCAGGGTGGGGCCGGGAGGCATTTGGGGAACAGCAGAGACATGCCCATGGGAACTCCTACAGAATGTTCTAGGGCAGGGAGGCCGTTAGGACACCCTCCTTATCCCAGGAGAAGTGCCCAAACGTCCACAGCTTTCAAAACAGTACATCACAAAAGAATGTACACGTCAGGTGGGAGAGAGGCAAGGCCAACGCGCCACGGCTCTCCTGGGGGGAAGGTGTGGGCGCTCACTCTCCCAGGCCTTAAACTTTCCTATACACACTCCACAATTTCCACAGCGCACACCCATGCAGACGGCCACTGCATGGACGCCAAAACGGAAGGCGACAAGAGCCCCGCGCACGGATGCAGAGAACATGGAGCCCCACGCGCAGCTGGCCAGAACGTCGAGGGGCCCAGCCGCCGTGGAGACAGCATGGCGGTTCCTCAAAACATTAAAAATAGAGCCAGTCTAGGGGCACCCGGGTGGCTCAGTCGTTAAGCGTCTGCCTTCGGCTCAGGTCATGATCCCGGGGTCCTGGGATCGAGCCCCGCATCGGGCTCCCTGCTCCGCGGGAAGCCTGCTTCTCCCTCTCCCACTCCCCCTGCTTGTGTTCCCTCTCTATTTGTCTCTCTCTGTGTCAAATAAATAAACAAAATCTTTAAAAAAAAAAAAATAGAGCCAGCCTATGATCCAGAAATTCCACTTCTGGGTATATATCCAAAAGAAGTGAAAGCAGGATCTCAAGGTCGCATCTGCACAGCCCGGCTCTCGGCAGCGTCATTCACGGCGGCCAGGATGTGGAGGCGGCCCGCGCACCCGTGGAAGGAGGAAGAAGCCAGCCGTGGTCCGTCTGCCTCGACGAGGAAGAAGTCCCGGCACCTGCTGCCACACGGATGAGCCTTGAGGGCCACATGCAAGTGAGACGCACAGGCCACCAAAGGCCACAGGCCGGGTGGTCCACTCACGGGAGGCCGCCAGAGGAGCGAGGGCCTGGACCGAGTGGACGGGGGGCACCAGGGGCCAGGGAGGGGGGGACGGGGAGGCGGCGTCTCCTGGGGACAGGGCTCAGCCGGGAGATGGAAAAGTCTGGACTCGGGCGGCGGGGACGGCTGCCCAGCCGTGCGAAGGTGCTGAGTGCCACGGAAATGTGCACTTGAGAGGGTCCAAGTGGCATTATGTGTATTTTGCCGCAATTGGAACGAGGTAATACTGGTTCAGGAAGTAGTCTTGACAACCAAATGTGGGAGCGACCTCCCATGTTCTGACCCAGAAACCCCAGGCATGTCCCCGAGCGCGTGTGGCTGCACAAGGCTGTCTGTGCGTGGGGAGGGGCTGAAAGAGGAACCAGGCCCCTGGCCGCTCCTGTCACTGGGCCGCCACGGGGCTGGGGGGCGGCAGGGGGGGACTTCCCCTCGGTCCCAGGCTGAAAGCTGCCGCTCAGTCATCCTGAAATTCAGGCCTCCCAGAACTTCCTGAATATTTCCTGAGACCGAGGCCTCGGACTTTCAGGTCCGAGAGGGGCCGACGCGGGCCCGGGATGTGCGAAGTCAGCCGCCCCCGTTCCAGGGGTTCTTGGGGATTCTTCCCACTTCTCTCCAGAGCTGCCTCCCGGTCCACCGTGGCCTGCGGCCTGGGCTCCATCCCTTGGCTCACCCCAACCCCGGGGGAGCTCGTGGGGCCAGGCAGGTGGGGGTCACGGCCCCAGGACAACGTGGCAGGGTGCTCGGCATGGGGTCAGCAGGTGAACGCTGCCCACCAGGCGGCCTCCGGCGGGGCCCCCTCGCAGCCCGGTCCTGGCGCGGGCTGCCCCGGGGTCAGGCCATCCCCGTCTCTCCACCCCCGGGGTCCCTCCAGCACTGCCTGCAAGCGAGCATCACCCCCCCGGGTCCCTCCTGAGGCCCAGGGGATGGGGTTCTGTGTCCCGCTGAGGAGCCCCCGCTGCCCCACCCGCTTACCCTGGGGCTGTCCCGGGCAGCACGGGCCTCACTGCCACTCGGGACAGGCCGGAGTCAGGCTGCGGTGTGGCTGCGGACGGACTCAAAGTGTGAGGGGTCCGCGTGGCACCCAGGGCGACCGGGGTGACCCGATGCTGCGGGGTGCGGGGCAGGGGGGCTGCTGGAAGAGGCGGACCCTGGGAACTGGGGGCTGGCGTGTCCCCTTGCCCCCCACAAGCTTGGGGGCCCCACTGAGCCAGGTGGCCCCAGCCCGGGAGGGGTGGAGGGGGCAGGGCTCCTGAGACGGGCAGTGAGTCATGGCACGGCTTCGAGGACAGGCGACCCTGGTGTGGCCCTGGGTCTGAGCACCTGAGGACAGGAGGCGTCTTCCCGAACCTGCGTCCCTCTGGGTTTCCTCACATCACTGGCGGAAGCGAAGAAACGGGGGCCCCAGCCCGGGAGGGGACGCGTGGGGTTCTGGACAGCAAGTGTCCCCTCCGTGGTGATGACTTCAGGGAGGGGCCTGCACGCGGGACTCCTGGTGGCGGAGGTGGGGGTGGAGGTGCTGGAGACGCAGAGGAGACCCCCAAGTAGGGGTGAGGGGGCGTGGTTGGATGCAGCCGGATCGGGTGGGGGGGGGGGGACTCAGCAGGGATGGACCCGGAAGCCCCAGGGCGAGCCCAGCGAGCAGAGATGCCAGGAGCCCGGTGAGGTGTGGCTAGAGGACCCCTGGCCAGCGCATCGCCAGGCCGCAGCGTGAGCAGGAAGGAACACGTCGAGTCCCTCCCTGCACAAAGGGCAAACCCAGGGCGAACCCAGGGGCCAGGGCTGAGGCTGCGGCATGGAGGTGGTGGGGTGCACGCAGGGCAGGGGTACACAGGTAAGGAGAGTGGGGGACACAGGTCAGGGCGGAGAAGCTGGGTCTTCCTGCCGCCAGTGGGCACCTCAGTCTGCAGAAGCTTCCAGGAGAATGAGTCTCAGGGAGAAGGGACACAGAGGGCCAGGCATGGGGCAGCCCCCTGATCTCCAGAGAGGCCCCAGGAGCCCCACGGTGCCGAGCCTGAGAGCTCCCACCTGCCCCAAGTCAGCAGGAAGGTGGGCCATGACACACGCGGTGACGGCCCCCGCTGAAGTTGCGCTTAGCGCAGCCCCAGTCCTGACCCAGCTGCCGCCCTCCGCTCCCAGAGCTGAGCCCACCTTCCCCTGCTGGCCGGCCACCCGCCCATCAAGAGAAGGTCCAGTCAGTGTGTTGAGAACCTGGTGGGAGCCTCCACCCGAGAGGCAGCCGAGCTCCGGTGGGGCCACCCGCCCGAGCCCAGGGAGTGCAGAGGGAACGTGCTGTGGGAACTCCCACCACTAGCCACCAGCCACACCACAGCGACGGCCGGAGCAGCCCGCGAGTGGGGCTTCCCAGGAGAAGGCCATCTCGCCGCAGAAGCCCCCAGGGAAGGCCCTGGGGACCCTCCTGCCCGAGGCCCCGCAGGGGAGGGCCCTGAGTCCGGCCCACAGGACTGCAGGGGTCCAAAAGCATCCACGAGAGCAGCTCACACCCCGAGACTTTCTGTACGGCAACTGGGCTGTAAGACGTTCCTAAGCTTGATTCCGAGAAAACGCCCTGAAGGAAAAGTCTCGGAGACCAAAACGTTCTATCTTCATTTATTTATTATTTATTTTTATCTTTTTAAAGATTTGTAAAAGAGAGAGAGAATGGGGGGAGGAGCAGAGGGAGAGAGAATCTCAAGCAGACTCCCTACTGAGCCCGGAGCCCAACGGGGGCTCGATCCACGACCCTGAGCTCACAGCCTGAGCAGAAAGCAAGAGCTGGACGCTGAACTGACTGCGCCCCCCAACTTCATTTTAATCAGGAAAAGTTGCAAACAAGCCCACCGTCAGTTCAAACAACGGGGTGGGGAGGGACTGCCATGCAGGTGCCCCTGGACAAGGTGCCGGGCGGCCACTCGGAGGTCGGGAAGGAATGGCGACAGCGCGCAGGGCGTGGAAACGTGCTGACCCGCGTGCCCCGAATTACCAGGGCTGGGAGCGTTCGCGTCGGCCCCGGGCACACACCACCACCAGGCAGGGCCGCTCGAGGCCGGCGGCGTCGGCGCTTGCTCTTTCCTCCCTCCACGTCCAGCAATCCGGCTGCAGTCACAGCGCGGGCAGTGTGAGCGTGCAGGCGGCTCCTTCCGTCTCCTTCCCCACGCCGCTGTCCTCAGTGGGCTCTTCCCCGTCGGCACCGGGGAGAACCACCTTGGGGTAACGAAGGGCTTTTCCACAGGGACAGTGAGTGGCCCCCCACTGCCCCTGGATGAGCACCCCCCTCCAGGAGGGGGAGTGCGCCCCACAGCCCACGCTTGCCGCCAGCGTGGCCTCCCGCGGGCCTCACAAAGGGGAGGCCAAGCCCCTTGTCGGACAGCAGCTCTGAGTCCTCATGCCCTCGGGCTTGGCCAGTAGGGGGTGGCGCAGAGCTCGGGCCGGAGGCCAGCGTCCCCTCTCCTGGCAGACACCCCCAGGGGCACGTCTCCGGGCCTCCACGCGGCCCTGGCGGTGCTTTGGTCCCTGCTGTCGGCCTCTGCAGGGGTGGCGGGGGGAGAGGGCAGGGGCTCACCAGATCAGATGCTAGACACAGAAACAATGCGCATCTGGGCCTCCGTGGAACAGGTGCCATGCAGGAGGAACCCCCAGACACAGTGCCCGCCCGCCCGCCGGGAGCAAGCGCCGGGCTGAGGAGGCGTGCCTTCGCCGTCCCTCAGCAGCCTGACCGCCCCACGCGGCCACCGCGCCAGGGCCCAGCTTGGGACCCGAAGATGCTGTGGCCTCCCTCTCCTCCAAAGTGACTCATTTGCTACAGGACGGACCTTTCAGACCCATTAACCAGTTTCAATAAAAGCGGGTCCCTGGCTGGAAATCCCCCTCAAAATACCCTACAGGGGCCAACTTCCTCCACCAGAGACAGCGGAGGGCCGGGACGCCCGCGTCACCTGCCCGCACTCCGGACCGGGTGCTGGTCCTGCCCTATGGGAGCAGCCAGCAGGTGGGAAAACCAGGCTGGGCAGCAACCCCCCCGGCTGCTGGAGGGATGGCGTTCCCGCAGCGCACCCCCACCAAGGGGCACCTGGGAGCTGATGGACAGGGTGGGGGCAAGGAAGCCTCTGCTCACCCTGCCCTGCAGGCAACCCGGAGCCTAACTCCCCCTCCAGAGCCCTGTGACCCACCCCCCAGCCGTCTCCCCCACCTGCACAGCCCCCTCCGTAAATCTCCTGACCCCCGCTCAAGTTGGTTCTGGAGAAACAGTCTAGGATGGCCAGCTGGGGGCCCCGTGGACAGAGCGTCCCCCCTGGCGGGGCCGCCACGAGGGATGGCTGAGGGCTCAGGGGAGAGGTGGCCGTCCACGGCTCGTCCAGATGCCTCCGCCACGCTCAGACAGAGGACGGCCCTGGGCCCTGGCTGAGGTCCCAGCGGTCAAGGCAGAGCTGGGATCCGAGTCCCAGACAGCCTCTTTCTTCAGTTTCTTCTCTGAGGACCAGCTCAGGAGGGTTTCCAGGAACCGGAACAGTTTCCCAAACCCACCATGACCCAGGCTGGATGAGTCCCTAGAGGCAGACAGGGGGCTGCTGGGCGGGTGACGAGGGTCTTGGAACCAGATGCTGGCGTGGCCCCCCGTTGCTGACTGCCCTCACGGCCACTGAACCGTACAGTAACTCTTACGTGTCCTTTACCAAATTAAAAACAATCCACGTACCCCCTGAAAACCTCCGGACTTGGGAGCGCCAACGCCTTCCCAGCCACGCGTCCTGCCCCTGGGGCCTGTCCGCAGGGTCCTGGTCAGCTGCCTCACGCGGCCCCCAGGACACACTGTGCTCTGTCAGGGTCAGGGTTTAACCCACACGGTTACCAGCTTCACCTTCCACCCCTGTATGGACTTAAAAAACAACAAAGATGGCCTTGTGGGCTGAACTGTGTCTCCCTGGTATCTGTGTGTCGAAGCCTGGGCCCCCAGCTCCCCAGAGTGGGACGGCAGACATGGGGCCTCTACAGAGGGGATCCGGTTAAAGCGCGCTCACGGGGGTGGCCCTAAACCTGTATGACTGCGTCCCTATGAGGGAAGGACAGACACGCAGAGGGACGGCCGCGTGAGGACGCGGGACAGGACAGTGTCTACCAGCCAGGGAGAGGCCTCAGGCGCAGCGCCCCTGCCCACCTGGCCCTCAGACATCAGCCTCCAGGACCGGGACTGTCCGCTGTCTGACGCGCCCATCTGTGCTGGGCGCTGCGGCCGCCCCAGGACATGACACAGACGGGCTCCTACGTTCCCCCAAACTGTCTCGTCCCCGGGCCGGGAGCGGGTCCCTCCCGGGTGGAGAGTCTGAGCGCACCCGTGGGACCCCCGGCCATGTGCACGGAGCCCAAGGTGGACACAGAAACTTCTGGAGACACGTTTCACGGCACTTCCTGTTTCGGGCCAGACCAGAAGCACCATGAGACGCTTCAGGATTATTTCAGTACTTCTGCTATCTGACCGCAGCCCAAACCAGGAAGTGCAGGGAAGCATGAAAACGCAGAAAATACTGAAGAGAACATTGAAAAAAGAGTGATGTTTACATTATCTGAAGACGATCCCACAGATTTCTTCCAAGTCCCTGCTGTACCCCCCACCCCCCAGCAGAACACCCTTTCCTGTCGGAGCCAAGAGCTACGGCCACACTGGGGCGCGAGCGCAGAGCAGGGAGGCAGGGGGCCACGGCTAGGGCAGGGGGCAGCCTCCACGTGGGGAAGGAACGGACTGGGGTCCAGAGCGGTCAGGTACCCGGGGGTCCGTGGTGCAAGGAGGGCCCCACGGCCCTACTTCTCAGCAGCAGAGGGCCTGGGCCTGGGGCTGGGCCTTTGAGGAGCTTCCGGGGTCCTGGGAGACTCTGAACAGACTCGAGGCCCACGAGCTTGAAGTGGAGGTCCTCTAAGGGGAGCCCTGACCGCATGACCTTCATCCAGAGCCACGGGGGACCTGAGGGCAGGGCAGCAGACAGCATGCAGGCTGCCCAAGGACCAACCACAGCCCCTGACCCCACAACCCAGGAGGGCCTGAAAGACACGGCAGGGCAGGCGCACAGAGAGTACCTCTCCTTGGAGCTGTGGGGCCTCTGGAGGGACTCTCACTTTGCGCCTCAGTTTCTCTCTCATGAACGAGATCCTAGTGCCTCCTGCGATGGAATGTGTCCCCCCGCCCAAATTCATGTTGGCATCCTAAGCCCCAGCACCTGGGGAAGTGACCGTATTTGGAAACAGGGTCTTTGCAGATGCGATGAAGCTAAAATGAGGTCACCAGGGTGGGCTCACACCTCCTAGGACTGGTTTCCTTATACAACGGGGAGGTGTGGACGCAGGCGCGCAAAGGGGGGTGCCACGGGACGGTGCAGGCAGAGATCGGGAGATGCTTCCACGAGCCAAGGAGCCCCAGAGCTTCCAGCAAATGCCCTGGCCCCCGTGATCTCCAGACGGCGAGGACGAAGGTGCCGCGTAGTCCGAGCTGGCCTGTCACGGCGGCCGGGGGGGAGCACTGCGCCTGTCACAGGTGTGCAGAGAAGAGTCTGCTGCATCAAGTATGGACAGTGCCTGGCACATGGGGGCATGCCCTGGGGGAGGCGTGGTCACGTGAACAATGGGGGCCCGGGAACTGGAAGGTTCTGGAAAGCCTAAGGGAGGGGAGGCGAGTGTGAGCGGGTCCCTAAGGCTGACCAATGCGTAAAACAAGGCCTGTGCCTGCTGGGCCCGAGGGCCAAGGTCGGAGCCTCTGCAGCCCCCACAGCAAACTCCAAGGTCTCCCTGGAAAGGGTCTCAGCAGCGGACGTGGGACAACTGTGACCCCTGAGCGTGTCTGTGTTTGCAGAGTCGTGGTTTTCAAAGCACCGGTGAGGGTGTGACCCCACTTGCCCCTCAGAAGCGCCTGGACGGAAGGGTGCCGGCGGCTGCCGAGGACACTTCTGCAGCGGCCCGTGGACAGGGCAGGCAGGCTACCCACCAGCTGCAGGCCCACCACCCTGGGTGCCCCTGAGCCCTGGGCCACCGCTCTCGTCCCCACGAATTAAAGACGCTCCAAAGCAGGCCCCCAGCTCATCTGGGCTGTGCCCGTCAGGACCCTTCTGGCTTCCTGCTCAGCACATCCAGTCCCCCCGAGTTCTGCCCCTCCCGGTGGAGAGTAGGGGTCCCAGGAACTGCCCAAAGCTTTTCTGAGCAAGGCGGAGGGGGATGGGAGGCCCGGCCTGCTGTCGCCACAGCAAAGCCCTGTGGTCAGAAGTGGCATCCACACTGTCCCTGTCCCTTGCTGCCCCCTGCACGGTTCTGCAGAGCTGGGCCACGGGTCCGGGTCTCCACATGACTGGCTGGGGCCCGTTCTCCTGGGGCTGCGCTGGTTTCTAAGAAGGAGACTCATACTGCAAAGTAATCAATACACAGCGTGGACGCAGTGCCTGTGAGCTGGCATCTGCCTGACGCCATCCGAGAGGCTCGCACGCACCCACTCAGCCCTGCACGCGTGTGTAACACGTCCCGCATGCACACACACAGCCTACATACGTACCCACACGAGCACACACCACCACGCACACCGCAAGCCCCCGTGAGCCCCGTGAGTGCGTGCTCTCACCTCCGCTTCTCTATGGCCACGGCAGTCTCGGGACCTGCCCGAGGCGCCACTGCGCGGGGTCAGGAGCCAGGGCCCTGGCCGACACCACCCAGGAAACGAGAGGCGCCCTGGGTCCCGGGCAGCGCCACCGGTGGCCACGGACACAGGCTCTGAGCACAGACCAGTGGCACCACTTGACTACAGCATACGCCTGCATCCCTCTAGGGCTCCAAGTCTACTCTGTCATCAGAGAGGGACGTCCAGCACCCTCTCCGATATCCCCAGCAACACGCTCCTGGCTCCCAAAGCGGCTCCCCAGAGGACACGCGTGACCGGAACACAGGGCTCAGGGCCTGACTGGAGCCCCATGGCCACCGGGACAGGCATCTGGGGGAGCCGGGCCTGCCTCGTTGGGGACGCCTGTTCTAGAAAGGCCCCCTGCACACATGGGTGGACCCCAAGCACATCAACACCTAGGGTGTTTCCTCCCCACCAAAAACCTCTGTTTTTCTCTTGGACGATGGTTTTGGCTTTTATCCGGGACCCCCTGAAGCCCCGCACAGACACCTCCCCAAGTCCCATGGCCGCCCCTGCATCTGCAGCCCCAGCCGTGCACGCTCCCTGGACGCTTACAGCCGGGGTGAGCTCAGATGTGCGTCCAGCCAGGCTTCCTGAAGGAGTCTTTGCCGGCCTGGTGGACCCCACATTCAGCAGCTGCTCAGCAAAGAGATGAATGATACACACAGGGTCACAGCTGGGGCTCCGGGTCACCTGGTGTCCAGCAGAGCTCATGGGCGGGGAGAGCACATCCACTGAGAAGTGACGCGCGAGGTCAAGAGCGGCTCCTTGGGGAGCACTGTAGTCAAGCCCGGCGAGAAGCCCCCAGGACCACCCCGCATGCACTACGCTGGCGATTATCGGGACGGGACAAGGAGGTGCAGCAGTGCAAAGTGGGGCGGCCGCTGTGCACGACAGTGCGGGGTACCTCAATAAATCAAACACGGAACCACCATGCGGTGCCGGAATCCCACCTCTGGGCCCATCCCCCAAAGAACCGGTCAGCCACCTGGCACCTGGACACGCGCGTTCACAGCAGCATGGTGCACAAAGCCTACGGTGAGGCCAGCCGGGGGCCATCACCTGCCCCAACAACCGGAAAAACCAAATGCTGAACGTTACCCAGCTGATCCAAGGAAGGACGGTCAGACACGTGCGACAACGTGGGTGAACCCTGAGGACATCGCACTCAGGGACGTCGGCCGGTCACCAAACACCCTCATACGAGGTGCCAGGGCAGCAGACCCAGACACGGAGCGGGCGGGGGCGCCAGGGGCTGGGGCGGCGGTGGGGAGTCAGCGCTTTCCCGGGACCGAATCCGGCTTGGGAAGATGACATGGGCCCTGGAGGCCGGCGGTGGGGACTGCTGCCAGCAGTGTGGATGTACCTACCCACGGAAGGTATGTTTTAAAAAGGCTAGAATGATAAATTTCATGTTGTGTACATTTTACCACAGTAAAAAAAAAGAACGTTTAAGAAGAAAGGCTGACGAGACAGCAGCCTGGCTCGGAGCTGCAGCAGGGGGACCCCTGCACCACGCAGCCGCGGGCCCCCCAGCAGCACTCCGTGCCCCGAGCCTGCGGGGGAGGGGGGCAGGCCCAGCCCGACCTGGGCAGGTCTGACGCTCTCCGGGAGCGGTAGCCCACCCGTCCCGCGGTGCACCGCCGAGCACCGGCCTCTCCCGCACCCCAGCCACGTCCTGCCTCCACCCACCTGGAGCTGCAGGTGCCTGCGAGACCGGCCGGCTTTCCCCAGACCCCCTTCCAGATCCCAGCCCCCGCTGCCGGGCAGACTAGTGAGGAAAGGCTCATCAGGGGCAGCTGCCCAAGCGCTGGCGTGAATTTACTCGTGCCGCCCACAGGTGCCCACTCAGGGCTTACGTCACACCAGGCCCCGGGCGGAGGGCTCGGCCCCGAGATGAGCGAGAACGGTCCCACCCAGCCCCGTGGGGCTCAGCCAGAGGCACAGACCCCGTGACGCAGGCAGCCTGCTGGACAGGCCTCCCGCCCAGCCTGGGCAGGGGTCTATCAGTTGCCTCTTCTGAGTAACAAACTACCCCAAAACTTCGGGGCTTAAAACATCATTTTATTTGTTCATGGTTCTGTGAGTCCACCATCTGGGCTGGTCTTCCCTGGGCTGTTCGTGCCCCTGTGATCACCGGTGCAGCTCGGACACCCCAGCCAGCTTCTGGGGGCGGGACCTCCGGCGCTCCTGCCCCTGGTCTCGGGAGCACCGCTTCCCACCAGCACAGCTGCGGCGCCCGTCCCAGGCCAGCGCGTCCTCCCTCGGCGCCCGCCCACTCCTTTCTCACACAGAGGAAGCGGCAGGCGCCAGGGAGCACTTCCAGATCCGACGAGAACCAGTGAGAACGTCCAGCCACACAACCTCCCTGCAGGAGTGCGGCAGAGAGAACACACCGCAGGGCTGCTGGACCGATCCGAGAACGGCCTGCTCTGCTGGGCTAGTCCAAACAGCCCTCGGCACAGAGCAGTTAAAGGCGATACGCCGAAGACTTATAGCTAGGCCTATCACATTCACACCACAGAAGAGCAAGATAAAGTCTTGAAAGAAGTTGGAGGAAAAAAACACCTTATCGAGGAGCAAAGAATGACTTCCAATGTCTCCTGAGACACCATGTGAGCGGGAAGACAGCAGGGTGAATACTTAAAAGTGCTGAGAGAAGAAAACCCACCAACCTAGATTTCTCCACCCTGTGAAATTGTCTTTCAAAAGTGAAGGAGAAACAAAGACTTTCTCAAACTAAAACTGAGGGAACTGGCCAGCAGACCTGCCTTGCAAGAAAGCTTAAAAGAAGTTCTTCTCAGAGAAGTAACGTGGGCCAGAAACTCAGATCCACATAAAGAAAGGAGAAGTGAAGAAAAAGTAACAACTTGCTTTTCTTATTCTTACTTGATCAGCAGTTCATTCAAAATAACAGGCACGACGTCAGTCAATGATCATGACTTGCAGGTAAGGAAGTGCGTGGCAGCAGGGACACGAGGCATGGGGGGCTAGGAATCAGGATGACCACGTGACCAGAAGGCACTCCTAACACCTGGGAGCTGACACGGTATTATTTGAAAGAAGTGGATTAGTTGTAAACATACTGCAA
>NC_138369.1:190814630-190854715 GCF_054177405.1 Leptonychotes weddellii
TGTCTGTGGGGGGTTGGGGGGGTGGGTGCTCAGGGTCTGCGGAGCAGCCAGATGGAGCTCTGACGTGCAGGGGGACACGGGGTAGTAGTCAGATGGGGGGTTGGGGTCAGGGCTGAGGGAGGCCTTTGCCAAGAGCAGCCAGACTGGCCGTGGAGAGGGCAGCCCAGGGGCGCCCAGAACAAGGGCGGAGCGCTGTGAAGAGCTGGGGCAGGGGAAGCAAACTTGCCGAGGGATTCCAGCACCAGTGAGATTCTGTCCCTGATCCTGAAACCCCTCCCCGCCAGGCACCACAATAAGGGGGATGGCCCATTTCCCACACCCTCCCGCCTCTCCTGGGGGGGCGGTTCTGGGGTCCCCCTGACCAGCCCTAAAGGGGGTCCGGGCCCACCAAGGCGGAGCGAGGTCTCTCAGGGCTGCAGTCCAAAGGTGCCGGTGTCCCTGAGCTCCCAGGGGCCGGGGTGCGCGCCTCTCCCCGCCGCAGTCACGGCGCTGCTCCCCTCCAGGGCCCGGCGGCCGCTCGGTGCGGCGTGTGCGGGGACGGCACGGACGCGCTGCGGTGCGCGCACTGCGCCGCCGCCTTCCACTGGCGCTGCCACTTTCCCGGGGGCGCCGCCCGGCCAGGGTGAGTGCGGCGGCTGGGGCGCCGGGCCGGGGAGGGACACCGGGGGCCAACGGCGCGCCCCCCCGCCCCCGCCCACACACACCGACACCCTCGTCCGCTGTGCGCAGGGCGGTCCCGCGCTGCAGATCCTGCTCCGGAGATGCCGCCCCGGCCCCCGAGGAGGGGGCCCCCGCCCCGAACCCCGCCCGCGCTGCGCCGGGGCCTGCCAAGGTCAGTGCTACCCGGGGAGGCGCGGACCCCTCGGGGTTGGGGGGCCAGCACACCTCCAGGTCCCCTCCAGGCGCCAGCTTCGCGGGTGTGCACCAATGAACCCCTTGTTCGTTGTTTTTATACAATACAGTTGTTCAAATAGACTCCTTTTTGATAACATCTGTTTGAAAGGGAAACCCACTAAGCAATAGTGGAATGAGATGCCAGTTGGATGCATCTGTTTCACGATGACCGAGCCCAGCCCCAAGTCCCCCCTCTCCCAGCCCCTGGGGTCACGTATCCCCCCCGTGGGGTGGGGGTGAGGCGGAAGCAGCAAGGAGGCTCCACACCTGGGATGAGCAAGCATACTGGACTGCCCGGTGTGACCCGGCCCTGTACTGGGCTCCTAGTCCTCCAGCAGTGGCGGGCTGGGACCCTCTCCGGCCCCATCCTGCAGCCAGCCGGAGCCCTTGGGGAGAACAAGCTGTCTGTGGTCATTACTCTGCCTTCCTGCTGAGCCGCAGTGGTCCTGGGAACCTGGGGGGTGGGAGTCCTGGGCGCTCCTACAGGAGCCTCGCGGTGGTACATCTCCCGCAGCAGGGGCCTTCCTGACCATGTCCCTGCCCCCAGGACAACCTCTGAGGGCCCTGGGGGAGGTGGTAAGTCCTACCCCCATCTGTGGCCCACCCTCCTTCCCAGCTGCACCGCGTACTCCCCCGAACACACTGCATGGGTACCAGGCCAGCCCAGGCACTGGGGGCCGAGGCCCTGCCCACGAGGGGGCTCGGTGCAACCCCGCGGCTTGGCCTGGCCCACACCCGCCTGTGTGCAGTGTGCAGATTGGCCTGGAAGCCTCCCATCATCCCCACCCTTCTGCACTGAGTGTGCGCAAGCCCTCTCGGGGAGGGGGGGGGCACCTCCACCCCCGCCAGGAGGGGGTCCTGCCCTCCAGAAGATGCTTCCTCATTGACACCTGGGGTCTTTGCTTTTAAAAGACCTTGTTCTTGTGATGTAAAATGTAATGACCTTGGAGAGTGACTTGTCCCAGCCCCCTTGACCCCTCCCCTAGCCCCACCTCTCCCAGGTGCAGACACAAGAATGTGGGTGTGGCCCCGGGTCTTTTCCCCGGGGCCCCTGCACACCCTGGAGGCTGTGCTCCTCCTTCCCGCCCTGGAGCTGCTGCTGCCCCCGGGGCCGGTGTTGATGAGCTGAGATTTGGCTATTTTGAGCCAGAACCTGGCAGTATCCTGGGTGGTTCACCCCTTGCCCAGGGGCACCGTGGGCCCTGGCAGCCTTTGTTGGATGGTTGAATGGCTGGCATTGGACCAGGAACTTTACTCTCTGGGCCTCAGTTTCCCCGTCCATGACAGGGTCCCTGCTAGCTGGTTCTCTTAAGTTGCCTGGCTTTCCCCAGAAGGAGGCATGTAGCATGCGGAGGCCGGCAGACCTGGGGGCCTCGGGGAACCAGCTTCCAGCAGCGCCAGGACCCTGGCCGGCAGCCCCGAAGCTCGCTCATGCCCACCCTGCCTGTGCCCACCACCCTGGGAGGAGCCGGGTGTTAGAATTCAGATCCTGGGGCCCTGGGCAGGGCAGCACCCCCACTGCCCTGGCGTGAGCCTCTGCCCCCAGGCCCCTGTTGCCTCTGCAGGGAGTCCTGCTTTGTTTCGGCCGTCCCTAGCAGGGGTGCGGAAGTCAGGCTGACCTCCCTTTCCTGGGCTCCAGGCAGGAGACGGTTCTGCTGGTCACGAGCCGGTTCTGCACAGGGATGACCTGGAGTCCCTGCTAAGCGAGGTAATGCATCACCCCGCAGGCCTTCCACCAGCCCCTCCTCCTCCAGGCTGGTCTCCAGGCTGGGCTTCCACCAGCCCCTCCTCCTCCAGGCTGGCCTCCAGGTTGGGCTTCCACCAGCCCCTCCTCCTCCAGGCACCCAAGCCTCGGGGCGGCTGGGAGATCCCTGTCTCTGGGTGCACTGAGCACCACAGGCCTATGCTGGCCCCTCCCCGCACATGCGGGAGCCCTGAGCACACAAAGGAACCCAAAGGGGGCCCTGAGCCCTTCCTGCATCTAGCCCTGTCCGGAGGTCCTAACCCCCCCGGGGCCATGGGCTGCAGAACCTCAGCACCAGCACTGTGGAAGCCTGATGTCCCCGAGGGGTGGGGCGGGCAGCCCGGAACCTCTCAGTGGACCACCTTCAGTGGGCCTCTCATGGCCCCCTATCAACCCAGGCCTCTCTGCCCTAAGATGAACAGCTACAGTCACTGGGAAGAAAATGGGGCTTTTAGGGATTCCGTCTTCTTTTGACAGGAGGTCAGACTCCTCCAGCCATACCCAGAGCCAGGCGGCCCACATGTGTCCTCCTTGGGACATGGGGCCCTGCCCTGTGCGGTGGGCTGGGCACAGGGGGGTCCCACACAGTGCAGGTGTCTTTGTGGGGGAGCCCAGACCCCATAGCTCTGGCTGGGGTGGCCGCCTGAGACCGTTGGAGAGAGGGGCAGACTCACCAGCCCCTTCTGGTGCGGTCACCCCACTCAGCTGGAATATTGGGCCTCCTCATGACCCCTCCATCCTGGGGGAGCGTCAGGCCCCTGAGCACAGTGAGGGAGAGAGCCCCAGAAGAAGAAGGAGGCAAAACAGCCGCAGTGGCCACGCCCTGTGCTTACAGGACGCTATGACGGAGCACTGGATGAGGAGCCCTCCCTCGACTGACATGTCTTGTGGTGCCTCGGGCCTCAGTTTCCCTACCTCTGAATAGGAGGGTGACCCTGGAGGCCAGGGTATACACACCTGTCCCCTGGGGCTCTGGCAGGTCCCCGAGGCCTCTGCTCTGCTGTCTTGCAGCACTCCTTTGACGGCATCCTGCAGTGGGCCATCCAGAGCATGTCCCGCCCGCTGGCCGAGGCGCCCACCTTCCCCTCCTGATCCAGGATGGCTGGGGTCTGCGGGGCAGCACTGGGGGAGGGGAGGCCCCAGGAGACGCGGCCTCAGCTGAGCGCGGACCCCCTCTCCCATCTCCGAATCAAGAGATGCCAGTGAGCTCCCACTTGTGCTCATGGTGGCCTGCTCTGAGAAGGACCAGCAGGACACACTCCCCACCCCGGGAAGCCAGATTAGGACCAAGAAAAACGGAAAGGTCCCCGCGTTGTCCACACTCGGCTTGTAGCCTGCTTGTCTTCGTGGACACACGAGGCATTGTGTGTACTCAAATAAAAGCCACTCCTGTGGGGGTTTGACATGCTCTCCAGTGGGCTGTGGGTCCCTGCATTTCCGGTGCCCAAAGTGTAGGCCATGCTGGTGGGAAGGGAGAGGCCCACGCGCAGGAATGGCCCCGAGAAGTGGACGGCGCGCTCCTTTCTCTGCTGGCTCCCCTCCGCCCCCAGTGAGATCCAAGCCCGAGGTCTGGGCCCGCCCACCTCTGCTGCCCCCTTGTGCCCCCACGGCCTCCGTCCCTCCCAGAGCCTCCAGGGCTGAGAGCTTCCTTCCCTCGGTGCTCCACGTCCCACACGTCTGCCCCAGCGCCACCTCCTTGTTCAGTGAGACATTTATCCAAGAAATGATCTCCCCTATCGTGCATATTTGTCCAGGCACGGGGGTCCGAGAGGGATATTCCAGCTGGAGGGACAGATCGCGCGCGCAAGAGGCAGGTGACCACTGTGAGGCATGAAGCAGGACCAGGGCCGGGGCGGGAGGATGCTGGGGGTGGAGGTGGAGATGGCAGGTGCAGGGACAGACACCAGGTCAGGTGGTCGGAGTGCAGGGCGCTGCACGGACACCGCCGCCCCTTACTTTCCTCACGGGCAGATGCTGGCCCACGGCTGGGGGCCCCGGGCCCCAGGACGCTGTCTAGAACACAGCTGCTGGGTCACTTGTGGTGGCAGGAGACGTCGGGCTGCCAGAGCCCCCCACCCGCAGGCCCCTGTGGTGGAACGCCCGGATGGGGAGGGGGGATGGCCACAGGCCATGTGTGGGCAGCAGAGCTGTGGGACCTGCGCTGACTTGGATGGCGGCTTGCATCCCCACCCCGGGCAGCTCAGGCAGGGAGCAACGTCAGAAATAGGATTCATGGGCTCTGGCTGGCTCACCCTGCTCCTCCGGAGACCTCCAGGGCCCCCCGGTCCACACACGGGCTTCTTAGG
The DNA here is from genome assembly GCF_054177405.1 of Leptonychotes weddellii. Lineage (NCBI taxonomy): Eukaryota > Metazoa > Chordata > Mammalia > Carnivora > Phocidae > Leptonychotes > Leptonychotes weddellii. The sequence goes on from NC_138369.1 coordinate 190,819,575, forward strand.
CAGCCCCTTGGGAGTGGGGCAGGGAGGGATGGGCCCATCTAGGACAGCTGTGCTTTAGGGTCAGGTCAGGGCTGGGGAGGCCAAACCAATGCCCAGTGGTCGGGGTAAGAGTCCCACGATCCTTGGTTGAGTTGCTTGTTCAAACAAGGACGCCCACCGAGGTGGACATTGCTGTTTTGGGAGCAAGCAGGCAGCTGGCCCGGCCAGGCCATGTGGGCAGCAGTGGGACAGACAGACAGTGGGACAGCAAGGCCAGGAGGGGCGCCCACCATGTGGATGCAGCTCAGAGGGTGGATGGCTTTTCTGGACTGGGACAGACAGAGACAGGCTTTGGGAGGGAGTGCCTACAAGCAGGCCCAGGCTGGCTCGCCCAGAGCGGGGTGGGAGCACAGAGGGGCAGCCCTCCCCTACTCACAGCACCCTGCTTCCCGAGAGCCCTCTCTTCCCCCACAGATGGAGCGCCGCTGGGCCCTGAGCCCACCTGTCCCGGCCCCCAGCCCTCACTGATGGGATGGAGTGGGGCTGGACCTTGAGCAGCCGATGGGGGGGCCGTGGTGGGGGAGCTGACAGGGCGAACCCATGTGCCTCCAACACCATGCCCAGATGTGTCCACATCGCTCCCCCACCCCCACGAATGCACCCCGACCACAAATCCCTGTGTCACTGTGCACAGACGTGGGCTGGCCTGCCTCTCAGCTCAGGGCAGCCCTGGCACCACTGGGTCGACCCCTGGGGGCTCCGGGGCCTGGAGACCCCAGCTCAATCAGAATCCCTCTATAGACGGGTCCACGGAGGCCCCCTGGGGGCTCAGGGCTCCCGCTGGTGGCCCACCCTGGCTCATCTCCTCCTGGGGACTTGAGCCCCTGAGTGCCTGAGCCCCCCTCACCCGACCACACCGTGGGCCACACGGCTTCGTGGGCGCCTCTGCCAGGCGGCACTTCCATCCTTGCGAATCCGCGAGTCCTGCCTGTGGTGAGCGCGCCAGAGATGCAGAGGGACCCCCGCCCCCGCCCCCGGAGGCCAGGAGGGGGCTCGTGCCCGCGTCTTCGGTGGCTCACTCCTGGCCGTGAGCCTGCACTCATGTGACCGTCGTGTGCCTGCCTCGGGCATCTCAGACAGGAATACAGGCGGGCCCTGCGGCTCTGACGGACATCCCACCCGCTGTGGCGCGTCCGCTTGCTGTCGTCCGTCTGTCTGTGGGTTTGGAAGTCTGTCTTGCTCATCCAGCATGGGAACAATGTCCGTCTCGGTAACAGCCTGAAGCGCGTGGCTGTTAAGCGAGCGAGCAGGTGCACGCGGGACTGAGCTGGCCCTTCTGCCCCAGCGCCCGCCACACAGGTTTCCCACCGCGTGGCTCCCGAGGCCCCTCCCGAGGGCTCCGTGTCCTCACCTGCTGGGCCCTCTGCGTGGCCCTCATCCCCTCGACGGACAGGCCCCAGCAGATTGGGTTAGGACCCCCCCCGTGACCTCGCTTTAACCGAAGCACCTCTGTAGGGGCCTGTGTCCAAATGCCGTCCCACTCTGAGGTGCTGAGGGCCGCCCTCTGTAGGAGCCCTGGTGGGGGTTGGCCCCAGTGCCCCCACCTCGGTGTTTCTTCTCCTCCATCCACCCTGAGGTGCCCCACCTGCTCCTTGGCCTTAAATCCCACGTCTGGGGCTGTGTTCGGACTTGAGCCCGAGCCCTCTGCCCTGCTGCTGTGGTCCCGGGAAAAGTCCCTTACTGTTGTTAGCAAGCGCCCTGAGTATTTTTTTCTTTAGCGAGGACACGGCAGGGCCAGAATACCAACATCAGCTCTTCCAATCCAAAGAGTCAGCAGAAGCCTGTGGACAGGCCAGCACTTGGCTGGAAGCTCAGTTGTCACTGTTTCGAAATTATTAACAATTTACGGGCAAGGGGTCTGAGTTTCATTTTGGGCCGGGCCCTGCAGCCAGTCCTGCCCTGAGGTGCCCGGTCCTGTTCGGTGGACTGAGTGGGACGGACTGGTTCAGGGTCAGAGACATGGCTCACTAGTGGGTGAAGAGCCTTGTGCCTGTGGACATGCCCTGTGGGCTCAGAAAAAGGCAGTATTTCTGGACACAGACTCAAGATAGCAAAACAGGGCTGGCGCTCCTGCCCGTAACCTGAACTGGACGGAACTCATGCCTCATACATGCACCCTGGGCAAGAACTTTGGAGTCACCCAGCAGTGAACCCTGTGCTTTAAAGACAGTTTTGAGGGCCACGCCTCTGCCGATTTTCATTGGGCTCTGAAAGCCCCTCTGGGAGGGGTCTCACGGGGCTGCAGGGATGGGCCACTCTGCTCCAGCTGCAGAATTTCCTTCAGCCGCCCACCCGCAAACCAGCTCAAAGCTGCCTGATAACTGGCGAGTCCACGTGATGTGCCCCACGCAGCCCAGCCAGAGGGCCTCAGCCCCCTGGCAGAGACATACCGACCAGAGGAAGCCCGTTCCTGTGTGTGATGAGGACACAGCTGCACCCCCGTCCCACGGAAGCCCCTCGTCCTTGTCCACACCCGCCTCTCCGTCCCTCAGCCCGCACTCCCGTTGTGACTGTCTTTTGTCTAGTTACTTGCTCACTGCCTGTCCCCTCCAGACCGTGTGTGCCGAGGGCAATCTGTGTTGTAGATGGTGCAGAGACCAGGCTGACCAGACCCAGTGCAGGGCTGGTCGGCAGATACTTGCAGAATTAGTGAATACTTTGAAAATGAACCAAACATTCAGTATTCAAGGAATATTTTGAGAAATAGTGTTATATCCACAGATTGGGATATTATCCAGATACTAGAAATGCTGAGTACAAGCCTGGTAGGGAAACAGATGAGTATTAATTTAAATTAAATGTATTTACTTACATATTTATATATTTTTATTTACATATATCTATGTATGCACACATACGTACATAGAATACATGTATGTATAAAGAGAGAAGGTATATAGAGTGTATATGTACAGGATATATACAAAAAGAGAATATACATATGTGGATAAATATATGTACATATGTGCATATGTGAATATGCAAGCGTGTGTGCACACGCACAGGGAGAGAGAAATACTAGGAGGAAACACTAAACAACGAACACAGGTTGTTACAGCAGGGATTATGGATGATTTTTCCTTTGTAAGTTGTTCTCATTCAGATTGTTTTTAAATAACTGCAAGAGTATGATTTCTGAAAGGCACATCCACCTCATGCCGGACACGCGAGCCCCCGTGGGTGGGTGGTCGCCCACCGCTGCCCCAGCCCAGGCCTGCCAATCTCGACAGAGCCTGTGCACAAGTGAGTGAATAAGTGAATGAATGAGCACCACCTTGCACTCCCCATTTCAGCATGGTGCTTCCTACGGCGGAGCTGGGGCTCCCGCTGCCTGTTCTCTGGACAGCCCTCATCATGCCCACAGGAGCTGCCTTTACACAGAGATGAGGGGCAGCCGCGGGATGAGGCAGGACAATAGCCCTGCCACAGCTGAAGGGCCTCATGGGAGGGTGGGGTGGGTCTCCCAAGTGGACCTCCAGCAAGGTTGGCACCAACACTGTCCCACCCTGTGTCCCCAGGCTTTCTGGTTGGGCCTCCTAAACACCCCATAGATCCGCCCCCTTCTCTGCCGTCACCACCGTAGAACCAGCCAACACTGCTGGTGCCTGCAGGGATAGCCACCTGCGCCCACTGCCTCTACCCCCAGAATCGTCCCTCCCCTCCGTCCTCCACCCAGAGAGGCCTTCCTGAAGACCCTTCAGAGGAGGGGATGGGGTGAGCATTCTACTGCTCTCTCTACTCAAGTGCGTGCTTGAAACCCAATGCAGCAAAATGGGAAATGAAGCCCACGAGCAAAGACAAAACCCCAACGACAGACCCTCAGGTCCTTTGCAAGCAGCGAGAAGGTGATCACAGTCCCCAATTCAGCCCGTAGCCAAGTCAGCTGCCCATCTTCCCAGAGAAGCCTCCCAGCACTCACTGTTGACCTGCGCCACCTCCCCAGGCAGGTCCCTGCCCTGCTCCTCTGTCAGACTCTGGACTGCATTTGTAGCACTTGTTGTCTCCCCATGGCCCACGGACCATCAGCCAGGGACAGGCAGACGAAGCTTGTGTTAGGAGCCCTGGCTTAACCTACCTTAACCACGATGGTCAACGTTCCTCATACATGACCAAGAGCAAGAAACAAAAAGAAATAAAGCTGAGTGGGTGAAAGAAGAGACTTGGAATGGAGGAGAGAATGTTAAAAAATTAAATGAAACTAGCAAGATCCTTAGGGAGATGGGTCCTCTATTTATGAGATAAGAACAGGACTCTGTTCAAAGGAACGTTCAGAGAACAACTCTTGAAAGTCAAAACCATGCCAGCAGAAAAAGAGAACTTCACACAAAGTTGAGATATCAAGTGAAAGAAATCTCTGAAAGTAGAGCAGAAACGAGTTAGAACATAGGAAAGTACAGACAATACACAGAGGTGATCAGCCCAGGATCCAAGCTGTAAAGGGCGGGAGCTCCTGGGAGAGGGAAGGGGAGAGCAGAGCAGAAGAAGTCCTTGGTCAAACAATTCAAGAACTTGTCCCAGACAGAAAACACGCACCGCTGCATTGGGAGGATGCAGCGTGTGCCCAGCCCCGCCGTGGGAAGAAGACCCGCTGAGGCACTTCATCATGGAATTCCACAACACCTGGGAAAGGAAGATTCTACAAGCTTCTGGAGAGAGAATATTGGGTTGTGTGCAAATGGTGAGGAGTCAGAGTGGCTTTGACTTCTCAATAGCAACTTTGGAAGCCATAGAACAATGGAATGCACCTCCCCGATTCTGTAGGAAGATGCTTTCTAACTAAAATTCTATCTACAGCAAATCTCCATTTGGGTGTCAGGGTAGAGCAATGTCAATTCAAACATGTGCAGAGCCTCAAAAAATGCCTCCCATGAGCACTTCATCAGGAAGGAGCATGTGCCCCATCCAGATTTGGGAACAGGTAGACATGAGATGCACAAAGGACACTGATGATGACAGAGATCCTAGGGCTGACAGGTGCACACCTGATGGGGATGGCCGCCATCCACACTGGGGCAGCAGACCTCAGGGCACAGTTTGAGGGCTGCCTCTCCCCCAGAAAGACATTGTCCCCACCATCGTTCCATCTTCATAGTCTGAGGGCAGACGGCCAGGTGAGTGGCCCAGATTATCTGTGCCTGACGTGGTGTCACTGTGACCGATGAGGCTCTTTTTTCCCTTCTGTGATAATAGGAAATATATATTTGTCCTTTTTCTCCCAGATTCCCGACACAAGAGCTTCTAAAACCCTGGGGATTTCCTGCTGTATAGGGCCGAGAGGAGCACCTTGTGTTACTCAAAACAAGCCCCGTTCAACCACACCTGAGGATATGTCAATGAGGTGACTCTTGGAGGATGGGAGACTGGTCACCAGAAGCAACCAGTGATCAGAGAGTGGGAGCTTTCAGCCACCCCCAACCTCAGAGAAAGGCGAGGGGCAGAGATTGAGTTAATTACCAATGGCTGGCGATGTAATCAATTGTGCTAGCATGATGGAACCCCCATAAAAACCCTAAGCACAGGGGTTTGGAGTGCTCCTGGGTTGGTGAACACACCCACCTGCCAGGAGGGTGGTGCACCAACTCCTGGAGGACAGAAAGCTTCTGCACTTGGGACCCTTCTGGACCTTGCCCTATGGACTTCTTCATCTGGCTGTTCATCCGCATCCCTTACCATATCCTTTCTAATAAACCAGCAATAGTAAGTAAAGTGCTTTCCTGAGTTCAGTGAGCTGTTCTAGCAAATTATCAAACCCGAGGAGGGGGAGTTGTGGGAACCCCCAAAATGTGGCCAAGTGGGACAGAAGTGTGGGTGACCTGGGGCCCCACCACTTATGACTGGCATCTGAGGTGGAGACAGTCTCGTGGGGCTGAGCCCTTAACCTGTGGAGTCTGACCCTAACTGGGTAATTAGGGTCAGAATTGAATTAAATCGTTGCCCACCCAGTTGGTGTTGGAGAATTGGTTGGTGTGGGAAAAACTTCCAGACACACTCCATGTCAGAAAACATTCGATGTTTTCTGTGCAATTGGGACATGCATTTCATCTTCTGAGAGCCAGGAGGGGGCCCTCAGTTTGCTTGGCAGCAGGAAAAACCAGCCCATTCCCCAATTACATGCCTGCCTAATGTCTAGGACCTGCCCACACCACAGCCCTGCTGACTTGTCTCCCTGGAAGGGACTGGTGGTGGCTTTAAATCATGTCACCACATTCTTTGATCTCCATTTCTTCAAGAGGGGGAGCTCTCCCCTTGAGCGTGGGCTGAACTTAGCAACTTGTTTCTAAAGGACAGAATGTGCTGGAAGTGCCATGTGGGACTCCGGAGTTTAGGTCATCGAAAGCACTGTGGTTTTCCCCTTGGATCACTTTCTCTGGGGCGAGCCAGCACCATGTTTGAGGACACTGAAGCGACCACAGCCACGTGTGGGTGCTGTAGCAGAAGCAGCCGCTCCAGCCCCAGTCGAGCCTGCAGATGATGCAGCCACCCTCACAGGAGATCCTGAACCAGAACCACGCAGTGGAGTCACGCTCTAAGCCCTGGCTCTCAGAAGCCATGAGATCATAAATGGGTGTCGCTTTACAGGCCTCCAAGTCTCGGGGTACTTTGTCACGCAGCAACAGTATCTGATGCTGCAGCTCTCAGGGAGATGGGCAGACCGTGGCCCAGAGAGGATTCCGTTTCTGCGAGAGCTTCAGTCCAACAGCGGTTACAGTGGCCTTTCCTTGCCCAGGGACCTTTGTGTTTGCCACTTAGCTTTGCACAGCTAAACCATGCGTTTTTAAGCACACACACACACGGGCATACATACACACGTGTAAAACTGGAAGAAAGGCAAGAAAATGGTGAACGAAAGCATCAGCATATTGGTTACCCCGGAGGGAACATCCGGTGTGTGGTTCACACTCTCTCTCCTGGCCATAGCGCTTGCTGTGTTTGTACTTTCTGCGGTTAAATAAGATGCGCGGTGGTCTCTGTTCACACTCACCACTCCCCCGGCCCCCTGCCCCCTGCCAATCCCAAACCTCTACTCTTTCCCAATATTCCACACAATGGAATGGTTTTCTTGGAAAAAAAAATTTTAAATGCTGTTAGTTACTCTCTTTATTCATTATTATCATCATTATTTGTGATAAAAAGACTTAGCATGAGGTTTTTAAAAAAGATTTTATTTGTTGGAGAGAAAGCATGCACAGGGGTGGGGGAGAGGGGCAGAGGGGGAGGCAGAGGGAGAGGAAGAATCTCAAACAGACTCCAAGCTGAGCATGGAGCCTGCTGTGGGGCTCAATCCCACCACCCTGAGATCATGATCTGAGCTAAAACCAAGAGTTGGATGCTCAACCAACTGAGCCACCAGGCACCCCAGCATGAGCTTTAAGGGTACACTGCAGAATTGTGAACAGGTGCCGTGCAGGACCATGGAGCTCCAGGACTCATTCATCCTGCAGAACGGATCTCTGCCCCCCTTTGACTAATACCTCCCCGTTTCTCCTACCACAGCAATGGACTCTCTTTAGGCAAACCTTTTATCAGAACATAACACATAAAGAAAATGCACAAATCATAGGTGATCAGCATGCTGCATTTTCATAAAGCAACCACGCCCTGTCACCACTCAGCTCAGGAGACAGAATGTTACCTGCATCCCAAGACTCCTCGTGGCTGTCTGGGCCTTCCCAATCGCCAGTCCTGGGTAAGGGCCCCTGCAGGATGGGCACTTTTCTGGGGAGCCCCTTATTTGGTTCACAGGGATTCTCGGGACAAGTCTCCCTGAGGGTGGGGGCCAGGCTGTTTTGCGTTCTGGCTGGTCCCCACTCCTGGGGTCCTGGCTCACAAGAAGGGCTCCATCATTCCACCTGGCTGACCCATGGACCATGCAAGGTGGAGGCCATTGTCCTGATCCAGGTCCCAGCCCCCATATGACTTTGGTGTGCAAGTTTTCCAAGGGTCCAGCAGGTGTTTATTGAAGCAGGAATGAACAAGTGAAGGCTGGCTGGTTGGTTTTGCTCTAACTTCCATTCGGCATCCTAATCAAGCAGCCGCACCCTCTCGGGGGGGCCCTGAGCTACAGCCTGAAGGCGCTCCCTGGGTGCCCGAACAGGACGGAGGGGTACTTGGGCTCCTGCAACCAACTTCTTTTTTTTTTTTTTTTTTAAGATTTTATTTATTTATTTGAGACAGAGAGAACGAGAGAGAGCATGAGAAGGGGGAGGGTGAGAGGGAGAAGCAGACTCCCCGCCGAGCAGGGAGCCCGATGCGGGACTCGATCCCGGGACTCCAGGATCATGACCTGAGCCGAAGGCAGTCGCTTAACCAACTGAGCCACCCAGGCGCCCCTGCAACCAACTTCTTGACAAGCAAAGTTAAAACAGACCGGGTCTAGAACTGCAAATACCTCGCAGGGTTTGGCAGGGGACCGGCCGTCTGTAACGCACTTGGAAAGCTTGGCTGCAGGTCGGGTTTAATAGCCCCTGGACTCGTGGCACGGACTGTGCATCAACGCGCCGCGTTTGCCAAATTGAAACACCGTGGCCCACTCGGTCAGAGGTCGCGGTGGGGATGCCGCCCCGTGTCGTCGGACCGGGGCCCGGGGACCGCCTCGCGACCGCACTCCCCGCCCCTGCCCGCGCCCCCGGCCGGTGACCTCACACGTGGCGCGGGGCGGGGACAGCGGCGCGGGGGCGGGCCCGGCGACAGTGCGCGGCCCCGGCGGGAGCGAGCGTGGCCCGTCTCGGCGCCGCCATGGCCACCGTGGACCTGGAGAAGCTGCGAATGTCCGGGGCCGGCAAGGCCATCGGCGTGCTGACCAGCGGCGGAGATGCGCAAGGTGGGCGGGGGCGCGGGGTCCGTCGCCGCGGCGGGGGGGGGTTTGTGCCTGTCCCTGGGCCCCTCCGGGCGCGCTCGCCCCCTCGCCCCCCCCGGCTGCGACCCGGGGGCGCGCGGCCGGCCGACCCCGCGCTGCAGCCTGCGCCCCCAGGGCCGCTCTCCCGGGCCCGCTGCGGGTCCCCCTGTCGGCGCCGGCGCCCGCGCCCCTCCCCGCCAGACGCGCGGGAGCTGCCGGCGGACGTGCCGCCCGCCACGGCGTCCGCGCCCCGCGCCCCGCCCCCTGGCCGCCCGGGGGTGTGTCTGCGCGGCCGCGGTGGCCCCGGGACGCGCGCGAGTGGCGGCGTCACGCTGGCGCCCTCGCCCCTCCGGCCGGCGCGGCCGCTCCCCGCGCCCCTTTCCGGGCAGCACGTGTCAGGACCCCGTTTCCTGGAGGTCACGCCGAGCGGAGGTCGCCCGGGGCTGGGCAGGTCGCCCCTCGGGCCCCGGAGCCCTGCTCTTCCTGGTTCAGACACGCTACCTGGGGCCGTCGTGCTTCCCCGAACCACTGCCTCCCCTTCGGGGCCGCTCAGACTCTGCGCCCCTTCCCTGTCCCCTCCTCCATCCGGGCTGGCCGGGCTGGGAGTGGCAGACGGACCAGAAGAGCCCTTCGGGTCGAGGACTAGGTGGGGAAGAGCGCTGGGTGGGAGCGGCGCTGGCTGGGCTTGGGGAATTTTCTTGCGCGCAGACCTGTTCTCACCCCCTCTGTGCGGGGGAAGCCAGCTTCCTGGTGGCCTGCTCCCTGGGCGGCCCCGCGGCGGGGGCCTGGCAGAGCGGGTCGGTGTGTGTCCCCGGAGCCTGGTCTCGTCCTGACTGTTGCTGTCCAGTGCCTCGGGCCTGGGGGGGCTGGTGTGGCACCTCCCCTGCTCAGCCAGCGCAGCCCCATGCCTGCCCGGAACCCCGGCAGTGACCTCAAGTAGACCGGGATGCAAACTGCTGCAGGGTTGGGCCGGGTCTGCCTCCTTGCACGTCAGGGGGTGCAGACACACTCTCTGCTTCCCTCTCCCCCCCGCCCCCGGCTCCCCGTTCCCCCTTCAGAAGCAGGGAAGAGGTAGGAGGAAGAGGCCTTCAGGAGCCCAGGAGGGCAGAATCAGCCGCTGTTGGCGTGCTGCCCTGCGCAGGGGCCCTCCTGCAGCTGGTGCTGAGCCCTCTGGGCCTGGCCCTTGTTGCCTGTTGGCTGGGCAGTGGGGGCGGCCTGAAGCACGCAGGGTGAGGGGCACAGCCGCGGAGCGTGGCCTTGGGGAGGCATCGTCCCCGATCAGACCGTGGGAGAGGCTGGGTGTAGGCGAGGAGAGGCACATCCCCAGACTCCCTTGGTTCCTGCTGGCGCAGAGCTGCCCCCCCCCCCCCCCCCGCTGCCGTCTGCACAAGGAGACAGGAGACCTGAGGGGCTGGAGAAGGTGAAGCGGCACGCATTTAGGGACGGGTGCAAAGCCCTGTGGGTGGCATGCCCCTGCCCTCTCCTGGCGCAGACTAAGCCGAGGATGGGGGATCAGGGCTGGCGGCTGAAGGGCCGGGGAGGAAGGGGCCCTGGGCTCAAGGGAGCTGTCCGCCCCGGACGGGTGGGCCAGATGAGAGCAAAGCCTGTGTGAGTTGCTGGTCTCCACGCGGCCAGCCTGGCCCTGGCTCTCACCCAGACGGGCAGCGCCTCTCGGATGCGGCTGGAGTGTGGCTGGCCCTCGCCGCCTTGCCTCATGCCCTCCTCTGCAAGTGTCCTCACTTCCCAAGAGCACGGGCGCTCTCTCTGACGTGGAGACAGGGTAACCTGGGGTCCGATGCTTGGAGCTGCCGCGGAGGGTGACTCCACACCCTTCCCAGTTCGGGGCTCAGGGCCGATGCTGGAAGGAAGATGCAGGGGCCAGCAGGTATTCCAGGGGGAGAACGGAGCCTTTCTGGTGTGTAATTCTTGAGCCCAGTCCGTGGGTGCAGGCCCCGGGCTGGCTCGCCCTCTTGCCTGCTCTGCCCCCACAATCTGGCTCTGAGGATGGGTTCTCAGTTTAGGGGGCCCCGTTGCCTTCCAAATAAAGGCTGAGCTCACAGGGTCCCGATGGCGCCCGATGACACATACCCTCCGATGCGGGTGCTGGGCTGACAGCAGCCATGGAGGGTGGGGACCTCGGGGTGCACTTTCCTCCTGGATGCAGAATTCTGCATTTGTTGGAATGCATGAAAGCCACCAGCCTCGTGGAGTAGAGGCCCAGACCTGGTGGTGGTGCGCAAGGGGGCTGTGTCGATGTGACCCAAGCACGGCCCTTTGTAAATGGGGGAGGGGGCAGAGCATCCTCTGCGGGCTCCAGCCTCTCCTTTCCTTTTTGTTTTAAATTTTATTTATTTGACAGAGAGAGACACAGCGAGAGAGGGAACACAAGCAGGGGGAGTGGGAGAGGGAGCCCGATGCGGGGCTGGATCCCAGGACCCTGGGATCATGACCTGAGCTGAAGGCAGACGCTTAACTGAGCCACCCAGGCGCCCCAAGCCTCCCCCTTCCTGCCTGCCGATTGAGGGAAGGCGGCGGGGGGGGGGGGGGCAGACTTGGTGCGAAAGTAAGAAGACTAGGAAAGAGTGGGACCTGCCCCCCCCCGCCCCTGTCCCTGCAGGCGGGACTTAGCTCCCCCCCACCGCCCCCCACCTTGTGTCGTCCCAGCCAGGCCCCCAGCCTACAATTAAAGTTGTTCCTCCGAGCCCAGTGTCACCACATGGCCACCACTTTCTCACACATTTATTTTTCGGGGATCGGATGAGGAAAGGTCACGTGAGGAACAGCCGCGTGGACTTCAGACTGCAGTTCGGTTGCTGTGTCCGTGGCCCATTGCAGGGCCAAGGGTCGGAGGCCGAAGCTGCTCTCCTGACCCCCCCCCCGGGGCTTGGGGCTTGGGCTGCTGCCTAGGGTTTATTTTGAGAAAGGAAAGCAGATTAAAGGACAATGAAAAGGCTCTTTTGAGAAGCAGCTTACGGTGAGGTGTGCAGGGAAAGCCAGCCCTCGGGCCTCGTCCCCAGGGCAGCTGGCCCAGTCCTGTTCTGAAATTCACGGCCGTCCCATAATATGGTCTGAACGCGGTAGCATGAGCCCGGGGGCCCTCTGCTGTCCGGGGCCCCAGGCAAGCCCACCGGCGGGCTCGGGAGATGATCATGATCCCGTGGCTGGCCTGTGCAGAGGCACACACAGTGGGGGGCGACCAGAGAGACCTCCAGTCGGACGGTGGGCCTGGGTCCCTGGCCACTGCCCTCCTGCTCCACCAGTCCCCACCTGTGCCTTGTGTCCTCACCTCCCCGGCCAGAGGTGGGGCTTGGACCTTGAGCCTGCAGTGGGCCCAGAGTGGCCTCGCCCCAAGATAGGAGAGAGTGGAGAGGCTGGGCTGGCCGGGGCCTGGGGCAGGGTGGGGGTGCAGGGGTGGGGCGGGGGGGGGAAGGTTTGCTGCTATCTCATCTCCCTCCCCACCCCCACACACCGGCTGGCGGGTGTGTGGTGCCCTCCGGGATCCTGCCTGAACTTCGTTCTCTGCAACCCCACTTCTCCCCCTTTGGGGTCGTGAGACATTTATGATTTCTTCAGCAATGGGATTCTCTTGCTAAAGTCAAGAGCGTAAGCAGCGAGTGTGGCCAGCTCCGGTCCCGGCTGGCCTCTGTGCTCTGTCCCTGGGTCGTCCGGGTGCCCCTGCCCCTGGAACCCCTGGCATTGGACCTCGGCTGCTGGGTGGGGACAAGGAGAAGTCAGGGTCCATCCTGCCACTGCCCTTACCCGCTGGGGCTCCAGCAGGCCCCCTACCCCCCCTCCGGAACCTCAGCTTCTCGTCTGTGGAGTGGGAATAGTGGCTCTCCTGGGAGCCCTGTGCCCTGAGCCTACGCATGGGAGGGGCTGTCTGCTGGGCTCCTCCTCAAGTGCTCTGTGCAGCCCTGGGCCCTGCCTTCCAGGCTGCAGACCTGGGAGACTTGTGTAACAGGGTAGAGGCCCAGAGTCCTCACGCCGGGGTCGCCAGGTGGAGCACACACGCGGTGAGGGACCCCGGAAGCCAGTAGGCCCAGCTGGGGGTGGCCAGAGGGCAGGGGCTTGGGGTGGGGGGGTCTGCCCTCCAGGGAGAGGGCTCCCTAAGCTTGGGACAGAGCACAGGATGTGCATGTGCGCTCGCAGGCCGGGACTGGCAGGAAGGAAGGAGGAGTAGGCGGTGGTCTCTGGGGGGCACCGACACAGGGCACCTCTGCGATCTGGCCCCCAGACCCGGCGTCAGAGGATAGGACCCAGGGTGCGTGGCACTGGGGCCACTGGCCAGGGTACGTGACCTGCCCATCCGGCCGCCTGGAGGCTCGCTCACTGGGCAAGACACCCCCCTCCCTCCGTCAGCAGCAGCAGGGGGCCGCTCTGCAGGCCGCCCCGGAGGGCTTGGTTCAGCTTCACCTCGCGAGCGCCCACTGTGCCCCGGTCCCCGAGGACACGGAGAGGACCTCAAGCAGACACCTTTCTGTCTGTGGGCCGCAGTCTCAGAAGCAGCCGTGAAGAGGGCGGCTGAGGGTCCTCTGGGCGTGGAGCGTTTCCCACACGCTGCCCCTTCTCCTGCCCCGGGAGGGCTCATCTTTCCAGGGTAGCTGTTAGGGCCAGGGGGCTGGGGCTGGGCAGCCTGCTGGAGTCTGGTGGCTTCTGTCGGCGTGTGTGGGCTGGAGGGCAAGAGCCGGAGCCCAGCCCAGCTGCACTGCCTGAGGCTGCCGCACCCCCCGTAGATGCTGGCCGGCGGGGCACCGTCCTGTCCTGCCTCACAGCGCCCTCCCTCCAGGACAGGGGGCAGGGGGCTCAGGCCTCGGGGCCAGCGGGCACTGCCCTCGGTGGGATCCCTGAGCTGCGCCCTGCTGTCGTGGCCTGGGAGTCGGCAGCAGAGCAGGAGAGGTGGGTTTGGAAGGTGCTGACCCCGTGGGTGCCCCCTCTCTATCTTGGGCCAAGCACTCAGCTGCTCGTTCTCACCCCCCGAGGGCGGGGCCTGGCCCTGTGGGGCGGGGGGTGGGGGCTCTGCTGAGCAGCCCGTGTGGGACTGGATGCGGCCGTAAAGGGTCTGGAGCGTTTGCACCCACCTGGTCCCCGGCTCAGGCCGAATCAGGCCGGGCGCGGGTTCTCCTGGTTTAACCCTAGGGGCACCTTATTTCTGAATGCTCAGAAGCTGAAACAGCCCTGCAGTGGTTCACCCTGTGCCTGACCAGGCCCCCGGGGTTGACCTCGAACTCCTGGCTCGGACCCCCTGAGATGCAGGGGACGATGGTCCCGGGTCCCGACATGTGTGCGCCTCCGCTGATGGGTGTTGCCCGCCCCCTCGCAGGTATGAACGCGGCTGTCAGAGCTGTGACGCGCATGGGCATTTACGTGGGAGCCAAAGTCTTCCTCATCTACGAGGTAAGAGGCGGGCCGGGGTCCCGGGCCCCCCCACGGCGGCTAGGCGGGCTGTGTGCTGGGGCCAGCACGTGGGGAGGAAGGACAGACCCCTGACCACCACTCATGGTTCAGAGAGCAGGGATGGGGACGTGGAGGTCGGTCAGGATGTGTTGGGTCGGGAGGCGCTGGGCCCCGGCTCTGGGGTGCAGGTGGGGAGCCCATCCTGGGTGCTTGTGGGGCGGGCCATGGCCCTTGAGGTGCAGGGTGGGGGGGGAGCTGTGGCCCTCAGAGGCCCAGGACCTCATCTGCACCCACTGTCCTTCCAGCCCCATCCTCCTTGGACCCCAGCCCTGCTGCACCCTTCAACACGCACAGGGCAAATGGTGTCCAAAGTACCCATAATAACAGTGGGGGCGACAGAGCATTCTTGCTCTATCTTGTTCTGGCTGAATGCTGCCCCCTTTGCCTTGCCCCCCCCCCACCCCATCCCTGTTTCAGATTTGAGGCTGACCCTCCAGCCTGCGGGTTCCCACACCCACACATGGGCACCAGCTCACACACCCTTGTGGAATGTTGCCTTGTGGTTTTTTGGCTGTTGTGTTATTTTGTTTTCACTTTTTGCATAGACTGTAGCGAACCCCAGCCAGTTCCGTTTCCCCAGCTCTCCTCCTCTGCCTGTGGGCTGTCCCCGTCCCTTCACCTTGGCCCCAGCTCAGGCCGGTCCACACGCAGCCCTTGGCTGCACGGGGATGTCTGAGTAGGTGAACCAGTGAGCAGGTGGGCAGGCCCTCCCCTCAGACCAGGCTTGCAGAGTCTCAGGAGCTGGGCAAGGGGGCGCACGCCTGGTGATGGTCTAGAACCTTCTGGGTGACAGGGGAAGAGTCTCCAGGGACTGGCTAGTTCCATGCACAGGGAGGGGTGGGTCCCGCCCGGGCTCCCTGAGCTTGTGTACTTGTGACATGTGCGTCCTTACCTCCATGACTGTGACCTGTTTCTTCGGTTAAGCAGGGATGTTAGGGCAAGCTATTGCAACATCGTGAATGAATGCGCTTTTCACAGTCCTGACACCGGAGGGTCGGGAAGCGGGCCTGCTCATACAGAAATGGCCCAGGAGCCAACACTGGACCTCGGGGCTCAGAGGTGACGCAGGGAGCTGCCGCAGGGCTGGAGAGGGAGAAGGGTTAGGGGGAGGGCGGGGTGACACACCGTGGGTCGAGGTATGCAAAGACATTCTAGAAGTTTCCAAGGCTAGGAAAGGAGGGCTGTGTCTGTCAGACTTTGACTCTAGCTGAGCTGACCGGCACGGTCGGGTCTCCGGGGATGCTGGGTGCACAGTGGGGCAGGGGGGCCAGGCCGGCACTGTGCTTGGGCCCTGCGCCCAGTCCTGGGCTTCTGTGGGTGCAGAGCTGCCTGTTCGTAGCTGCTTGCTCTGGGCGGTGTCAGCTGTGGGTTTTCAGGTCATTTTCTTGCTTTTTCTGGGGCCTGGGTGGGGGGGAGGGGCTGGCTTGTGTCCTAGTGGCAGAAAATTCCTGAGGGAGATGGGGGGGAGGGTCCCGACCAGACCTAAGCGGGAGAAAGCAGCCTGGTGGTCCCTCAGGCCCCCCTGTGGCCCTGGCAGGGTGGGCATCTGCCCCTCCCCCCCCACCGCCAGGAGCCTTTGCCCTGCCTGCCCCAGGGCCTTGCCGCCCAGGCCCCTGCAGGCCCAGGTGATGGACGACAGGGTGAACTGGCCCAAGGGGAGGAGGCGGGGAGGGCTGCAGGGCGGAGGCGGCCCTGCTCCTCTCAGCGCGGTGGTGCCGCGTCTTTTTGCTGCTCATAAACGCACATGCCCTGTGTCCAGACCACATGAAGAACCCTGACAGTTGAGAAAGGGGTAGGCCACGTGATGGCAGAATGGGCAAGACGCTGGAGCCCGCCTCCTCCCAGGACCCCCGGTGGCTTCTGTCCTAGGAGCTTCCAGTTAGAACCACCGGCAGGGACCGACACACCCTCGGAATGGAGACTGGGCCGCGGGGCGGCGGCGCACAGCCGACGTCCGGCCGCGTTGCCCGTTGGCGAGGAGGTGGCCACGAGCACGTGGGGCTCCGTGTGGCTGTGCCGTCAGCCTGGCCACACACCTGCTGGCTATGGGGCCCCTGCTCGGACACGTGTGTGTTCTTGGCAGCATGATCTGTGAGCCTCAAGCTGGAGAGCGCCCAGACGTCCATCAGCAGGGGACAGATCACAAGCCCGTGGGGCCGCGGGATGACGGTGGCGCAGGAGCAGCCACGCACCCCGGCACTGGTGGTGTGGGTCCCCCAGACGCAAAGGGCAGACACTGTGGCCGTTGGTACCCAGAGGGGGCAGGACAGCAGCTTCTGGCGGGAGGCTCTGGGTCAGCGGGCCGCTGGGCGCTGGGCTGCTGAGGTTGCTGGTCTCAGGGACGTGGCGTGCGGGGCTCGGGAGCTCGTCGGGCCGGCCGCCGGTGGGCCTCTGCCGTGTGTCAGCTAGTCAATAGGCTCTCCAGCCCGGCAGGAGGGCTTCTGGAGGGGCCAGCTGGGCGCCCTGGGCTGCTCCCTCTGATAGCCCGAGACCGCTGGCCAAGCCCAGCTTTATGTCCCAAGGCCCCGGGCGTGGGGGAGCCTTGGCGGTCAGGACCCTGCCAGCCACATGGGGTTTGGGCGCCACGTCCCAGCGCCCTGTCCCAGTCGACGTGCCGTGGGCGCCTGGCTCACGCGGGCCCCCCTCTGGTTTTTAGGGTTACGAGGGCCTCGTGGAAGGAGGCGAGAACATCAAGCAGGCCAGCTGGCTCAGCGTCTCCAACATCATCCAGCTGGTAAGGCCTCAGTGGGGCGACCCCTTGGTGCCCGTGAGCATGCCCATGCACGCACACATACATGGGCGCACGCACACACACAAGTACACAGGAACGCCGTCCCATAGCGGGCGGGCTCCGGGCTGACTGGCCATCGGCTGCTCCGGGGTCATGGGGACACGATGGCTCCAGGATGGCTCTGCTGCGAGATCGCTCAGTCTTCAGCGAAGGGTGGGCAGGGAGGACAAGACCCTTTGGGAAAGGTGTGCCACGGCCTCCGAGTGGCCTCTCCCACCCTCTACCTGGTCTTCCCCTCGGTCATCGTGCTGAGCTTCCCAGTGACCGAGGCAGCAGGCAAGCTGGTGTCTCTCCCCAGCTTACAGGGGGCAGGGCCATTCAAGTGGCCGATCATCACTGGAAGGCACAGGTGGGTCAGCGGGAGCAGTGGGGGGCCAGGGCTGGACCCTGGTGCCCAGGCACGGCCAACCCCGCGGGCGCTGCCCACCCCTCCTGCCCAGGGCAGGCATTCCTGATGGACTCCACTCCCCCAGCCACCTGTGGATAGGCCCACTTTGCCGTCCCTGCTCTGGTCTGTCCACTGGGACGTGGATGAGCCTCCTCCTTGGGCTTCACTAGACATCCCCCCCACCGGCGCTGTGTCCTGGAATGGGGCTATGGCCTGGTCCCTCAGGCCTCAAACCCTGATCTGGCCATCTGCTCTGCTCTAACCCTGTGTCTGAGGATGGCCGTGGCCTCTCTGTTCTGGGTGAGCAGCCCTGGGGAAGGGGCTTTAGGCTGAGTACTAAGCTGGGCTGTGAAGCAGCATCAAAGGTAGGCAGGTGGAAGGGGCTGGAAAGAGCCGGTGTTTGGGGAGGAGTGGGGGCCCAGGGCATGGAGGCAGGAGGGGACAGAGGGGCAGAGGGGGCAGGAGGGGCTCTTGGGAGGAAAGCTAAGCATCTTCAGGAGGGCCGCCGGGAGGCTCCCTGCCATCCCCCCTCCCCGGCCCCAGAGTTCACTGTGGGGGGCAGACGAGGGGGGATTTGGCCTCTGCCTCCAGGCTGGTGCTGCTATACCAGCCCCCGTAAGTCTGGGGCCCGGGGCCCGGCCTGGCGGGTCTCACGAGCAGCGTGGCGGGACACGGGGCACTCTGCTCTCCAGGTCTGGCCAGAGCACAGCGGGCCTGCAGGCGTGTGCCGTGGCTGCGTCCTGGGGGAGCCCCGGACCCAAGCTGGCCGGGGCCGCGCTGCTGAAGGCGTGTTCCTCTTGCGGCGGCTCAGGGAGCTCCCTGCGCTGGTGGCCTGGTGGCTGGCCTGTGTGCGCGTGCGCGCGTGTTACGGGTTTCAGAGCCTCCTCCCTCCACCACCTTGTTTGAACTTCTGAGCCTGGCATGGGGGCATTCTTCTCCTCACTGTAAGTGCGAGGAGGACCCCGGAGCTGGGGCACCTGCCCAGGCTTCCAGAGAAGCCCCTGGACTCCTCCCTCCCTCCCTCTCTCTGTCGGTTCTGCGAGGCCCACCAGCCCCTCGCTGCGCAGCGCCGGGGTCCCCCTGGTGCGCCCGCATACCCCAAGGCTGCCGTCTCGTCCATGCAGGGCGGCACCATCATTGGCAGTGCCCGCTGCAAGGCCTTCACCACTCGGGAGGGACGCCTGGCGGCGGCCTACAACCTCGTGCAACGCGGCATCACCAACCTGTGTGTCATCGGCGGGGACGGCAGCCTCACGGGTGCCAACATCTTCCGAAGCGAGTGGGGCGGCCTGTTGGAGGAGCTGGTGGGGGCAGGTGGGTCGGGGGCCCGGCACGCAGCGGCCGGGGCGGCAGGAACGGGCAGGACGAGGTCACGGGCACGTGAGGACGCGGGGTGCATCTGCCTGCTGGCTGGGAGGAGAGGGCCTGGCCCGGCCCAAGGTCAGGGCATCCCTGGCCGTCTCCCAGAGCGCCAGGTGGCTTCGGCCAGTCGTGAGACGTCAGTGTTTGGGGGCGCAGTGTCAGGGCCCCCCGGTAGCATCCGCGCTCCTGGTGGTGGGCAGCAGTCCCGGGGGCCATCCTGTGCTGTGTGGACACGTCCTGTCTGTAAGTGATTCCCAGACGTGGGTTACACACCTTGTCACAGTTTGAGGTCGGAAAGCGGCGTCTGGGAGCTGCGTTCAGTCCTTGTGGGGCCCCGGAGAGGGGAAGGAGGGGTGCACTCTCCCAGGCTGCCCGGGAGGTCTCTCGGGCTCAGCCTCTGCTTCAGCCGCCCCACCCCTGCTGCAGGACCCCGGCACTGGGCGGGGGGCTCTGAGCCTGGGACCTGCTGGGGCCCCACGGCCTGGGGGCTGGGGCGGGGCCTCAGGGCTGGCTCCTCGCCCAGGCAAGATCTCGGAGAGCACGGCGCGGACGTACTCGCACCTGAGCATCGTGGGCCTGGTGGGTTCCATCGACAATGACTTCTGCGGCACCGACATGACCATCGGCACCGACTCGGCCCTGCACCGCATCATGGAGGTCATCGACGCCATCACCACCACCGCCCAGAGGTGAGCGGGTCCCCCCCGCCCCCCCACGACCGGGCAAGCCTGGGATCCTGCCTTCCAGCCCGGGGCTGAGGCTGCCGCTCTGCAGGGTCAGCAGGGGCCCCAGCTTTGTACGCGGTCTTTGTTAGGCTGCCCGCCAGCCCCGGGGCAGGGGTGCACCCCTCGGGGCGCTCAGACTCCTGGCCAGGGATGGCCAGGCCCAGCGAGTGGCCCTCCGCCGTGGGAGCAGCTCCGTGGAAACCGGCCCAAAGGCTGGGGGTGAACCCAAGGCAGAGGTGGCCTTTGGTGCAGACACCCGGCTGCCCTGGCAGTGGGGTGGGCTGTCTGTGCTTGGGCAGCTCCTGAGTCTGTTGGGTCGCCGGGGCACTTCTGGGGCAGGGCTGGGGCCGTGGGCGGCGTGGCCGTGGGCAGCGTGGCGCCGCTCCCGAGCCCCGAGGCTATTTCTGCGGGGCTGGGCCGGGCTGTGCAGACAGCTCACCGGGGTGCGGACTGACAGATTCTACCGTTCCCCGTCCACAGCCACCAGAGGACCTTCGTGCTGGAGGTGATGGGACGGCACTGCGGGTATGGGGACTGCCCTGGTCAGTGGGGGGAGGGGCTGTTGGGAGCCAGAGTGGGGGGTTGGCACCTCCACGGTGCCTGGAATGGGGCAGGTGCTGACTTGACGCCGTAGGAATGAGAGTTCGGGGCGTGGCAAGTCCCGGTTTTGGGGCTGGATGTGGCTCAGAGCCGTACCTCCCCCGTGACCCGGGGTTCGGACCGTGGCGCCGGGCTGCACCCCGCCGCCCACTGTAGCACCTAACCCTGTTCTTCCAGGTACCTGGCCCTGGTGTCCGCCCTGGCCTCGGGGGCCGACTGGCTGTTCATCCCTGAGGCACCCCCCGAGGATGGCTGGGAGAACTTCATGTGTGAGAGGCTGGGTGAGGTGAGTGGGGACGGTCTTCTTCCGGAGGTTCCCGCTGCGAGCCGCCCAGACGGCACAGAGACAGGTGTCCCCCAGGGTGCGTCCTTGGGCGGAGGAGGACGGCGCTCAGGACAGTGCCCCGGGCTCAGCTCCTCGTGGTCAGTGCTGACTTGGGGAGGGGGCAGGAGCGGGTCACGGTCATGCTGGCTTCCTGGGGGCCGTGGCCACTGAGCCTGAGCCAAGCTTGAAGATGGTGGATGGGACATGGGGCAGTGACCCCAGCAGATGAGGCACCAAGTGGGCCGTGGAGGCGGGAGGGGATGGAGAGGCAGCTGGGGGCTGAGGCCTTGTCCGGGGGACGAGCGGAGTGTTTGGGACGCAGCTCTGGCCCCTCAGGATGGAGTCGGGGTGCTGATGCGGAACGGGCAGATGCTCTGCCCTGGGGACCCCCAAGGTGCCCCAGCCAGCACAGGTTGGCCCTTCGGCCAGGGCAGGGCTCAGCGGTGGACAGGAGGGCCCTGAGGTAGGGAGGGGGGCCTTCAGATCAAGGGGCTGTGGTCTGGATTTGAGGCGGGGGGGCCCCTGAGATTGAGCCCCGAAGTTCACACTCAGGCTCAGCCTGCGTCCCCAGCGTGAGCACCGAGGCCGCCCAGGGGCTTGCCCCTTTCTTCAGTTTTGAAGCCCTGGGAGGTCAGCATGCAGGCCCTCTGTCCTCTGAGGGACAGGTGGGTGGGCCTGGGGCTGGCGCTCAGTGTCCCTGTGCCCATGGGATGGTGGCAGCATCAGTCCCATCCACTGCCCATGCTGCCCACCGGCCCCTTGCGTTACATCTCTGCCCAGGCTCAGCGAGGCCAAGGGCAGGGCCACCTGAAGCCCAGCGGGTGGGGCTGGCCAGAGGCCCATGTTCTGTCCGTGGGTGGAGTTCTTTCCTTCAGCAGGGGCCCCGTGGCCTTGACCATGTGGAGCGGGGCTCGGTAGCGTGGTCCCTGGTCGACCTCGGCCTTGGCTCACTCGCTGCGAACGTGGGGCCGGGCCTTTCTGGAAGGGTCTTTCCTGCTCTGTGAGACCTCGGGCCCTCCCTCAGCTTCCCCGAGCCTCCGATTCCCCACCTGTGAGGTACAGATATTATCCCCTCTCTGCCCCCTCCCCCCGCCTCTTCTGCTCCACCTGCTGCCCTGTCTCTGCCTGTCCCAGCTCATCTCCACCAGTGTCACCTCCTCCAGGCAGTCCTCCACTCCCACCTCTCCCTCCCTTGCACTGGGGCTCACAGGAGCTGCTCTGGCCGTCTTCCCCTCTGAGGCTCTTTGGATGCTGTGGGGCAGAGGGGGGGCTTGTGGGCCAGAGTGAATGTTTTGAATGTATTTGAAGAAATGAAGGCTTGGGAAGGGCTTTCCCCAGAGAGCTCGGTGCCGCCTTCGACCCTCCACGGCCTGGGGAGGGGAGGGGCTCTCGCTCCAGGAAGCCCTGGCTGGGGGCTGGCACCGTGAGGTCACCCATTCTAAGGATAAGGAAACTGAGGCTTGGAGGTGACCTCAGGGTCCCAGGTTAGCTGCTGGCAGGATTGGCTGCGAGGCCTAAGTCGAGGGCCCCTCTGCCCTGCATCCCGGCCGGCAGCCCCGAGTCCTGGGGAGGCTGCTGCGCCACGTGGCTTCCTGTCGTGACTGCTTTCCCGGGAGCACCTGCGCCGAACCCCCGCTGTGCCGTCTGCCTGGTTCCCAGCTCTGAGGGCGCCCACTCGCCGGCGCTCCTGCAGCCCCTCCCCACCCCCTCATCTCAGTCCACCCCTCATCCCTGCTGTGTGGGCTGCGGGCCCCTGGGTGTGGACCCTGGGGAAGGCGCAGATTGCAGCGTCGGGGGCAGGCGTCTGCAGGCTGGCCGCTGAGCCCGGGGCCTCTCTGACCTAGACTCGGAGCAGGGGGTCCCGACTGAACATCATCATCATCGCTGAGGGCGCCATTGACCGCAACGGGAAGCCCATCTCCTCCCGCTACGTGAAGGACGTGAGTTCTGGGGAGGGGGTTGGGTCACACAGGATGGGTGGGGCCTCCGTGGGGGCGGACACCCCTTTATCTCCAGTCCCCAAGTGCTCCTGCTGGGGCCCCTGGACACCAGGCTCCTGGGGGGTGCTTCCTCGTTCCCGACGATAGCCAGATGTGGGGTGGGCATGCCGGGGGGCTCCCTGAGAAGGCTGGCCCCCGAGGCCGAGCTGGGCCCCACATCAGTTGGGAGCCACCCATCCCCCGGCTTCTAGTCTTTGTTCAGAACATGTTCCCTGTAGGGCAGGCCCAACCCCCATCCCAGAGGCCGAGTCGAGTCCCCAAAAACATCCCCATGCCAGGGCCCCGCCCCTGCTGGCCCCTCGGTGACAGTGACCCCCACCCAGTGCAGGACTCACAGCGGTGGGGAGTCCTTCCTTGTGACCTCCACCCACCTGCTGCCCTCCACCCCAGGGCCCTGGGCCCCCATCCTCCTGCTAGGGCACAGCCCTGGGAGCCTCTGTGCCCCCTTTCTTTGGCTGCCCAGCCTCTGTGTCCCCAGTCAGGAGCCAGTCCATCCGCTGAGTCTGCACTGACGGCCCAGAGCCACAGGCCTGGTGGAGCCTGACGAGGGGCTGAACCAGGACCACAGGCCGCAGGGACGCTGCCATGCACACCCACACAGGGAAATGCCCACACAACGTACTGTGGGCATAAGTCCTGGGCTGGCTCTGTAGGCCCGGGGGGACTCACACCCCAGCATCCCTGAGGATGGGGAGTGGCGAGGACCAGGGTTAGGGGCCCGTGGGGTGGCCACTGAACCCAAGGACCCCCCGACTCTCTCCCAATGAGCAGTTGGTGGTCCAGAGGCTGGGCTTCGACACGCGTGTGACTGTGCTGGGCCACGTGCAGAGGGGAGGGACCCCTTCGGCATTCGACCGCATCCTGGTAGGTGGGGCCCTGCTCTGGCCCTGGGTGTGCACGCGTGGGTGAGTGTGGTGGGCATTTCCTCGCCGCTGCTGCCCTCGTAGATGAGACCGATGTGTGGCCCCTCCGTTTCTCTGGTGGGCAATGTGGGGCTAGGGTCCTGTGTCTCGACAGCACCCACCCCCGCCCCACACCTCAGCAACCTAGGCTCCCAGCCCTCTGGCGATGGCTTTGGCAGGAAAGGAGGGCGTGCACAGAGGACAAGGCGCACGGCTCAGCCCTTCCAGGGTCTGACGTCTGGTGGTTCTGAGTCCGGCACCACAGCCCTTAGGGTCTGGGGGAGGCCCTGGGGATGCAGAGGCCTGGATTGTGGCCTGAGTGCCACCACTGTCCTGATCACTGCTGGGTCCCTCCTGGTCCTCTGCCACGTGGGAATCCTGTGCCACCAAATGGGGACAGGGTCTGGGGGCCCGGAAAGGCCCCATGGGTGGTAAAGTGCCCACCCACGAGGGCTGGTCACCCTGGGCCTGGGGCCTGCGGTGAGATGCACCTGCCTGCCCCAGGAGGCCCCAGTGTGCTGCCCCCCGCCCCAGTCCCACACGGAGCAGCAGGGACACTGACCCACCTGGCTGGGCGCTTTCTGCCCCCTACGTGAGGCTGCCGGGGTGCGCTCAGGAGAGCCTCCCGAGGGTCCTGGGACAGCAGGGCCGAGCACTGTCCTGCCACTGAGCCTGGGGGGCAGAGATGTGCGGGGACGGCTTGGATCTCCCCTCCCTGCAGGAGAACAGGCTGGGCTGCCAGTCTGTGGAAGCTGGCGGAAGACACGAGATGCCCGGGTCAGGGACCGAGGACAGCTAGAGCAGCAGCATTTTGTGCTGGTCCTGAGCCCTGTGCCCACGGGCCACACCTGCACACGGTGGATGGCTCCTCTAGCGAGGAGCCTGAGCTCAGGGACCCCAGATGCCCCTAATGAGCTGTCCGTGCCATGCTCCTGAGCGGCACAGGAACGGTCTTCCCTGGGTGCTCCTGATGCAGACCTGAGCCGTTGGTGCCTCGCTCGCAACATGCAGAAAGCCTTGGAGCCCGGGAGCATCATCCGGGGGTGCGGCTGGAGGCCGGGTGGCACCCACCTGACCTCACGGGGCAGGCCACAGTGACCGCAGGCCTTGCTTTCTTGAGCACGGGCTGGACCGTTGGCCGTGCCGGGATCCGCATGTGCGGTTTGTCCCCAAGGAGGGCCGTTCCCGCATGTTTCAGCACGCCTGGCCCGCCAGCCCGTATCCACCGTCGGCTCGTGCACGAGGACCGCTGTGACATGGGCCCAAGCGAGGAGCCTCGTCATGGCGGAAAGAGCCCTGGGGACGGGCTCCGGCTTCCACCGGTGCTGTCAGGCGGTGACTCGCTGGGGACGAGCCTCCCTCACAGGGCTCTCGTGGATGGTGGTCATAGGTCATTTCTGGTGCCACCTGTTCTAGGAGCTTCGGCCAGTGTGTGTGCGTGTTGGGGGCGGGGGACGAAGGTGAGGGTGAAGGGACGTTGGGTGCATGGTGTGGGGCCAGCTCAGCGTGGCCCCAGAGCCGAGAAGGGTCATGTGCACGCGGCTTGGGGGGGGCGCACCTGCTTGAGACCCGCCTGCCCCTCTCCCCGCTCAGAGCAGCAAGATGGGCATGGAGGCGGTCATGGCGCTGCTGGAAGCCACACCGGACACGCAGGCCTGCGTGGTCAGCCTCTCGGGGAACCAGTCGGTGCGGCTGCCCCTCATGGAGTGTGTACAGGTGGTAAGTGCTCGCCCGCCCAGGGTGGGCCAGGTGGGGGCTCCTGAGAGAGACACCCCTGCTCTGCGCTGCCGGCCCCCTTCCCCACAGGCCCACCCGTCTGTCCCTCCAGGCCTCTCGGGGCCCCACCCGGCAGACCTGCTGCACAGGCCCCTCTGCACCCCGTCTGCCTTCCCCAGGAGGCCCTGTGTGGTGTCCCCCCCAGTCCCACAGGAGCAGCAGGGACACCGCCCCACCCGGCTGGGCGCTTTCTGCCCCCCGACACGCGCGGGGTCCTGCTGCTCCTTTGTTACCTGTCGTGGCCTCGGGGCATCGGAGGCCTGCAGTCCTCTGGGTTGGAGAGGGAGGTGCGAGCATGTCCCCGAGGTGGGACGAGCCCCGAGAGAGGGGTGGGAGCTGCAGAGAGCCGGGGCAGCCAGGGTCGCGGAGCTTCCTGGAGCTGTTGGCCCTGGACTGACCTTCCAGGCTGGGCAGGGTGGGGTGTCTGGGGCAGGATGGGAGGCAGGGGGACGAGTAGGTGGCCAGAGCCCCTGTGTGGACTCAGCAGGCGCGGGGGAACATTCAGGGACGCCGGAGCAGAGGGACTGGGGACACGCCCTGGCTCTGCAGGCGTCAGGGGGTGTGGAGGTTTGGCCTCCCTGATACTTCCCCTGGAAGGCCTCTGGCCTGACTGCTGCTGACTGCTGCCGGCCCGGCTTCTGCTGGTGCCGAGGCCCTGGCGGGGCCCAGTGGAGCTGAGGAGGAGCGGGCCCTGAGGGGAAGACCTGGTGGCCGCCTGGTCTCAGCCAGCCCTCCCGGCTGCTGGCCTTGGCAGTGACCGCGGCCCGGCAGGCCCACCGAGTCGGCGGCCGCTGTGAGCGTGCGCCAGGCCTCCTCTAGCCTGTTTCTCGTTTCCGTTAAGACGAAGGAGGTGCAGAAGGCCATGGATGAGAAGAGGTTCGAGGAGGCCATCCAGCTCCGCGGCAGGTGAGGGCCTCCCGGGGCCTGGAGCCGCAGCGGCCGTGTGGGTGGTGGGCCCACTGCAGACCCTGCGTGGCTCGCACACGGCTGTGCCCTGAGGCCCATGCCGCTGAGTGGGAGTGGAACGGCAGGAGCGGGGGCTCAGCGGTCCCTGCGACTGGAAGCCGGCAGGCTGTGGGGTGGACCGGAGCTGCCGTGCTGGGCAGAGGGGAGAGGGCGGCCGGGTGGGGTCTGGCGGGGGGGGGGCGTCCACAGAAGGAAGCGGCGGAGGCAGGCCTGGAGGGGCCCGGGGGACGCGCTTTGCTGAGCGGGGCGTGCGGGCCACGCGTTCTGCCTGCCCCCAGCCAGGGCTTAGGGTGGGGTAGCGGGCCGCTTCTTCGTGGCTGAGTGGGGTGGCCGTGGCTGTGGGCTGCATGATGCGCGACGGCTTCCTTTCCAGGAGCTTTGAGAACAACTGGAACATTTACAAGCTGCTTGCACACCAGAAGCTCTCCAAAGAGAAGGTGAGGTGGTGTGAGCCGCAGGCCCCTTGGTCACTGTCACCTCGGCGGCCGCGGCTGAGCCCGCCCCCGCTGCCAGGGTCTGCCCCTGTCTGCCTGCCCGCGGGGTCGGGGCCTGCCCAGGAAGCAGGGAGCTCCGAGCTGGCCTGGGGAGCCCGTGGACCCTCCCTCCCGTCGGAGGTCTGAGCCGTGAGCTGAGAGGCGCGGCTACTGCTTGACCAGCAGGTCCTGGGCCTGGACGTGACCCTGGCCGCTTGCTTTGCCAACAGCTGAAGGACATTAAGTCAGGCCCACAGGTGTAGGTCAGGACAGGAGAAATCTAGCACTTATGAAAGGTTCTAAAATAGCTAAAAGCCTCATGAAATGGGCTTTCCTCAAAGTAAGGACGACAGCAGGACTTGTTTCCGAAACCCCGGGGACGAGGAAAGGGTCCCGTTGAGACCGTCCCGGACAGTGGGGTCCTGGCCCCGGCTCATCCCAGGAGCTAGTCAGGGATGGGCCGCACCCCCAGTCCAGTGGCGTGGTCTCCCCGTCTGGGACTGTGGCGGTGTGACCGCGTCCGGGGCGGCAGGGCTATGTTCCCAGGACCCGCTAGAACCACGCTGCCTGGCAGAGCCACTGGCTGGCCACGTGTGGCCACGGAGTGCTCAGGACGCGGCTGCCCAGCGAGGGGGGCTGTGTGTGCCCAGCACGCGCCGGGCTCTGGGCACGGTCTGGAAAGCTGATGTGAGAGCCTGTTGGGAGTCTCTCACGTTGATTCCAGGTTGAGGTGATACCTAGTTCGTCAGGTTAAACCAACCCTGTTACTAAAATAGGGTCACCTGCTTCTTTGCACTTGATTAACGTGGCTCCTAGAAAACTTCCGTGACCTCCGTGGCCCCCTTCGCTATGCATCCGTGCTGCTTGCCAAGTGCATGGGGCACTGGCTGCCTGAGCCCAGAGTGTGGCGTGATTGCTGGAAGCTTCCAGACAGGCACTGACTCTGGCCCGCACCCACACCACCGCCCCCACCAGCCGCGCTTGGCTGGGCGCCACCAAAGTCCCGCTGACACCTTTGGCTGGGGCCCTGGCGGGTCACGAGCCGGGCTTGCACCATGGCTCGTCTGGGTCTTGGCCAGACACTCGTGGCGTCATTCCCAGGGGTGTCCACTCAGGGAAATGTGCAGGCGGCCACGAGACCCCGGGCCCAGTTCCGGAGACCGCGCTCTCGCTGACTTCTGTCTGGGTCTGCTGGTTCCTCCCCGGCCCCGTGCTCACCTTCCTGTCCCCTTTCCTTCTCTGAAGACCAACTTCTCCCTGGCCATCCTGAACGTGGGCGCCCCGGCGGCTGGCATGAACGCGGCGGTGCGCTCGGCCGTGCGGTCTGGCATCTCCCAGGGCCACACGGTGTACGTTGTGCACGACGGCTTCGAAGGCCTGGCCAAGGGTCAGGTGGGTGCGGGCAGCGGGGACGCGGCCCAGCTCCTGCCGTGGTGGCCCATGTGTGTCATTGTGTGAGCCACCCCCCGCTTGCTCACAGCGGACAAGGACCAGGGGGCTCATGGGACAGAGTCACAGGCGATGGCCCAGCTCAGGTCCACAAAGAAGGGGGATAACAGGCTCTCTGGAAAGGGGTTAGCTCCCCTGGCGGGGGGCCCGGGACCGTGCTCTGACCTGCAGTGTGCTGCTCAGCACCTGGCGCAGCTTCTGTCCCCTCTCAGATGGGGACACCTGTCACCTGAGGAAGAACGGGTGAGTGCCCCCGGCCTGTCCCCCTGAGGCTGCACGCCCCCCTCCCCTGCAGGTTCAAGAAGTGAGTTGGCATGACGTGGCCGGCTGGCTGGGCCGTGGCGGCTCCATGCTGGGGACCAAGAGGTGAGCTGCTGGCCGAGGGCCCGGGCTTCCGGCCACCGTGGGCAGTGGGGGGCGGGAAACCCGGGGAGCAGGCTCAGGAGTGGTGGGGGCTGCAAGGGGACTCCTGCCCCGTGGCCGGGGACTGGGTCCCCACTTCTAGCTGGTGGCCTGCCTGGAGCGGGTGCAGACCCTCCTGCCTGCCCCTTTGTGGCCGAGAGCGCCCCGAGGTCACCTGTGCCGGGGAAAGCTGCCGGGGAGGCCCCATGCCGGCGGAGAGCATCCTCTCGGGCAGGGAGTGGGCTCCCGGGCGGCAGGAAGCGTGCGCCCCCTCCCGTGCCGGTCCTCGGGGCTCCGTGTCCCCCCGGCGCTGAGCCTCTGCCTCGGTCTCTCAACGGGCGTCACAGCACCAGGTCCAGGGCCTGCCGTCCCCTGCGGTCAGCTGCCGTGTGGACGCAGGTCCTGGTAGCCGGGCATGCCGCACCACGTTCGTCTGATGTGTGTCCCCTGCAGGACGCTGCCCAAGAGCTACATGGAGAAGATAGTGGAAAACGTCCGTACCCACAGCATCCACGCTCTGCTGGTCATCGGGGGCTTTGAGGTGAGGGCCACTGCTGGGTGCAGAGAGGTCCACGGGCCACAGCCGGACTCCTGGGGGCCACGGGGTCCAGTGTAGGCTTCACAAAGTTTCAGTTGGTGCCGGCAACCGGGCGCTGGTGAGGAGGAGGTGGGGGGCAGGGGGACGGAGGGGAGAGGCGGGGGAGGTGCAGCAGCTCCTGGTGGGGGTGGGCAGCCTGGCGCGGCGAGCCCCATGGCCTCGTCCGTCCCCTCACGGCTGTGGCCCGACCTGCCTGTGAGGTGGGGTCCCTCGTGCAGCTCCCGGGCGGAGGTCTGAGCACCTCAGCCCGCGCTGGGGGACACTGGCGCTCAGCCAGCCCCCGTAAATGACACCTCCCGTTCTTGCCCTTTCCCGGAGGGGCCCTAGCCCCCTGCCGCCTGCACCACGGGGATGGGTCACAGCAGGGCGGGCAGGCCTCCTTCCTGTCCTCCTCGGAGTCTGGCTTCGCTGGCTGACGGCCGCGCAGCCGGCTGGGTGGGGTCCGCCAGGTGCGGCCCTGGGGGT
The DNA here is from genome assembly GCF_054177405.1 of Leptonychotes weddellii. Classification (NCBI taxonomy): domain Eukaryota; kingdom Metazoa; phylum Chordata; class Mammalia; order Carnivora; family Phocidae; genus Leptonychotes; species Leptonychotes weddellii. The sequence continues at coordinate 190,849,126 of NC_138369.1, forward strand.
GGGAGCAGCTGGGTCCCGGCACCCCGCCCCAGGCACACGGCGGCTCAGCTGGGGAGGCGGGCCGAGGACGCCTGGCCTGGGAGCCCGCTTTCGCCTCGCCCTGCCTTCTCCCGGCCCCACCGGCCTCGCGGGCGGCCCTGAGCCCCTGCCCGCCCGTGCGCCCACAGGCCTACGAGGGGGTGCTGCAGCTGGTCGAGGCACGCGGGCGCTACGAGGAACTCTGCATCGTCATGTGCGTCATCCCAGCCACCATCAGCAACAACGTACCAGGCACCGACTTCAGCCTGGGCTCGGACACCGCTGTCAACGCTGCCATGGAGGTGGGACGCCAGGCCCCGTGCGCGCTCGGGCAGGACGCGGTGGGCGTGGGGCGGGCTCCCGGGGGGCTGCCGCGGGGAGGGAGGCCGCCTGGGTGTCAGGCAGGGCTGTGGCTCTGGGTCCTGCGGCACGAGGCCCTGGGCTGTCAGGGCCAGAACTGACCGAGCGGGGCTGATGCCCGTGTGGGCCGTGGGCCACGGTCCTGTCCAGTGAACAGCCGCACGTGGACCAGCTGCGCGTGGACGCGGGAGAGCCCAGGCCCCCGGCTGGGACGTGGGAGGGTGGGTGCCCGCTTGGGGCCCCGTGGGGGCCTCCCCATGGCTCTCCCACCCCACCTGTGACCCCCCGTGAGCCCACTGCCCCCAAGGGGTCAGCAGTTGCGTGTGTGGGGGCCTCGGGCCGACCCGAGCAGCTTCTGCGTGATGCTAGAGAAGGGAGAAAATCCATATAGAACGAACGAGACTACAGGAGCCCCCCAGTCTGCCGACCTGGAGACCCCGTGATCTCACACCCCCACCCCTGCCGCTCACCGGCACCAAACACCGTCCCGTTTTCTTGGCCTCCACGACGGGAAGAATGCTCTGATCGCTGGTGAAATTGAACTTTTTTCTCTGTTTATTGCCCTTTTGAGGATTTTATGGAAAGTTACCTTTTTCTATTTTTTTGCCCATTTTTCTCTTAGTGAGTTTTTTATTTGTAAGTGCTCTTTACAGACGGAAGTAGGATATTGATCCTTTGGCAAACACTGGAGCAGTTTTCTCGACTTTGCTGGTTGTCTCTTACTTGGGATTTAACCTCATGGTTCAGACCCCAGTAACCTACTGGTCTCATTTTTCTTTTCTCAGTTCTTTAACGTTATAATTTCCCTTTCAAACTCTGACCCTTTTGGGTTAGAACTGTCCGGCATCACTTCATTGTTGGCATCTGCAGAATGTGGACTTCATGTCACCTGGTCCCCTGTTCCCACGACCCCACGGTCCCATTGACAGATGAGAAAATGAAGGCCCAGTGTTTCCCTGGCCCAACATCAGAGCCTCTTAGCCCCGTCCCTGGCCTGCACCCAGTAGGTGCTGCTGACATGCCCTGTGCCCCGGGCGCACAGTGACCCCAGTTGAGGACCCTGCTTCACAGGGCCCTGTGGGGAGCGCGGTGGGGAGGGCTGTGACCCCCTAGGCACGGCGGGGCACGGGGCTGTCCTGGCCTCCGCCCCCTCCACAGTCCACTCCGGGGAGAGTCCTGGGTCCCCGGGCACCGGTGGCTCCCCTGGCCCATGGAGAAGGTCCTGACTGCCCCCGTCTCCCAGAGCTGTGACCGCATCAAGCAGTCGGCTTCGGGGACCAAGCGCCGCGTGTTCATCGTGGAGACCATGGGGGGCTACTGTGGCTACCTGGCCACGGTGACGGGCATCGCGGTGGGCGCCGACGCCGCCTACGTCTTTGAGGACCCTTTCAACATCCAAGACTTGAAAGTGAGCTGAGCCCCGAGCCCGTCTCCCGCTGCAGACCCCCCGGCAGGGCTGAGTGGGGTCCCCTCTTAAGGCACACGCAGTCCCCCCACCCTGTGTCTGCGTTTCGGCCGCCGTGGTCTCCTGGCCTGGCCCCCTCAGTGGGGCCCTGCCACCACCAGCTGCAGCCCGCAGGCCTCCTCACAGCCCCCGGGGCACCCAGGCTCCAGGGTGGGCCGGCCTGGGGGATTCCTGCCCTCACAGCCGGCTGACTCCCGGCTCACCCTGCCTTTCCCCCGCGCCCTCAGGCCAATGTGGAGCACATGACGGAGAAGATGAAGACCGATATCCAGAGGGGCCTCGTGCTCCGGTGAGGCTGCCCGGAGGTGGGCCGGGCGGGAGAGGGTCTGCCTGAGCCACGGTGGGGCTTCGGGACGCAGGCTGCGGGTCGGGGCTGCTGTGGAGGGGCAGCTGGGCAGAGCCAGGCCGACAGGCCTCTCCAGGGGCACCGTGCCCTCTCCCAGAACTGGTCTGTGGCTCGGCCCGGTGGGGGCTCAGTGTCTGGGACGAGACCCCAGCCGGCTCCCACTTAACGCAGGCCCGGCCCTCCTTCCAGAAACGAGAAGTGCCATGAGCACTACACCACGGAGTTTCTGTATAATTTGTACTCCTCTGAGGGGAAGGGCGTGTTTGACTGCAGGACCAACGTCCTGGGCCACCTGCAGCAGGTATGGGCGGGGGGGTGGGTGCTGGCCTCTGCCCCCGTCTGCGCCTGGGCTGCGGGGTCGGGAGGCTCTGGCAGGATAAGGGCCCCTCCCTGTGCACCCGGCCACATGCTCCTCATCCCTCAGCGCAGGTGCGGAGGGCGAGGCCCGGCCTCCTCCATGCTTGGCCTCCTGTGGGCCTGCAGGGAGCCCGAGCTGTGTGGTTTCCCAGCCCATGGAGGGAGGGCCCCCCTCCCTGGGGGAGTCTGTGCTTGCTGGTGGTGGGCTGCGCCTGCCCGATGGGGGGCCCACGGAGGCCACCCAGTTGGACGAGCAGGCAGCCCACCCGCCAGCCTCTGGAGGTGGTTCTCCGGCCGGATTTGGGGTGGAGAAAGAAGGAACAGACTGGAAATACAGGGGGGTGGGAGGGCACGGGGTGTCAGAAGCTGCCCGGGAGGGGGGCTTCCCTGAGGTCACGGTGGGGCCAGGCTGCTGGGCTCCTGGAGCGCCCACCTGCCTCCTCCCCCGCTGCGTTTCCAGGGCGGTGCTCCGACCCCCTTTGACCGGAACTACGGGACCAAGCTCGGGGTGAAGGCCATGCTCTGGATGTCGGAGAAGCTGCGGGCGGTCTACCGCAATGGTGCGTGGCAGGATGGGGTGGTGGCCCTGGGCCTGACCTTGCCCTCTGCCGGGGCCCAGGGTTCAGGGCTGCCAACGAGAGTCTGTGCCCACAGGACGAGTGTTTGCCAACGCCCCCGATTCGGCCTGCGTGATCGGCCTGCAGAAGAAGGCGGTGGCTTTCAGCCCCGTCACCGAGCTCAAGAAGGACACGGACTTTGAGTGAGTGCCTCTGAAGAGAGCGCTGGACCGCCCGTCCCCATGCCCCGGGCCATCCCCACGCCTCCCTCGCCCAGCCGGCCTGTGCCGAGCCCGTCCTGGGGGCAGACGCGGGAGGGACGGCCCTGACGCCACCGCGGGGCTGTCCCCGGGGGGCTGCCCCTGAGCCCCGATCCCGCCCCGCGCAGGCACCGCATGCCCCGGGAGCAGTGGTGGCTGAACCTGCGGCTCATGCTGAAGATGCTCGCGCATTACCGCATCAGCATGGCCGACTACGTGTCCGGGGAGCTGGAGCACGTCACCCGCCGCAGCCTCAGCATCGACAAGGGCTTCTGAAGCCGCGGCCGCACCTGCCTCTCCCGGGCCCCCCCTCCCTCCCCGGAGTCTGCGGGCGGGCCGGCGGGGGCGGGCAGGGCTGCGGCCCTCTCGGTCTGGCTCCGGGGCGCTCGCGGCCCTGGCTGCACCCACGCCGCCCGCTGGGCTCTCCTACAACACGGAGCCCCCCGGACACCCACCTTCTGATCCGGGGGCCGTGGGGGCACCTGTGTGGGGACGCTGTTCCCTGTGGGCCTCGCCACCGTGCAGCGTGGAGCTTGCCACCTTTTCTAGAAATAAAATCACCCCGACTGTGGAGTGTGGCCAGTCTCTGGACAGCAGGCCCTGGGAAACCTCCTAGGAGGGTGGGCGGCTGGTGGGAGCCCCTGGCTTGCACACACGGGCCTGCCCTCCCCCAGTCTTGGGAGGGCTTCTGAGCCTGGTTCCAGGCCCTGGGTCTGACCTGGAACGTTCCCTACACTGCCTGGACTGGGGTCTCAGAAACAGCCACAGATTCGGGGCAAGTGGCTGATGTGAGCGAGCACCACAGGGAGACCCTGGTCGGGGGTGGGAGACGGGGGGAGGCCGTCAGAAATGCCGTCACCACTGGGAGCCAAGGGCCAGTGCACCACGAGCTCTGGGGGCGGCATGGAGCCTTGCTCTGCAGTGTGGTGCCAGCACCAGGGTCCCCGGGAGGACGAGCTGGACCTAACACCATCTGCACTCTCGGGGACCTCCGTCCCTCCTGAGCTCGCCGCACGATCCACTTCTGTTTCCACCGCCGTTACCTGGGCACTCAGTCCAGGGCTGCTCCTGGCCTGCACTCCTGCCCTTGGCACCTGCAGAGCCTCGGGGAGGGTCTGGGACCCATGAGGTTTTGTGGGGAGCCCCTGGCCTTGGGGGCTCACAGGCCGCATCAGGGGCTCCTGGCAGGGTATCTCCTGGTTGGGCCTGGGGACCAGGCTGGGGCCCTCTGTCCTTCCAGCTGCCTTCACGTCCCCAAGACCTTGGCAGGGTGCCTTGGTCACTCCAAGGAAGCAGCCGGCATGGTGGGGGCCAGGCCAGGGGACCCCACCCTCCTCACCGTATGGGCCCCGAGCCTGAGGGCTTTCTGGAGCTGGGGTCCCTCTGGTCTACTCTGCCTGCCATGAGTGTGGGTGCTCCTGGGGCAGGCCGAGGAGGGGACAGTTCCCCAAGGAGAGGGTCCCAAGTGTCTGAAGCTTGAGAGACCAGGGACCAGTTCCTGGGTCCCAGAAACCTGAGTGTGCATGTGAGTGCATACGTGTGCACATAGGTGAATGAGTGCATGTGTGCATGCCTGATCGCATGTGTTCATGAGTGCATATGTGCACGTGTATGAGCATGAGTGCATATGTGTGCATGCCTGAGCGCATACGTGTGTGAGTGCATACGTGTGTATGAGTGTGCGTGCGTGCATACGTGTGTATGAGTGTGCGTGCATACCTGTGCATGCCTGAGTGCATACGTGTGTATGAGTGCGTGCGTGCATACGTGTGCATGCCTGAGTACATACTATGAGTGCGTGCGTGCATACGTGTGCATGCCTGAGTGCATATGTGTGTGTGTGCATGCCTGAGTGCAGACATGTTATGAGTGCATGCGTGAGTGCATATGTGTGCATGCCTGAGTTCATACGTGTGTGTGAGTGCGTGCGTGCATACGTATGCATGCCTGAGTGCAGACATGTTATGAGTGTGCATGCGTGAGTGCATATGTGTGCATGCCTGAGTTCATACGTGTGTATGAGTGCGTGCGTGCATACGTGTGCATGCCTGAGTGCAGACATGAGTGCGTGCGTGAGTGCATACGTGTGCATGCCTGAGCGCATACGTGTGTGAGTGCATACGTGTGTATGAGTGTGTGTGCGTGCATACCTGTGCATGCCTGAGTGCATACGTGTGTATGAGTGCGTGCGTGCATACGTGTGCATGCCTGAGTGCATACGTGTGTG
>NC_138369.1:190855215-190882806 GCF_054177405.1 Leptonychotes weddellii
TGTGTGCATGCCTGAGTTCATACGTGTGTATGAGTGTGTGCATGCCTGAGTGCAGACATGAGTGTGCGTGCGTGAGTGCATACGTGTGCATGCCTGAGTGCAGACATGTTATGAGTGCATGCATGAGTGCATACGTGTGCATGCCTGAGTGCATACGTGTGTGTGCATGCCTGAGTGCAGACATGTTATGAGTGTGCGTGCGTGAGTGCATATGTGTGCATGCCTGAGTTCATACGTGTGCATGAGTGCGTGCATGCATACGTGTGCGTGCCTGAGTGCAGACATGAGTGCGTGCGTGAGTGCATACGTGTGCATGCCTGAGTGCAGATATGTTATGAGTGTGCGTGCGTGAATGCATACGTGTGCACGTGTGTACAGGTGAGTACATGTGTGTGCTTACGCGTGTCAGTGGGGAGGCTGTGGCTCAGAGGTGGGGACTCCCTGGGAGGACCCTGGCTGTGGCAGAAACAGCCTCCAGTGTACAGCCACGTGTCCATCTGTCGAGCACGCAGCCGCACTCAGCCCGGATGCCAGGCTGGCCCAGGCCCTGCTCCGTGCTGACCCCTCCCTCGCCAGCCCCCCAGCCCCCCGCAGTGCCGGTCAGGCCTCCCAGGGCACCCAGGGCCTGGCCTGGGGAAGGGAGCCGGAGAGCCTCGGGAGCCTAACTGCGGGACGTTCTTACTGGTTTTGCCTGAGCGTGCGGCATCTGGAGATGGCCTCTGCCTCCTGGAGCACGGCCTCCCCCGCCTGCCATGGCCGCCATGCCACAGCCTGGGAGGCGGGGCACGCACCGGCCGGGGCCTGCAGCGGAAGGCCGAGGCGTCCGGGCCCGGCCCCTGCTGTCCCAACACCCCCTCCTTGAAGCCAGGCCCTGGCTCCCCAAGCAAAGCGGGGCTCGTCCTGGAGGAAGCCCCCAAGGCTTGGCTGTCCTGGGGCCATCCCAGGCTGGGACGCAGGCCCTGAACCCCAGGCCCAGTGGGCTCTGCCCTCCAGCTCATCCTTGAGGACATAGCATGTGGGGTGTCCAGCAGGGTGGGGGTGGCACCAGTCGCCTGGCCACAGGGCGCTGACAAGCGTGCTCTCTACCGCGCCTGAGGGTCAGGAGCTCGCCACTGTGGGAGGCCCCAGCCCAGGGCAGGGCCGCTCTGGCGGGTGCGGGACCCCTGCAAGTGGCTTCTGCGTTCCCGGCGTGTGTGCGTGGGCCTCTGATCACGACCCAGGGAGGCTGTGGACAAATGCCGGAGGCTTCTGTGTCCCACGCTGTGTACGGACGCTGTGTGGAGTCTGCTTGGGAGCCACCGGCCCAAGAGCACACAGCCAAGGCCTCGACGAGCCGCCTGTGGACCCAGACACGCACAATGTGGATGGGAGAGAGCCCACGGCGGGTCCCTGCTGCGCGGAGAGGGGGGCGGGCGGGGCAGGCAGGCGGCGGGCCATGCCTGGAGGGGCCTGCTGGGGGTGGGCAGGGGCTCTGCTGTGGGCTGGAGCTCCCGCAGGACTCGGCTCCCCACATGGAGACCGTGCTGGTTTCCTGAGAACCACCACAAACATAGCGGGTTCAAACACCCCCATTTGTGACCTCACAGTAGCTCAGGCGTGTGGGCGCAGCCGAGCTGGGTCCTTGGCTCATGAACAGCCGTGACTGAGGTGTCCACCGGGCACGGACTCCCCTGGACCTCAGGCCCTTCTAAGCTGCCTGGTGGCTGAATTCCGGGGGCGGCAGTGGACATCTGCTGCTTCTAGTCTCTGAGCTCAGGGACAGAAGGCCCACGCCCTCTTCAGCCCTAATCGGTTGGCACCTGTAAAGGAGGGCCGCAGGGGCTCCCCAGTTAGGCCCAGCTCACCCAGGCCAATCTCCCTTCTGATTGACTCAGGCAGCCGGTTAGGGACCTCAAGCACATCTGTGAAGCTCCTTCACCTTAGCCATATATGCAGGGCATCCATCATATTCACAGACCCCCTACTTGGGCATGGGGGTCATATGGGGTGTGCACACCAGGGATCTGGGACCTTGGGGCCACCTGAGAATCCCACAGACAGCAAGCCCCGGCCTTACTTGCAGGAAAGCGTGTGCTGAGGTGGTTCTCAGAACAGCGTGGGGGTGTGAGGCCAAAGACGGGCCTCGGGAGCGTGGCTGCGGAAAGGGGTGCTGGAGGCCCCAGGATGTGGTGAACCAGGGAGCAAGCGTTACTCTTTGGCTGCCTGTGGCTGGGGCAGGGTCCTGGGAGCGGCCAGTGGGGTCTGCTGCAGAGTGGGGCACTGGGCAGGTGTCTACACGGTCCAGAAAGCAGAGCAGTAATCCCATCTGCCTTGTGAAGCAGCCCTGTCCCCACGGCTCCCCAGCCCCTATTCAGCACCCCTGGGCCGAGGCTGGCCTGCTGGGAAGCAGGGGGAGCAGCTGAACCCAGAGCCAGCTTTCCACCCGGACGGCTGACCCCAAGGCACGGGGCGGCCCTGGAGGGCAGCTCCCTGAAGCCACCGTCCCTCGTGTGGAGGAGGATGTGGCCCACGGGGCAAACTGGCCCCCTGCCCCTGGGCCTGCTGGCTGCCGGAGGCTCTGGGATGCAGGCGACCACAAATGCATCCTTCTGTCCCATCATCCCTGCATCCCGGGCCACTGTGTGCAGACTATCTCAGCCCTGGAGAATACAGGTCCTTCTGCAAGCTTTCTGGGCAACGAAGCCTGTGAGTAAATCTTACCGGGGTACCAGGACCCTGAGAAGCATCCGCCAAAGCAGGAGTCCTCAGTGTCTGGCAGATTGAACATGTTTCGACAATTCTGCTGCTGACAGGGCTCGGGGGAGCGCTGGAGAGCATTTCTGGGAAATCGCCCAGAGGCTCGTGCTCATGGCAGGACTTCAGGAGCACGTCTCTGGAGGGCCTGCATGCAGGGAGGGGGTGGGCAGTAGCAGGCATCGGGGCGCCGTCCCAGGCCCCTGACAAGGCCCCCCCGCTGAGCTCAGTCAGCCGGCCCACTGAGGACGCTCACCACGGGGACCCCCAGCTGTCGGGCACATGGGCAGGTGTAGTGAACCTGTCCGGTTTTCCTACTTGAGGACATCTGGAAGGGGGTGATGTGGACGCTACATCATCAGTCGGGCTAGCGTTCACAGGTTTCCCCCCACCCCGCCAGCCCCTGGGAAGGGGAGGGCGCAGGTGGGCTCCCTGGGTGAGAACCACGGCCACCGGCCTCCCGAGTGTGCCGCCATGATGGGCAGCTCAGCCCTTCATGCACAAGCAGTATTTCTTCCTCACACGAAACTCGACAGCCCTGCAGGACTTGAACGGCCGACTTCCCAGGGAGCGGCTAAGATCCAGCTACGTGATGTGGGGACAGAGCACCCAGCAAGTGCGGGGTCCCGTGTGCCCATGCTGGTCACGGCCTGGCCGAGTGCACACTAGAAATGCAGGGGTGCGGGCGGCGCGGGCCAGCAAACAAGTCCCTTCGTGGGACGTGGATGCCCAGCTCCGCTTGCCCTTGGCGAGGCCACCGTGGGCGTCCACTCCCGGCCGGGGCAGCGCTCCCTCAGCTGCACAGAACTCCTCAGATGCATGCTGGCAGCACGCTAGGCCAGCTCGGGCTGTCCCCGGGCCCCAGCAGGGCCCCCCAAAACCCCGGGCTCCCCAGGGCAGCCCTGGAGCCCATGTGTCTGTTCGTGGAGAATGCCGGCAGCAAAGACCCCTGGTCTCTTCTCGAAGCGCATCTCCCCCCGAGCTCAGAGCTCCCCGGCCGCCAGGTGGGAGCAGAGCCGTGGGGTGCTCAGGGCCCAGCCAGCCTGGTGGCCAATCCAAGGTCCCTAACTGGGGTGCACCAGGTGACGGCACAGGTGGGAAGTCAGTGTGAGCCCCGCCAGGTGGGTGGGGAAGGGAGAGTGTTCTCAATTTAACACAAGCACCCCCAGCTTGCTCTCAGACGCTTTATTGAGAGTCCAACGCCCGTCCCCACATACAGCGGAAAGCGCACACATGGCCGGGCGGCCACCCCTCACAGACGCCCCCACGCGGCGACGCCTCGCTCTGCCACTCAGTTCCTGGAGAACCACAGATGCCCCAGAGAGCAGCCACCTGCCCGGGCCCGGCACCCAGCGCCCAGCAGCCCCCCTGGGCCCCGGGCTGTTTGAAACTCGCTGGCCCGAGTGCAGCCTCTCTTTGAGGGCAGCACTGTCTGCCGGGCATGGCCGTCCCGCCTGGATTCTTGCAGACGGCGCAGGAGTCACCCCTCTGCTAGCATGACGCACACGACACAGATGTGGGTCCCCATCTACCGGAGCGGGGGCGAGGCAACCCCACTCCCGTCCCGGCCGCAGCAGCACCAGTAAGACCCGCTACCGGCTCAGAGGCCACGGCGCTCCCCGGCCCAGGGAGGCATCCTCAGCTGCTGGGGGGCACTACCATCAGGGCAAGGCCTGCGGCTCTCCCTGGGGTGTCCTCCCCCACCCCGGGCCTCTCCCACCCGTCCGCACAAACCCCTGGCCCTGCGGGCTCTCAAAAAGGCAGAGAGAAAAGGAAGGTGCGTTCTCCAGCCCTGCCCCCACCCTACCAGCCGCAAGACACGCCCTGGTGGCGGCCAGCATCAGCAGCTTGCTGATGCCAGGCCACTCTAAGGACCGCACCATTCTGGAAGCTGGCCATGGCGGACAGAGTCTATTCCACAACTGGGGCAGAGAACTGACAGGAGAAACGCGCGTGAGCAATGGCCCTCACCTTCAAAACAACGTCAAGGTCACGTCTGTCCCCTAGGAAATGCCTACTTCCAGATCGGACTTTGGTAAGATATTTATTAGGAACAGTGGCAGCCATGCCCCCCTCAGGAAGAGCCAAGTCCAGGTGGGCCCCCCACGCAGGCCGGCGTGCACCTGGCCCCCGGGCAGGGAGGGCACCCGGCACAGTGCCTTACGCCCTTCCTGCTCTCGCTGGGGCGCCATCCACACCGAGGGCTTGGCTTCCCCAGGCAGGCCTGAGCTTCCTGGGACACAGCCCGCATGCTGGGACTCAGCTGGGGTCCAGTAGGGGCCGTGGCCACGGAAGGGACCCCACGTCTCCCAGGTGCTTGAGCCCGGGGTTGCGGGAGGAAGGCGTGGCAGCTCGGGTTTCCGACTGACGGTCACTCCATGTCCTCCTGCAGGTGCTGCTTGTGCAGGGCCTGGAGCCGGCTGGCCACGGTCTGGTGCACGGTCTCCAGCCCCTCGGGGTCCAGCTCCCTCAGGAGCAGCAGGACGGCGGTCAGCACATTGTTCTGGGGGCACAGAGTCACCGCTGAGTGCCCCCACCCGGACACGGACATCGCGGGTGAGCGGCCTTCCAGGCAACCCCGGGCAGAGCACAGAGACTCAGGCAGACGAGCGGCATCGCCTGCAGGGACTGCCCAGAGAGGCCAAGCAATGGGCCCTCGGTCACACAGCCAGCCACACAGCAGGGGTCAGAAGGGGCTGAGTGGCCAGCACAGCGCTCAGGAACGTGTGATCTCTCACACACACACATGTGCTTATGTGTGTCATGCATGTGCGTGTGGTTTCTACCCACACCGGAGCAAGAGAGGATTCTGCACACGGGGGCTACTCGAGCTGGCTCTTCCCGTGAGGTGACAGGAGAGCTGGGTGTGAGCAGGGGCACACGGCAGCAACGTGACAGCCGCTCAGAGGGTCACACTGGGGCTCGGCAACAGAGCCCCTGCCCACCCCATGGCGCTAACCCCTGACCTCAGCCATCCTCGGGGGTCCTGCTCCCCCCACAGCCCTACACCGGTGCGGTCTCCCTGGCCATCTGCATCCCCCCACTCAGGCTTGCAGGACCTTCCGTGAGAGGACGAGCCACTTCCACATTCAAAGTAGAGCCAGGGCCTTCCTTTCTGTCCCCGGAAGCGGCTCTGCCTGCTCCAGGGGGTTTGATGATTTTCAGCCTGCATATATGGAACGCACCGAGCTCATCAGTGATTCAGTCTTGGGGCGACCCCTGCCCCCCACCGCCCCGTGCTCTGCAGAGGCCTGGGCGTGGGGAGGAGGGAGCTTTGCGCCTTGCCCTGCCTGCAGAGGCTGACCCGCTGCGGGGCCGTGTAGGGGGGCTACACACGTGCACGGACCGTGCAGAGGATGGCGACCTGTGCAGCGAAGGGGCCACAGGCCCAGTGGCTGTTGCCTACCCTGGCCTGCAGCCTGCAGTCACTTCTGTCAGCAGCTCTGGGGGGACACTTTTCCCAGAGTGCAGGCCGGCCCCTCCCAAGGACAGGGCCTCTGTCCATCCCCCTCTGTGCCTCCCACAAGCTTTCAAGTTCCTCAAGGGGGTGCTGGCAGCCCCCAGCCCCGACTGTGGAGTCCCTCTAGTGCGAGTCTCGCTGGTCCCATGGCTCTGGCTGGACCCTGCAGCCGGGAGTCGGGAGCAGGCGCTGCGGGTCACAGGCCTCCCTCAGACTCCGGCTCTGCTCAGGCAGCACCCCTCCCGCATGACCAGGAGGCAAGGTCCCCACTGGGCCAAGCTAACGGTGGTGACCCCGTTCTTCTGGCCAATGACGCTCACACTCAGGATGTGAGCAATTCCATTTGATGAAGCCAGCCCTGCTGGGTTGGTGGGGGGGGCCACAGGGAAGCCGCGCTTTCTGTCCCATGAGGACACACATGGGAAGACATGGCCCTTGTCCCCCTGGGTGTGAGCCTGGATCAGATGGCCAGCCCACTGACCAGAAGGGGAACAAGCCCCAGGACAGACCAGAATGACAAGAAGGCAGACGCTTGGAAAGGTCCAGCATCGTCGATGGAAGCGCCCACATGACCCGCTTCTTGAGCCTATCACTCCTTAGGGACCATCAGGAGCCATGGTGCCCCGGAAGCCGCCCCGCCAGGACAGGGAGGCCTCCCCGAGAGCAGCACCCCCTGCAGCGTCAGGTGCTGCCCTCCCAGCCCCAGGCCAGACGTGGGGCGGACCCAAGCTGCCTGCAGGCTGGTTTGGGGTCTCCTCTCCCAGGGTTGCCACTTCTCTGCTGGCAGTCGCCCCCTCTAGGGTGCCCCTTCCAGTTCAGCTCAGAGCCAGCTTCCCCCCCCTGGGGCCTAGCTCGGTGCACCCTGGGTGTCTGCAGCCTGTCCAGCTGCAACCCCCCATTCTGGGCGGTGGGAGTGGCGGCCGCCTCCAGCCAGGGCTGTCCCCATCATGCTCACCCTGTTCTTGCGACTGCTTGCGGCGTCCCTCTGTGAGAAGGAAGGAAACCGGTCTCGGGACGGCGGCTTCAGGCTGAGCTGGCTCTGGATGCTGCGGGTAGGAGAGGGAGCATGGGGCTGTGAGGCCTGACCTGCTCGGGGCCCCGTTTCCAACCCCAGGGCCTTGGAGCACAGCGAGGAAGGAGAACTGCCACTAGGTGACGTTGCTTCTGGAGGGACGGAGCACTGCACGGGCGGGTGGGATGAAGGATTTGTGGCCTAGCATATATCTCTCTGGGCCCCTGGGGGCCCCTCGCCACATCTGGGCTCCCACCAGGGTTGGGGGCACTGAAGACACAAATGGGAACACAGAGCAGTGGGCAGCACGCAGGTGGCCTCCTGCGCTGGCGGGAAACAGGACGGCGGGCCTGGCTGCCAAGTGGACGCAGCCTGAGCCCCACTGGGCTCGACTGTTTCTACATTCCCCGTGCTCCGCGGCTGCTCAGAAACAGCCTGCCCCCAGAGGCTGCTTCAGGCCCATCTCCGGTGCTGCGGTCAGGGAGGGCCCCCCTCGGGGCCGCTCAGCCCTCCCACCCCACGGCAGCTCAGGTGGCTTCCCTCGGGGGGACCGCAGTGCTGGGCCACGTGGTGCCCACAGGCCCCTGGCCCACGTCCCCCACCCACCTCCAGGCGGCTCCAGCTGCGAGGGTGGCCCCGTACCCACACAAGCCCCGGGCCCCGAGCCTTCCAGACGCACAGCTGCGAGCAGGCTGGGGGGCGACTGAGAGCCACAGACGGCAAGGAACCACCGCAGGCAGCTCCCTTCCCTCCCTCCCCAGAGAGGCCCACCACTCCACAGGAGGACCCAGGGCCAGGCCCACCGCCCCCACCAGCTCACCTCGTCTCCTCCTGGCCACAGCCCAGCGTGTCCTGCCGGGTCTCAGCAGTGGTGTCCGTGGCGCTCAGGGCGTAGGACAGCGCAGGCCCACCGCCGTTCCCCGTGTCCTGTCCGCTGGGGGCCGTGACCTCCTCCCCCTCCATCAGCGCACGGGACAGCTCCTCCTCGGTCACGGCTTCGGAGTCGGGGGGACAAGAGCATCAGAGCGGACTCGCCCCCACAGAAGCCCCCGGGCCGCAGCACAGTCTGCCGTAGACAGGAGGCATGCTTCTCCGCCCCACTGGCCGGCCCCCCGAGAGCAGGGCCGGGGCCTGTCACCTCCCTGTCCCGGCCCGTGCTGGACATGAATCTCAATTCCAGCCCCCGCTACAAGCAAGTGTTCATCAAAAGCCAAATTAAGGTCAGCATTAAAAAGGAACAGAGTACACAGTATGAGTCCGTTTCACTGCCACGTGGCTTAATTTCTCTGCGCTGACTTACATGACACTTGTTTTCTGGGGGAAAGAACTGTGCACGCGTGCCCAGGGCCAGGGAGGGCCCCCGGGGAACGGGTGGGGAAGGAGCGGGTCAGCGCCGCAGGGAGGCCCCTCGGGCCGCCAGCAGGAAGAGGCAAGCGGCGGGGGACCAGTGCTGGGGGGCGGGGGCCACGGGCGCGCCCTCACCTGCCGCAGGGCCCCAGGGGCCAGCATGGACGCGGCCAGCCCGCTGGGACCCTGTCTCTCGCTCGCCAGGCCACTCGGATAAGTGGCTGGAGCAGAGCTCTGAGCAGGAACAAGGCAGCAGAGGCAACGGCGTGCCCAGGCAGGAGGGGGGTGAAGCGTGCGTGAGCCCACCTGCGAGCCCGCGCTCCGTGTGGGGCCGCACCCAGGGGGTCGGACCCGCTCACACTTGCGAAACGAGGAGCAGCGGCCTGGGGGACTCCCCCCGAGACCACAGGGAGGGGGCCCCTGCCGCGTCTGGAAGGATCGGGAACGTGCAGGCCCCGGGCGGTCCGGACACCCACCCTGGTTGTCCAGCTTCTGCAGGTGGGGCAGGTTGCGCAGGACGGTCATGCGGTAGCGGTGGGGGTCGGGACCGCAGCAAGGGTTCTCCGCCAGCCAGAGCACGCGCAGGCGCGGCAGGCCCTTCAGGTAGAAAAGCTCCGCCAGGCTGGGGATGCGGTTCTTCCGCAGGTAGAGCTCGCTCAGCTGCTGGCACTGGCTCACGGGCTCCAGGGTGGAGACGCTGTTGACACTGCATGGGGACGGCACGGTTAGCACCCCGCTCGCGGAGGGCGGCGCCCCTCCACGCCACTCCTCTCGGGTCCGCTGCAAACACCAGGCGAGAGCGCCCCCGGGTCGGGCCCATCTGCCCTCGCCTTGGAAGGAGGTCAGAAGCGGACAGTGTGAGTCATGTTCAACAAACACCCCGGACCCAGAAGAAAGAGTAAGGACAGATGAGCAGCAGTAAGCAACGCCCTGGCCTCCTGCTCGGTGCAGGCCTCATGGAGTCAGCTGGGGGGCCGGAGGTCTCACTTTCCCTCACAGGACAGGAAACCGGCCACCAAGGAACGTCTCTGTGCCCCAAAGTAGGCAGCGGCCACAAAAACCCACAGCAAACACAAGCAAGCTCCGCGGGACACAGAACCGAGCGCCCAACTTCCGAAATCCCACGCCTAAGGAAGAAACAGAGTTTGTGGGTTTACATTTTGTTCCTCAGAGTTGCGAACATATCAGGGACAGAAAATCATCCAGGCCTCTAGGCAGAGACCCTACAGGCTTGCACGGACACAAGCAGAAACCTTCCCACCTCCGCAAGCGCAGATGGCCCGCGAACGCGCGCTCGGCTCGAGGGCAGGCGCCCAGGACTGCGAGCCTGGCGGGAGCTCCGTGCAGGCCGGGACAGTGCTCTTCCGCAGCCCTGGGGCCGCTGCCGCTCCCTGCATGTGGAGGGCACAGGTGGGGCCACTCCAAGCGACCCTGCCCCAAGGGCCAGACCTATCTAGAACATTCTTTGCTGGAGGCTGCACTGGTGTGGGCAGTGGCGGCCCCACTTACTAACGGGGTTGCCAGCATGGAGCGCTGCGCTCAGCATACGGCCTGCCTCACTTGAGAGCCAGGGGTGCGGCGGACGCCCCTGCGCCCCGAGCAGGACTCAGGCTTTGCCATCTCCAAGTCTGAGAAAGCTGTCTGAGGCACAGGCCGGGGTGCAACGTGAAGATCCGAGCCTGTACCCCGGCTTGCCGTCCAACGGGACCACTGGGCTAACTGTGGTATTGAGCATTCGTGCCCCCCAAACTCCTATGCTGAAACCTAACCCCTAAGGTGATGGGGTTCAGAGGGGACCGGTGCCCTCATAAAGGAGCCCCCTGAGCCCCCTTCCCCCTCCGCCACGCGAGGACCCAGCTAGAAGAGGGCCTCCCCAGACACTGAAATGCCAACACCTTCACCTTGGACTTGCAGCTCCAGAGGCTCGACACACAATGTCTATCATCCGCAAGCCGCCCGGTCTACGGGATTCTGTTCCAGCAGCCAGAACAGACTAGACAGCCGCCTCCACGCGAGGCTCTGAGACCAGAGGGAAGTGACTGCACCCAGGAGAGGACGTGCACCCTGCGTTCACGCAGCGATTTACACTTGGGTTCCAACGCAGCCAGCCGCGCAGACCGGGCACCTGAGCTCAGTCAACAACCCTGGGCCTCCCGTCCTTTCTCCGAGCTGTGAGCATGACAGATCCTGCAGCTCAGGGAGGCCCAGCAACTTGCCCCAAATCACTCCAGGCAGGGTAGAGCTAGGGTTCGAGCCACACCTATTTTCAGGAATGAAAGGCAATCCATTCAATCATCAGGGAAGGCTCTCGGGGCTCAAATCTTGGCCTCACCGATACCAAGTCAGTGACACAGACAGCTGGAGTGTGCACGCTTGCCAAGCACTCTGTTTTCCTGCCTGCACCCACTCCTCACTGCCCCCACGTGGGCAGACGCCGGTATTAGGTCCATGTTACAGAGAGGGAAACTGAGGCCCAGAGATCTGAGCCTCACCCGAAGTGGGAGAGCCAGCATCTGGCAAGCAGTGGCGACTCCCAGGCTCCCTCCCCGGGTCCCCAGGGGGCAGGAGGGAGTGCAGGGGCAGAGGACAACGCTCCCTCCCCCAACCCTCCAAACGGCTCAACTGCCAGAAAATTCCAGCGGCCACATTTGATTCGTCCACGGCTTCCCTAGTCTGTTAAGATGCCAATGCCCCCGGAAGAGGTGGCTATCAAAATGAGAGAGCATGTGACACAGGGACACCGGCAGAGCTCCTGGCGGCACCAGAACCAGACGGCAGAAACGGTGGGGGCGCTGGGGGCAGACGTGACGGCTCATCGTGTGGGCTGGGGGCTGTGCCCACGACCATGGGGAGGGCGGGCAAGGACCCAGCAGCGTGCTCGAGGGGGACGGGCAGGCAGAGCTCGGAGGGGCCCTGTGCTGCCCGGCTGCCCCGCCCACAGAAGCGGCCATCCCAGGCACACTCTCGTTGGGAGTTTTCAGGTTATCTAAGGGCATGTGAAGGTTCTCCTCTTCTTTCGAGCCCCGTGACTCAGAGCACAGCAGGCGTGTAGGTACCTGAGGGTGATCACCTCCAGGCTGGGCATCTCCCGGCAGATGGAGACCTAGGAAGGAAAGGAAGCTGATGGGGCAACACCGCCGGGCACTCCCCGCGAGCCCAGCACAGACCCGTGGTGCGCCACTCAGAGCCACGCCTGGGCTCACTGGGACTGGCACACGAGATGCAAGAGCGCGCAGGCTCTGCATCATACTCCGTGTACCGCATCGTCCTCGGCTTCCCTACATCCAAAGGAGAAACACTCTCTCTCGCCGCCATCAAACGCGGCCACAATCCCTACCCTTCGATGCCCGCAGAAGACATCAGTTAAGGGGACCTCTGTGGCCCCTACGCTGGACAGAGAACCTCTGTCTTGCTGTCCCTGAGGCACAAGGAGAGGGCTTGGCCAACAGAGCTGGGCCAAAAGGGAGACAGGATTGAGACTGGATCTCATGCCATTTTAATACTGTCAATTCAGGGCAAAAGAGCAGCAGGGTGCTCGGCTTGGTCCACAACGGCCCCCTAACCTGTGAGGCCGATGGGCGGGGCAGTCCTCAAGTGTCTTTGCACCTGCCATGCACGAGGCACCGAGCCAGATGACACCCTTGACCTCAACAGGCTCACGGTCTGCTTAGAATGCTTCACATGTGCAGTGGATTTGTTTTCTGCTACGGTGGTATTTTTGTTTTTTTAGGGTTGTTTTTGGGTGCTTGGATATGCTGCATTTCAGTTATAGCGTGAGGTGGACTCAGCTTTTCTGGATAGCCCACTGTCTCAGCAGCATTTCTGACTCTGTTTTCAAGGAAAGGTACAGTTCAAGTGACAAAACTAAGTAAGAAAGAAAAGACAGGTACACGATCCCTGTGTAAGTCAGGGACATTCATTCTAGGAGAGAGAGAAAGGGAAAGAAATCTGTTCACAGACCCACAGCTCAGCTCAGGGCACTGCTCCCTGACCCCCAGCTTGGGCCCCATCCCGTCCTGCCATGGCCTGGAGTGGGTAGCACAACACTGGATCCCACCAAGAGCAGGAGCTGAAGTGAGCAACCTCCTCAGTGACTCACAGCCCAGGAACCCATGAAAAAAGCCTCCAGGCAGAGTGCATGTCTGAAGTAAAGCAAGCCCTCTGACATTCATCCCCAGCCGAACTTTGGATCTGCTCCCTCCTCCGTGAGACCTGGGACATGGAGACTTCCATCGACAGGAGAACACTTAAAGGAACTTCAAAATAAAGCTGGGCACTTGGAACACCTCTTTCCTTAGTCGTTCCACATTACGAAAACTGCTAAATGAACCAAGTACCAGATTAGGGGCTGAATTGAATGTGTGCAGTTATGTAAATTCAGCGATCCTCTTGGGGGACAGGATACAACTTTTGGGATCAGAGAGCATTTGGAGATGATCAGCAGAATACTTACATCTGTGAGGCGGCTGCCCCTAGGGAAAAAAAAAAGACATACATACTTTAATTTTGGTAAAGTTGAGTAAAAAAATATTAGAAACAAAAATTCCAAAAATTAATAACAAAGTCTACAAGCTAAAATTCTATGATGTCAGCAACAAAGTCAGGGACAGCCTGTCCAGATGACTGACAAAGGTGTCAAAACCTGTTGCGGGGCTATTTGCAACAAAACTCTCTATGCTCGGTGCTTGAGGGGCGCTTCTCAGACTGAGGAGCAGGAGAGCCGCCGCACTTGGAGGACACAAAGATCCATTCATTCTCCAGGCTGTGGCACGGCAGGACAATGTCCCTCACTGATGTCAGTAAACAAGCAAGTCCTTGTCAGGGGCCCAGTTCAAAGGCTGTGGAACATGCAGCTCATGAAACAAACGCTGGAGAGCCGGAATCAGGGCCCTTGTCTCCCCCAGACAAAGCCTGGCCACCTCATGCAAAACAAAGCAGGGCGTTATTGGGAACAAGAGACAGGGCCGAACGTCATTAAGTGCCACAGGCAGAGCTCACTGCAGTCAGTCTGCGACACTTCCCAGGAGGAAGGCGGACTGGGGGCTGAGTTCCTCCCGCCCCAGCTCCACTGCCCAGTGTGTACAGGGGTGCACGAAGCCTCGCCGTAGATCTTTCAGGAGTTCCTGAAGTGCGTCTGTCCTTCCTTGGCCCAGCCAGACCTGGCCACCCCACCTTGGAGCCTGCACTGACCCCACAGCTCCTGTATCCTGTCCTGTCCCCTCCCAGACAGGCACCTGGGGACAGCCCCTCCCAACAGGACTCAGTTACAGAAATGTTTCCTGAATCGTTACTCTGGAGCCTCAGCTCTCTATCTTTCCCACTAGGAACGTGTTAATCCCCTCCGTCTCCCACCTTATTAGTCGACTTGGCTCCCAATGACCCACAATGTCAGAAAACAGACCCTTCCCGAAGGGAACTGTTTGCCCCACTAATGCTATCTAGAAGGCCGACAAGACTTGAAGGCAATTCCAATTGTTTCGAGCAAAGCTAGCATGTTTGGAGCCTGCGTCTGAAACACCACAACCCAGAGGGGGTAAAAATTCTGGAAGGATCTTTGGCAATGGCCACCTGGGCTTGTGGCAGTTCCTCCCGCAGGCTGTGGGGCCCTGGCACCTGCTCCCTTCCACCCCGGACCACCCTGTGGCTCCTCCGCAGGCCCTTCCCGCCCCGGCCAGAGCGGAGGTGCGGGTCCGGGGCCGCTCCGCCCGGGCGCGGGTGCTGGGCAGCGGGGGGACGCGCGGGGACGGCCCCAGCCTCTGGGTCCTCACCAGCAGTTGAGCTTCCGCACGCTGTGCAGCTCCGAGGCCTTGGCCCGGGACAGGACCATCTTCCGAGTCAGCTTCATGGCGGAGGGCCGCCGGGAACCCAAACCCCGGCCCGGCCCTTCCCCGGACCCACCGCCCGCTAGCCGGGAGGGTCTCGGCTCCGCGGCTGCCGTCTCCAGGGGGCGGGGCCCCCGTCGTCAGGGGCGGGTCCTGCGAGCCCATTGGTCATCCCGTGAGGGGGCGGAGCGGCGCGAGCGCAGTGAGGCCACCCAACTTGTGCTCAGGCGTTGGCTCCGCCCCGGCCCGCCCCGCCCCGCCCCTCGGGCTGTGCGCCCGGTCCGGCGCATGTGCGGCTTGGAGAGGCGGCCTCTGACGTAGTTCTGCTGCGACCGGGTGAGGACCTTCTTCGTGACCGAGCCCCAAGCCCCCGAACCCCAGAGTCCCCGAGGTCCCCAGCCCGGAGCCCCCGAGCCCTCGAGCCCTCGAATCCTCAAACCCCCCATCCCCGAGCCCCCAAGGCTCCCAGCCCGGAGCTCCGAGCCCCCGAGCCCCTGAGCTCTCCAGCCCCGAGCTCCCTAGCCCCGAACCCCCGAGACTTCCAGCCCCGAGCTCCGAGTCCCCCGAGCCCCCGATCCCTCGAGCCTCTGAGTCCCCGCAATCCCGAGCTTTCATGCCCCGATCCCTTGAGGACCCCAGCCCCCAGCCTTTGAGCCCCCGAGCCCAAACCCCCAAGCCTGGAGGATAGAGGTGACAGTTTCCTGACTCCCTGAATAACTGCGATTTAAACTGTTGAAATAAGAAATCAGAGACAGTCCTGGGGCTGTGTGGATTCCCTCCCTCCCCTTGAGCATTTAAGGAAAGGTGGCCTTTCAAGTATTAAGCCTTTTATTTTTTTTATTTTTATTTTTAAGATTTTATTTACTTATTTGACAGAGAGAGTGAGAGAGGGAACACAAGCAGGGGGAGTGGGAGAGGGAGAAGCAGGCTTCCTGCCGAGCAGGGAGCCTGATGCGGGGCTCGATCCCAGGACCCCGGGATGATGACTCAAGCCGAAGGCAGACGCTTAACGACTGAGCCACCCAGGTGCCCCACATTAAGCCTTTTAGAAATCAAAGATTACCAGGGGTGCAGATTACATTGACTGGCATTTGGGATCTCAGAGCTGGTGGAGGTGACAAGACCCCACTTGAGTCATCCTCTAAGGCCTCTTTTTCACTAAGCCGCTGTCCTGCCTGTGCCCTGCCCAGCCCCATCTCAGCAAAGCCTATCACCCCCACCCCTGATGTCTGATCACCCCCATTAGCTGATTAAGTTCTTCATCCCTCAAGTAGAGTCTGATCATCTTAGCTTGCCTTTAGCAAGACCCCCTACCCATGATGTCTCAGTACTTTTCCATCCACTGGCTCCCAACTCTGCTCCTTGGCTGTAAACCCCTCTTGTCCTCTTTGTATTTGGAGTCGAAGCCAACCTCTCTCCCCTATTGCAATAGTCTTGAATAAAGTCTTCCCTACTGTTTTAAGAAGTGTCAGAATAATGTTTTCTTTCTTTCTTTCTTTTTTTTTAAAGATTTCATTTATTTATTTGAGTGAGAGAGAATGAGAGATAGCACGAGAGGGAAGAGGGTCAGAGGGAGAAGCAGACTCCCCACTGAGCAGGGAGCCTGATGTGGGACTCGATCCCGGGACTCCAGGATCATGACCTGAGCTGAAGGCAGTCGCTTAACCAACTGAGCCACCCAGGCGCCCCAGAATAATGTTTTCTTGAACAGAGGTCAGACAGAGGTTGCTTTCCCAGGGCCCCTGAGACACGTGGAGGACCAGCCTGGACAAGGGCCCTGTGGCATGGCGAGAGGTGAGCTGTAGTGGGAGAGAGCAGAATTTTACTGCAGGATCCCCCATCTCACTCAGCCCTGCTGCTTGTATTACAAAGACAACGTGGGGGATCCCACAAAGAGGAAAGCCTTCCCACAGTAGTTTAACAATTGCTGCTGCTTCGGGTTCTGTCCTTGTGCCGTGTTTTGCCGGGCCACGGCATGCCACGAGTGGTCTATCAGTCAGATTCTTGCCCTGAGCGCTCTCACCGAGGCATGGGTGAGGTGGCCCCCAAAATGGTGTGTGAGTCTCCTCAGGCAACAGAGAACTTTGGTGTTCTTTGAGGAGAAAGAGGCTCACAAACAGTGGCAGTGAGAGCTCTCAAACGGACAGTGGCTTTAGTAGCAGCCCCTGGGGACCTGTCCAGATCTCAGGGCAGGACAGACACCTCTCATGCGGGAATCCTGCAGTCACAAGAAGCCAAGGTTTGGGTAGTGGCCTGCAGGGGCACTGTGGGTCCATCCCATGGAAGAAACAGTTCAGGAATAGGATGGCCGGGAGGCTGGGGAATGAGGGAGGGTGCTCAGGGTGGCCATGGTTGAGTCAGTGTAAAATTTGGGAGCATAGGAGGGTTTCAGAGCAGTGCATTCTGAGTTCTTAGCCTTCAAGCAGGCAGAGAATGATCTAACCAATGAGGCTCGACCTAAAAGAAAGGCAGACACGAGCTCAGTCTCACTGAGAGTGGAAGGAAGTTTCCAGGAGGCCCAGGCTATGGGAGCTTGCAGAGGGCTTCTGGCTGTCCCAACCTGAGAGCCACCAGGTGACAGGGATAAAGCAGGGGCTGCCAGGAGCTGTGAAGAGCAGGCTGGGCCAAGAGGTGGTGTAGAAGCATCCAGAGAGTCTGCCCAAGCTGTGGATGACGGTGCCACCAGCAGACAGAAGCAGGCATCTGCAGAAATTCGTTCTGGGGAAGACTGAGCAGGTTTGTGATGGGGCATTGTATGTCGTGGCTGTGGGCCGGTGGCTGACGGGAAGGGGGCTTGGGAGTTGCTGGCCCTGCTGGACCCCACCTGGCTGAGACGGCCCCTCCCCCTCCTACCTGGACCGGTATGGTCCAGGCAAAAGGACCAGTCCAGGTGGGGTGTGAGCCATGCCAGGGAGGGCTGTGGGACAGACCCCAGCTCTCAGGACAGGGCTGCACCTGGAGGGCTTTCTGTAGGTGATGGGCGTGATGGGGGAAAGAGGTGTGAAGACTCTGCGGGTCTGCCTGGAGTAGGTCAAGGCGCTCGGGTTCAGGTGTGTGGATCTCCCTGCACCAATCACTGGGGAACAGGAGCACTTGTCCCTGAGTCCAGGCAGCCTCTGGCAGGAACCCACTCAGCCGAAGGGGAGGAGTGGCACCTGTCGGGCACCCACATGGGGGGAAGGGGGACAGCTGTGCTCCTAGCTCTCTAGCCTCTGGGGGCCTCTGCAGCCCTACCACCTCTGTTCGGCTGTTCAAGAGGGTGGCCGGGGTGTGAGCCAGTTGAAGGTCCTGGTGACTCAGGTGACACTTGTAAGGTGAGGATTCTTTGGTAAGTTAGGCGTGGTAGTTTGGGTCGTGTCACTGTGCAATGCCAGGAGTCCCTTCCCTGTGTAGCTCTAGGCAGGACTTGACTCCAGGACATTCGCATGCACTTTGGAAGGTGGCAGAGGAGTAGTGAAGGCCATCCTGGGCAGAAATGGAGAGAGCTGGACAGATGCAGAAGGGTGGGGTTGGGGGGACAGGGGTCTTCCCTTCCCGACAGCAGCCCTACCCACCACCAGCATCCCTTGTTGCAAATTCACGGTGGCAGGGGTCTGAAGGGGCCACTGCCTTTCACGGACCTCTCCATCCGCCCCCCTTGTGGTCCCGCTTGCCTAACTGGACCTTCCCAGCTCCCCAGCTCCCCTGCAAGCTCCCTCCTTGGCACCTGCCTCCCTGCCTGGGGAGGGCTGCTTATTGCCCCCCCTCCCTCACATTTCTCCAGCTTCTCCTGGATTTCCACGTCCCCAGCTCCCTTCCACAACTGTGTACAGTGGTAACACTGTTCATATTTCACCATGCTCCTTTTGCTCCTTGGAATGAACCCTGGCAAGCAGAAGTGCAACACAAACTTGCTTAAACCAAAAATGAAACATTGGTTCACGTGACTGAGAAGCCAAGGGGCTTGGTTTCAGGCGTGGCTGGATCCAGGGTCTCAGTCTTCTTTACTGGGGCCCAGGGTCTCCTCACCCTCCCAGCCTTCAGTTGCCCACATCGGACGCTGTCTACTCTCTGCTCGAGTCCAGAAGCAAGAAAGCTTTTCCCCAGTGACTCCGGTGCACGTTTGGGGATTGGCCTGGCACCGCCCCATGCCACCGTGAACCTGGTGCTGCGGCCGGCTCTGAGAGGCCGGGACTGCCGGCCAGAGCCACATGCCCGAGGTGGGTGGTGGGAGGGAGGGAGGGGAGATGACCCAGAAGAACATCCAAGAAAAAGAGAACCCACTGCTTCGGCTGCTGGTTGCTGTGGGAAAGATGACAGCCCGCACACACCTTGCGTTTGGCTGGCCACCACATCTTTCCTCGTGTCCCTGCGCACACTTCGTTATTCCTGGGGAAACTCCCCGCTCTCAGCCGTCTGTCTGGGGCTCTGCTCATAGGGTGGCCATGTGGCTGGTGCCCTGGGGTTGTCTTGGTGGCCCCGGCTACAAGAGGACAGTCTCCTTTCTTCTAGTTCTAGCCAAGCTGAGTCCCAAACTTCATTTCCGCCAGTACCGTGTGCCAGACCCACGTGGCCCCCCCAGAACTCCCGCAAGCTGCCTTTCTGGTACCGACAGCGTCAGCACCTCCTCCTTAGGGCTCTTGGAAGCCCTGGGGCTGGAGGGGGGAGGGGAGGGGCTTCCAGGGGCTTGGGAGTGCGGTCATCCCTCTACCTGGGTCCTGGGCCCCTGGGCAGTTCTGGGGATGGTGCTTCTCCAGCAGGGGTGATCGGGACCCAGGGAAGGGGCCTGCTCTCCCCCCTACAGCCTGCCGGCTCAGCCCTCATCCGGGGCCTGCCCCACAGCAGGCAGGGACTTAGGCGCAGGGGAAAGTTTGGGGCGCTTGGGCTGGACAGTGGGGCAGGGGGGAAGGTCCTGGGGTGGGGGGCGAACATCCTCCAGGCGTGAGCTCCGCTTCTCCAATGACAGCAGAAACTGTCGCTAGCTGACAAGGGGACCCCAGGGTGCACAGTCCCCAGGCCTGCCTGCCCTCCTCCCGCCAGGTTCTCCTTGAGGAACTTGTCCCCTCTGTGTTTCAGCCACTCTGCCTCCAGACTGCTCTCAGCGGAGACCCTCCCAGGAACCGGCCCTCTGCAGGGGAGCTGCCCCGCCCCAGGGCGTGGGCCCTGGCCTATCACTGGTGGGGGGTCCCGGAGCAGGCCCCTGGGGCTCAGGTGCACAGCTGGCGGGCCAGCAGCCTCAGGGCTCCCTGGGGGCCCCGCTCCCCGGAGAGCACCGGACGCAGCCTGCCTGTAGCTGCGGCTCAGTCTCCCTGAGCGGGCTGTCCAGCACCCAGGCTGGGGGAGTCACCCACTGG
This sequence comes from Leptonychotes weddellii, assembly GCF_054177405.1. Classification (NCBI taxonomy): domain Eukaryota; kingdom Metazoa; phylum Chordata; class Mammalia; order Carnivora; family Phocidae; genus Leptonychotes; species Leptonychotes weddellii. The sequence goes on from NC_138369.1 coordinate 190,874,923, forward strand.
TGTGGGGGTGGCTGCCTCTCACTGCCAGGAGCACTGCTGAGGGCAACGGGCCGCATCTGTGCTGTCCTCGGTGTGCCGGGAGGGGGACTGCCCGCTGGGCCCACTGGCCACGCTGTTCTGCCCACGCAGGGCCTGAGCGAGGACCCGGACCTGCCCCAGCCTTCCCTCCGTCTGCCCCCCCCCCCCGCCACACTCCGCCATCGAACCTTTCCACCCGTATCGGTTATCCGTGCTGCATAACAAACAGCCCCGAATGTAGCAGCTCCCCACAGTAGACGTTACCGTCTCACCGGTCCCGAGGGGCGGGCATCTGGGAGCCGCTGGGCCGGGGGCCTGGCTCGGGGCCTCTGTGGAGGTCCAGCTGTGGGCCGGGGCTGCCGTCTCTGGCGACTCCAAGCTTGTTCATGAGGCTGTGGGCAGGAAGCTTCACTGTTACTGCACAGCCTCTGGGGAGTGAGTGATGAGGGAGGAGGAGAAATTCAACACAAGCTCAGGGACAGAAGCCTGGGTGCTGCAGCCCGTCACCTTGGAGGTGACCCGCCGTCCCGCATGCACAGGGGACAGCACGGCAGGACCAGCGGGGGCCACCTGGAGCCGCTGCCCCACACCAGGCCCTGCCCTCAGCTCTGCATGGCTTCTGGGATCCTAAGCTGGGGGTGCCCTGAGCCACCCCACCAGACACTCCTGTGGGAAAGGGCTTCTCCCCGGCTTCTGTGCGCTGGGGCCATGGCCCTCAGGTGTCAGGCTCCTTGGGGTGGCCTTCCAGGGGCCAGGCCCATCCAGTGACGGACTGATCAACGTGGGGCATAAAGGCCTAGCTCCTCACTCGACTCCAGGGCCTCTGGGGTGCAGGCAGCCTGCTGTGTGGGCCCTATGACCCGGCCGGCCCCATGGTCCTGGAGGTCTGGGGGGGGATAAGCCTCAATAGGAAAATCACCATGCAGACCCCACAGTGTTCAGAGCAAGGCTGTGCCACCTGAGTGGGCGCTATCCATGCTTTGGAAGCCCTGGTAGACACCACGCGACCAGGCAGCCAGCCCCATCGTGCCTGGCTGTGCATGAGGCCCAAGGGGGACCAGCCCCCCCGCCGCCACGGAGCACCTGCCTCTCTGCTCTGTGGGGGAAGGGAAGAACACTGACATTAGAGCATGGTGGAATCATGACTGGAGTGGCCTGATGCTCTGGTGGGGGCCCAAGGGGAGGAAAACTGGAAAACTAGGGACCAGGATCGGGAAGAAGCACTGGCAGTGGGCGGCAGGGGGGAGATCCTCATGCCCCCTGTTAAGGCCCATCAGGGACATCCACCATGGATGAGGTGCTGGACAGCTCGGGAGGGCAATTCCTTGGCCAGTTGGCATCCGTCAGCATCCATCCTGAGCCAAAAATGGGCTGCAGGTGGATCAGGAAGGGCATGGCCACGGAGGCCCAGACAGAGGCCATGCACCACAGCATCCCTCAAAGGAACAGGACGGCAATGCCTTCCCACAGAATGGGCACATTCTGGGTCTGGGCTTGCCCTTCCTGCCTGTGGGGCCTCGGCCAGCACCTGGTCTGAGGGCCAATGGTGGTTTGACCTACCAGCAAAGGGCCCCAAACAACATTGTGTCAGACCAAGGGACCTGCTTCCCTGCCAGAAGGCCCTTCATGGTCTGGCCCCTGCTTTTGCCTCCCTCATCTCTTGCCGTACTCCCCTGGCACGCTCTGCTGGCCTTGGTGGCCTTCCTGTTGTCCTCAAACACAAAGACTTGAGTTCACCTCAGGGCCTTTGCACCTGCTCTTCCCTGACGTTGACCCCTCCTTGTTCTCCAGCTTCTGCTTAGCTGAGTTCCTCAGCGTTCACGACACAGAACCTGAAGTTGTTGATGCCATTCTCCCCGTGGAGACCTGGGCTTCCGTTCTCCTGGAGCCCTCGCCCCTAAACAGGTTCTGGGCACAGTAAGGCTTCAGGAAATGCCTGGGGATGGGCTGACCAAGATGAACGCTGGGTCTGCAGGTGCCTTTGGACCCTGCCGCGGGTCCTTGGGATGGTCCTTAGTTTCCCTGCGTCACAGGTCCCTCATCAGGAAATGGGCACGAGAAGGTTTCCTGGCACGTCGTGTTGTGAGGACTGCAAACAGGCATGGGGAGCGCGGTGTGGCACTTGGCAAGGAGGGTGCACACAAGCGAATAAACCTCGCTGACCCCTCTGCTGGAGGGTGCCCCCGGCCGGCGCTGAGAGAGGTCAGGAAGGACGGGCCACCGGCATGTTTCACGTCCCCGCGGCAAACCACAGAACACACCTGCAGCGGGAAGGGTGGCCCGTGTGTGTTCATCTCATGCAGTGACCTGAGGGGTCATTTCCAGCTCTGTCCCCATCACTGTTTGCTTGGAAACGCGCTGCCGGCTCTGGCTCTCGGGGCAGGCCTGCAGAGACCGGGGCAGGCCGTGCCCCTTAGTCGCAGAGTATCCTCACGCACACCGTGTGCCTCCCACTTCACCTTCACATCTCATGGGGAGTCCTTTTCCATGAGCCGTTTGGGAATGCAGCTGATCTGTCGACCTCAGACATGAAGAGATGAAGGAAAACAACGGTGTCCCCAGCATGAAGCCCACCTCTCCCGGGGCTTGCTCTGGACCAGGGGCCCGCAAACACAGCCGCTGCCCGTTTTTATAAATGAAGTGTTATTGGCACCCAGCCACACCCATCCATTTCCCTGCGGCCCAGTGGCTGCTTTCTGGCTGCAGGGCCACCGTTGAGCAGTCAAGAGGAGATCCTGGGCCCGAAAGGTCTGAAGCATTTACCATGTGGCCGGACAGAAGTTTGCAGCCCTTGTGCTAGACCCTGGCCGTGCCGCCTCCCCACCGCTCGGACCCACCCCAGGAGCCAGCAGCCGAGCTGCTCCAGCCCTGTGTATTATTCATGACCGGAGCGTGCTGATGTCAAGCGGTCAGATTGCTCCCTTTTTCATGGACTGCGGTTTTCTTTTTGCTGCTAGAGCTTTTTATCTAGGGCATGTTGTCCGTGTCGGAAAAAGTCCTCTGCTTTGCATTTCCTTTATCTGAACTTGAGACAACACACAATCAACATCAGTACTTGCTGTGTTCCTGCTTTATGGTCAAATGCCTTTTTATTTTTATGGGAAGGATGTTTCATAAGTGCTCTTGCAATGGTGTCCTGGCAGATGGAACGTGGCCTTCTTGTGAAATGTGTGGTTTCTTTTTAGAAAGGAAGGAGCCACATGGGGGACAGCGTGAGCACAGATGCTGGGTCAGCAGCCTGTTTCATGAACGACTTCCCCTCAGCCGATGTTCCCACAGAGGCCCTGGGATACATGGAAGCAAAAGGCAGTCCGTCCGTGCCACCCACCAGAGCTCTGCAATTGTCACCGTGTCATGAAATATTAACACGCACACACACGCACACACTGTGCGCTTTTCGTCAATGAGATGGCTCGCAGGCCCGAAGGCAGCCCAGGGAAGGAGCGCGGGGCGGGGGCCTGGACACAGCCGCACGCACTGGCGGGTCTCTGCTGCCTCGGCCGGTTACCTGGGGCCTAAGACCGCTGTCCAGGCGGCGGCAGCCGCAGCGAGCTAACTCCTGTGGCGGGCACCTGTCGAATGCCCGAGCCGGCGGACCCAGAATGCCGCAGTGACAGGTGGGCGGGCCTCCTGCAGGTGAGAGTCTCGTATCTGCGGTGGTCCTGCTCACTGCCGCCCACTCTCTGCCTCCTGGTGCTAACTGCTTCCGGGGAGGGCTCCAGCCACCTTTGTGCCTATCGAAGTGTCTTGAGAAATCCATCAAGTACTGGCCTGTACAAGGGGCTCTGATGGGTCCTGACACGTTCCCCAAGCTGCACACAGATCTCCAGGGGGTGGGACGGTGCGGCAGGGGTCCCGTGGACCCATAGCACTGTGGCTGGCTCCTTTGTGGAGAGGCAGGGCCAGATAAAGGCTGGGGGCCTTCCGGTGGAGGATGTTGTGGGCAGGAATCTGGACACTAGGTCATACAGCCGGGGGAGGAAGTGAAAGGGTGGCCAGTCAGCCGGGGGTCAGCCGCAGTGCCCCGCCCCCTGGTCAGAGAGGCCCAGGAGTGGCTGCGGGGCACTGTGGGCTGGTGGCTGGGAAGGAGAGGGCAGTGGCCTTTGTGAGGTGAGAGCCCTGTGGGGGGTGGTTTGGACCGTTAGGCAAGCTGTGATCAGCTTTTTTTGCCGGGGGGAGGGGCGGGGGGGGCTCAGAATTCCTTATGGTTCTTCCAGTCAGGAGGACTGAGAAGGACCAGGGCAACCAGGGAGGAGTTTGGACATCTGTGGGGCCCCATGGCCAGCACCTACCACCTGGCTGCTCTGTGGTGAGAGCTTTCAGGCCCCTGCGGACCGGTCCTGCCTGACCCGGAACGGCCTCCTGGCTTTGGGCCCTGCCAGGAAGACTGGGGTGAGGGTAGCCACAGGAATCTTGGTGGAGGAGGTTCTGAGGCCTGGAGGGGAGGTGGCTCACCCAGGCCCCAGGCCCACTTGGGTCTCCTGCCCTGCCTACCACCTGAGCCCCCACCCCCCACCTCCCCTCCCAGCCCAGCGCCGGCAGGGCTTGGGGAGAATTGCTGCTGCCCAGCCTTTCAAAGAGAAGCTGGCTGCTAGCCCCTCGGGAGGCAAGCGCCTGCCTGAGAGCCCGGTCTAGGGGTCTCCGGGAAGGCGGAACCCGGCAGGTAGGGCGTCTCGGAGCCCGCGTCCTTGGCTCTCTCGCGGGCGCGGGACTCCGCAGGCTGAGCTCTCGGCCAGTGACGCAGAGCGCGCTGCGGGGCGGGCGGGCGGGGGGCACTGCGCGGGGCGCGCACTCAGCCCAGGATGCGGGCGGCCCCGCGGGGCCAGCTGGCGGTCCTGCGCAGCGGCGCGAGTGACGCGGGGACACGGGCCCGCTCCGAGCAGGTACGCCCCCCCCTCACCGGGATGGACAGCACCGGGGGGCGGAGACAGGTAGCACGACCGGCGCGGGTGGGGGAGGGGAGGGTGCGCGGATTGGGAGGAGGGCGCGGCTGGGCTGCAGGCACAAGCAGAGCGCAGGCTAGGGTGCGTGCGCTGCCCGGCGCCGGGGCCTGGGCGCTGGCCGGGGTGCTGATGCGGGCGGGGGACACAAGCCGGGCGCTGCGGGGGCGCAGAGTCGGGGCCAAGCTCCGGGGTGGGGTTGCGGGCCTGGGCGCAGGCGGGAGCGTGAGGCGCAGGGACCCAGGCTGGGCTGCGGCAAGGCCAGGCGCAGTCTGCGGGGGGCGCCTTACCCAGACCTGGGGAGATCCGGAACTTGGCCCATCTCGGACTTAAGCTCTGACTGCAACTTCCCCACCCCCACCCCCAAGACCACAGGGCCCAGTGCTGTTGGCTGGCACTTCCTTCGTCTCTCATCCAGTGTAGCTATTTATCGTCTCGAAAGTGTTTTCACAGCCTGGATTTCAGAGGATGCCTGACCTGGGGAGCCGCAGGGAGCAGGTACTCGGTCTAGAAGGAGAAGCAGAGGCGGGGGTGGTGGGGCCTCACATATGAAGTCTGTTGGTTGGGCCTTTCAGGCTGGGGTGGGTGGGGTGTGAGGAGGAGGCCCTGTCCCGGTGAGTTCCCACGTCCTGGCCCCACGTGGCTGCTATAAAGCACGGTCCTCGGGACTTTCGCTCTGTTTGGACCTGGTGTCTAGTCCCGATGCTGCCCGGGGCGCCACCTTTCAGCGCCCCCCTGCACTGCGGGAGGCGGGGATGAGGGGTGCTGCCTGGGCACGGCCTGCTGTGGGCCCCTCCCCGTGCCCCTGTGCTCGCGGCCCGTGGCCCCTTCTGTCCTCTCTGCTCCTGACGATTGCTCAGAGCAGCGCTCTGATTTGGACATCCACCCCGCTCAGGCCCGCCAGCTCTGTGGCAACAGCCTCACATTCCGGTCAGGGACCTGCGCTGAATGGCACTTACAGATGTGCATTTTTGTGTGCGTGTGTGTGTTTCAGAAACATTTGTGTAGCTACCCTGATCTCATATATTTATTATAATTAGTATCTATACCATTAAGCTCTACTTTTTGAGTCCGTTGATTGTGTTTTGGGTTTCTTTCCTACCTTTTAAGTAAAAATTTCCAAACATACAGCAAAGTGGAAGGAGTTTTACAGTGACCACCTAGACGTGTACTTTGTGTGACGGTACGTGCAGGCCCGTGTGCTGACACCTTCTGTGTGTTTACGCGTCTGCGGGCCCGTCTTCTTGGAAGCCATTTCCTTTCAAAGTGTTCTTAACACACCGGTTTGCCATTGCATTTGGAGAATTAGAGCTGTGAACCCGGGTGACCACAACTGCTTTCGGGGGAAATGTGAAGAAAGGGTTGATGGTCAGATTTGGAGGAGAACCTCAGAGAAGGTTGGAGGGGGGACTTTGTAAGATCATGGTCAGCCCTGGGTTTCCAGACTCTTCCAGGGTCCAGACTGTGGGGTGGGGGGGGAGGGGAGGGGAGTCCAAAGTCTGATCTAAATCTCATCTAAGTCAGGGGTGGGGGGAGACCCCAGGTACGTTCATGCTGAGGCAGACTCCTCTCCAGCTGTGAAGCTGTCCCGAATGCAATGATGGGGCACAGGACAGACATTCCCATCCCAAAGGGGAGCAACTGGAAGGAAGGGCCAGGGGCTACTGCATGGCTTGCTGTGGGAATTCGGAGAACAAAGCCCAAGATGGGAGGGGTGCAGGGCAGCGGCGGCTCCTCCTTTGAAATCCTTCTGCCCGCGCCCCCCCCCCTGCCCCCGCACACACACTCTGGGCCCATGCTGGGAGGGCAGGCCCCTGATCTCTGAAATGCCAGGAGCAGCAGGGGTGGGGACGGAGCTTTTCCTCGGGCCCTTCGCTGTGACCTGAGGTCGCTCTCGTTACAGATGGGCATCTGGGCTCTGGGCGCGTGCAAGAGTCCCGGCTGGGGTACAGAGCGTGGGCGGCAGGGGAAGCATGCAGATCCGGGAGGGGACCGGGCCCCACACGAGGAGACCTGTGCCTGGTCCTCTCAGACACCTGCCTCATTTCCCTCTCTGATCTACTCCAGCAGCCGTCCATGGTGTCCTTCCAGAACCTTCAGCCTCGTGAGCTGGAGGAAAGGCTGTCCTGAGGGGGCCAGGAGACTGTGGAAGCTGGAGTGGGAGCAGCCCGCAGGACGGAGCCCCCAACCCTGAGGAAAGCCGGCTCCAGGCAGGAGGAGGGCTTTGGGGTGCAGCCAGGAGGATGGCTGACCTGGGCATGGTCCCCAGTCTCCAGTGCAGCAACAGCAGTCTCTGCAAGACCAGGAGGTTGCAGTACCTGTTTGACAACAGTGCAAAGGTGGGCTTCCGGGGGTCCGCAGGCGCCCATCGGCCGGGTCCACCAGAGCCCTGTGGGGCACAATGACCACCAGGGAGGGGTGTTTCCTGCCCGGGGAAGAGGCTCAGCGGGGCTGGGGGAAAGGGGCCTGGAGAGAATGGTAAGTGGCCAGGTCTGTCCCCTCCCACGGGCTTCACGACCCCTTCATGTTCTTGGTCAGGTTGGGAGGGTGCTGGGTAAGCATGTCAGTCCTGTCCGGGCTCAGACTCATGGGAAGCCATCACCCCTGACATCCCTGATTTGACTGGGAGGGCGCTGAGCACCACCCAAGTCCTGGACCAGATTCCTGGAGGCCCGGGACAAGACTGCAGAAGGGCGCGTTTGATTTGCTGGGCCCCTGGTCAGGTGGGCAGGAGGGCATCTCAGCTTGCTGTTAGGCAGGACGGAGGCAGGTGTCCAGACCCTTATCCGCCACGTGGCTCTGTTCTCGAGGAAGGCAGTGTTAACAGAGAAACTGGAAGTTTTGGGAAGTGATCCTCTCGCTGGAACCCACACCTGAGAGCCTCAGCCGGGCCCCCCCACCGCCATCCTGGGAAGAGGCCCCCAAA
>NC_138369.1:190883306-190908201 GCF_054177405.1 Leptonychotes weddellii
TATAGATTTTGGATACTAGCCCTTTATCTGATATGTCATTTGCAAATATCTTCTCCCATTCTGTCGGTTGTCTTTTGGTTTTGTTGACTGTTTCCTTTGCTGTGCAAAAGCTTTTTATCTTGATCAAGTCCCAATAGTTCATTTTTGCTCTGGCTTCCCTTGCCTTTGGAGACGTGTCTAGCAAGAAGTTGCTGAGGCTGAGGTCACAGAGGTTGCAGCCTATGTTCTCCTCCAGGATTTTGATGGATTCCTGGCTCATGTTTAGGTCTTTCATCCATTTTGAGTCGATTTCTGTGTGTGGTGTAAGAGGCTGTGCATTTCTTAACCCATCCTTGGTGCTCTGCATGGTCAACTGTTTTGCGCTAGTTTTATCAATTATTTCTAGGGGCACCTGGGTGGCTCAGTTGGTTAGGCATCAGACTTTGGCTCAGGTTATGATCTTGGGGTCCTGGGATTGAGCCCTGCATTGGGCTCTGTGCTCAGCAGGGAGTCTGCTTATTGCTCTGCCCCTCCCCCGGCTCATGCGCACTCTCTCTCTTTCTCTCTCTCTCAAATAAATAAATAAAATCTTTAAAAAATTATTTCTAGAACCTTGTTTGACCCTCAAAACATTTAGTAGGGTAGGGGTCAGGGAATGCACTGTTTTCCTTATCTACCAGCAGAGAAATGGAAAGCCAGTGCATCTGGGACTGTGCACTGGGTAAGTGATAGGGCAGCCCAGCCGTCCTTTCCCTGTGCTACCTGGCCCCGGCCTCACCTGGCCCTGGTCCCACCTGGCCTTGGACTGGTTGTTCTGTCTCATTTGGATCTTGTCTTTCAGGTCACTCGGTACTAACAAAAAGTCAGAACCTAAAAATTCATGATTTCCAATTAAACAAGGTATAAAGAGCATGTTTATCTCCTCTCTCTCCTGTAGCCCCAGTGAATAGCAGTAAAGGAATAAAAAGTCTCAACCCATGAACATGAAGGAAATAAGAGAGGAGGTCATAGCTGACAGGAGGCGTTGGTGCATTCTTGTGGGGAAAGCAGAAACCAGAGCGGGGAGTCCTAAAGATGGGGTTCTCCTGTAGCAGCACCCAGGTTAGGCCAGCTGGGCCCGGGGCTGGGCTGCAGGGTGGGGGCCCCGTGCATCCTGCTGGGCCTGTGTCTAGAAGGTCCTGCTTGGAGCCTGCACCATCTGGGGATTTTTAACCTTTTTATTTTGGAATAATTATAGAGTTTGGGAAGTTGCAGAGACACAAAAGATATCTCCTCTGGTTCCACCACTGGTTACTAATGTCCTCTGCCCCTGTCACCCTAACCCCTGGCAGCCATGGATCTGTTCTTTATCCCTATAACTTTCTCACCTCGAGAATGTCACATGAGGAATCCTACCCTACGTGGTCTTTTCAGTTTTTCCCTCAGCACAATGCCTTCAAGATCCACTTGTGTTGTGTGTGTCCAGTCTTCTCCTCTTCATTGCTGAGTGGTCCGGTCACTTCCAGCTTGCCACCATCATTATACTGGAAGTGAGATTTTTGAAAAAAACAAATAATTAGGTCTTATTTTTTTAACCCACTCTGCTGATCGGTGTTTTTTTAAATTGGCATATTTAGGACATTATATTTAATGTAATTATCAATATGTTAGGATTTAAGTCTGCTGCTGCATTTTTCTGTTTTTGTTTGTTTTTTTTTTTGTTGTTTTTCTTTTTCTGCGCTTCTGAGGGACTCAGACATCTCTTTGGAGTCCCATTTACCTTTCCTATTGTTCTTTCTTCCTTTCTGATATTCAACAATTTCACCTGCTATCACTCCATTTCTGTTAAGAGAATGTCCTTCATCCATCCTTTTTGGGTAGCTCTGTGGGTGATTCCCTTAGTTTTCCTGCATTTGAGGATGTCCAACTTCCGCTTCCCGTGTGAATGATGTTTGCTGAGTAGAGAATTCTGGGTTGGAGGTTCTGGTTTTGTTTGCCACTTCCTCCTTGCACTTCTTTCTGGTTTCTGATAAGAAGTTGTTTGTTATTTGAATGATTTCCCCCCAGTAGTTAAGGTGTCATTTCTGTCTTGCTGCGTTTAAGATTTTTTCTTTTGTCTTTGGTTTATAGACATTTGATTTCACGTATCCTGGCATACATGTCTTTGGGTTTATTGTGTTTGGTGTTCCTTGAGATTCTTGAATTGTAGATTTATGTCTTCTTTCCAAATGCAGGAGATTTTGGCCGCTTTTTATGTTTCTTTGCTATTATAGGTAGTATTTTGTTTTGGTTTCAGTTTCTAATTGTTCGGTTTCTAATTGACATAGAATGGATTTATTTCTGTTGACGTTGTACCCTACAGTTGTGTTGGACTCATTGTCAGTCTTACAGCTTTTTGTAGAGTCCTTAGGATTTTCTACACACCAAATTGTGTCATTTGTGAATAAAGATAGCTTTACTTCTTTTCTTATATGTGTGCCTTTTCTTTCCTTTCCCTCCTTCCCTCCTTTTTTCTTTTCTCTTCTTTCCTTTTTTCCCCCTTTTTTCTGCCATTCCGTTAGCTAGGACCTCCAGTGCCATGCTGCACAGCAGAGTTGAGGGTCAACACCACTGTCTTGTCCCCAGTCTTCGTGACAAAGTACTCAGCCTTTCATCCTTGAGTATGATGTTAGCAGTAGGATTTTCACAGATGCTTTTTCACCAGGTCGAGAAAGTTCCCTTCCATTCTTACTTTGTTGAGAGTCGCTATTATAAACGGGTGTTGAATTTGGTAAAACACTTTATGTACCCAAGCAAATGATCATTAGACTTTTTTTCCTTATTCTGTTAATATGATAACCCAACCTTGCATTGCTGGGAAAGCTCCCATTTGGTCATATTTTTTTTTATTAACTTTTAAATTTTAATTCCAGTATGGTTAATGTACAGTGTGATATTGGTTTCAGGTGTATAATATAGTGATTCAACCCTTCCATACATAACTCAGTGCTCTTTGTGATTGGTTATAATTTCTTTACATGCTTTTCCAGCCCTGCCTCCTTTCTCTCTTCCCTCTGGGACTCTGATGACACGCATGTTTGGTCTTTCGTCATAGTTCTGCAGGTCCTAGAGGCTCCTCACTTGGTTGTTTATTTAGGTCTGTTTTCTCTCTGGTGTTTGTATTGGGTTATTTCTATGTTCTGTCTTTAAGTTCATGGATTCTCTCCTCTGCCACCTTCATTCATTGGCTGAGTTCACCCACTGATCTTTTTTTTTTTTGAAATCTGGTTGGTTAGTGCTTTTTTTACTTCTAAATTTCCATTTGATGTACCTTCTATTTCTTTGCTGAGACTTTACATTTTTTCTTTTTTTTTCAAGCGTGTTCATGATTCCCTGGTAAAGCATTTTTAAGATAGCTGCCGTAAAATCCTTGACAGTTAATCCTAACTTCTGTAACACCGTAACACCTTGGCACTGGTGGCCGCTGTCTTTGCTCATTCTGATGCAGATTTTCCCGATCCTGGTATGACTAGTGATTTTCAATTTGAAACTGTGATATTTGGGGTATGATATATAAGATTCTGCATCCTGTGTTTTAGCGGGTCGCCTATGACCTATCTATGGGGAAGGGAGCCACTGCCTCATTATTGCCATGTGGGCAAAGAAGTCCAAGCCCCTCTCAGCCTGAGTTGATTCTTGGCAGGAAGGGGCTTCTTGTTCTTGTGGGTGTGGGAGGGATGCTCCGCTCCCCACTGGGCCTCCACTGACCCTGCTGCTGGGGGTGCCTCCTCACTGCCGGGGGCTGGAAGTCCTGACACCCCAGAGGGGAGCACAGGGGCACCTTGCTTCTCCAGTGACTGTGTGGTCTTTGCAGGAAGGTGGTGTGTGAGTGTGGATACACACGGCAACAACACTTGGAGGAGGCTACCAGGCCCCACACTTTGCAGGGCAAGGATTGGGACCCCAAAAAACATGTGCAGGAGATGCCAACAGACGCCTTTGGTGACCTTGTTTTCACGGGCCTGGGCCAGAAGGTGGGAAAGGTTGGTCCTCATCCCTCCATTGCTTTCACTGTGGACTCGTGTCAACCTTCCATGATCTGAGTGGCCAGGACTTCCTGGCGTGGGAGAGAGAGGCTGGCTGAAACCCAAGGCATCCAGCCTGCCAGCACTAGGGGAGGGGTGGGCGGGGGCTCCACAAGGCTCACAGGAGACCCATGGTGCTCTGAGTTCTGGGTCACCACAGGGCAGGGTGAGCCTTGGGCTGGGTGCGTCCTACAGCAGAGAAGCAGGGTGGGGAGGGTGCTGTGGGCATGGGGCTGGGCCGAGGGAGCTGGGAAGATGGGGGCTGGTCTCCCCAGGGGTGGTCTGTCATCTCGCTGGGCCTTTGCCCCTTCCCCCTTCCTCTCAATCCTAATCCTACTTGGGTGTGGCCACTTCTACTCATTGACTCTAGACCCAGGGTGGGAGGTGTCCATTCCCTGGCTTGGGCTCCCGGGCATGGCTGCATTGCCATCTCTGGGGCTGGGCTGGCCACTCGCTGACACAGGGTGTCCTCTGCTGTCCTCTGACTTCCCTGTAGTACGTTCGCCTCTCCCAGGACACGCCCCCCAGCGTGATCTACCACCTCATGACCCAGTACTGGGGCCTGGACATCCCCAACCTCCTCATCTCGGTGACAGGCGGGGCCAAGGACTTCAACATGAAGCCCAGGCTGAAGAGTGTCTTCCGAAGAGGCCTGGTCAAGGTGGCCCAGACCACAGGTAGCACTTGGGGCTGGGAGACGTGGGCGGGCTGAGCGGACAGCACGGGATGCTGGGACTGGAGCAGTCCTCAGGGGTCACCGAGGCCATGCCCTGCCAGGTCAGACTCAGCCGGGCCTTGTGGGCCCACAGTGGCAGCTGCGAGGCTTGCTCGTGGGGTGGACATAGCTCTAGCAAGCTCCTGATGGCACCGCACTGCTCTATACCCACAGGAGGCCCGAGTTAACTGTGAGCCAGTGTAGTGGCCAGTGGAGGAGCCTGGAGGTGGTTGTGTTAGTCGTGGGGATGTCGGTGAGGGTCTCTGTTAACCAGATCCCTGTTACCTCATCCCTCTGTCCACATCTGGGAAGGAGGGACTGCTGTGTGAGGTGACTGCCTCAGGGCTCCATGCCCCCCGAGGCCACACCTCGTGAGCACAGGGCAGGGCCTGAGGCTGCGTGCGCTCCACGGGAGGCGGCCCTTGGCTCTCTCTCAGAGGGACGCTGGAGGAGTAGCCATGGTGCCCGTGGCCTCCAAGGGGGCTACACTGGGTAAGTTAACGGCAGGAGAGCGAGGGTTTTGGGTCCAGGTGAGACTGGGCCATCCAGGGGGACACTGACCCTCTTTCTAGGATCCGGTTTTAGCAGCATAGGAGGCCCACGCCCTCTGGTCCTTGCCCTGAAACAGAGGCTCAGTCTGAGTCCTCCTGGCCCGCGTCTCTTGGAGTCTCCTCAGCATGCGGGACTCGGCTAAGTGCAGCTGACCGTCACCCAGGCACACTCGTGAGCTTGGCTGTGAATCTGTTAGGTGCTCACCTGTCCCCCAGGTCATCACAGGTGACAAGTCTTGATGGTCGTCTTTTTCGCGTTCAGTAGCAATGTCCTGGCTGTCACGTCCCGGCCCCAAAGCCCGAGCCGCGTGTTTGAGCTTGTTCCTTATGGCCACGCAGAGCTGTCTTCTGTGCCGTGGTCGTCATGGCCCTGGGAACAGGCGACCGCACAGCTGTGAACTCTACCCTTTGCCCGCGTTCCCAGCAGGCAGCTGCAGGCCCATGGTGGCAGCTCTCCCCCATCTCCCTTCACCTGGGACACAGCTTAGGGGAGCAGACCCCACGGGGATCGGCTTTCTCGTGGCAGGAGAGACGCAGCAAGAACAGCTGCGGCACAAATTCACAGCCCCCAGGCCTGGCGTGCATGCTCCTCGCCTGCGTGCGGTGACCAAGCAGGTCCGCGGGCTGGGCCGTGGCTGGGAAGGGGGTGCCCTGCCGGGGCCACTGCAAGCCACGTGCCAATGGGCAGCGTGGCGGGGTGAGCAGGTCAGGAGTAGCGGAATAGTCCACCACACTCAGGCCCCAGGAACCGAGGGGAAGAAGGGACTTTTATGTCTTGGAGTAGAAGAATTCAGACAAACGTGTTCCTGAGTCCAGGACAGAGAAGAAGCAACGGGCAGGTGGGGACAGAGGCCTGCTGTCCCCGTTCTTGTCCCCACCGCCTACCTGAGCAGGTGGGAGACCTTGGCCCCCAGAGCCGCACCCTGAAGACAGAATCACAGTGTGGTTTCCTCCGTGGTCCTGGTTCTGAGACTTAGGCCTGGTGATGAGCTAGAGAGCCCTTGAGGAGGGGCCCGCAGATAAAGGGGAGTGAGCACGGGAAGCACACAGGGCCCTCGGCGTTAGGCTTGTGCGTGGCAGGTGCGTACCTCTGCTCCTCTCCCCAGGGGCCTGGATTATCACCGGCGGGTCCCACACGGGCGTGATGAAGCAGGTGGGCAAGGCGGTGCGGGACTTCACCCTGAGCAGCAGCTACAATGAAGAAGAAGTCGTCACTGTCGGAATTGCCACGTGGGGTACCGTGCACAATCGGGAAGGCCTGATCCACCCCTCGGTGAGCTCGGCGACCTCCCCTGGGGCTCGGGGGCAGGGGAGGTGAGGTGTAGGATCCCAGCGCCCGGGCCTGCAGTGGACAGGCCACCGTCTGGACACCGGGGCAAATGCCGCGGAGAGGGAAGAGCCTGGACAGGGGCACAGGAGACCGGGGCTCATGCCCGGCTGCACCGCAGACCCTGGTGACCGGGGGAGGCAGCTAGCTCGGCTGGACTGCCTTACAACCACAGGACGGGTCCACGTAGGAGCCGCTTCAGAGTCACCACAGGTCGTCGGAACAGCTGCTCAGATGAGACGTGGATTCCGCAGAGGGCAGGGCGCGTCTGGGTTAGGGTGAGCCTAGGCTGTGTGATCCCAGAGCCTGATAGAACCCTTGGAACCCCACACGCTGCAGTGACTCCAGCCCAGAACGGCTTCTGGCAGTCGCTGCCACGCCCGTGTGTTGCCGAGGGGGCAGTAGTGGGGGCCTTCGCTCGAACGCGGAGACTCGCGTTGGAAAAGATCATCGGGTTCCTCCGACGAGATTGTTGAAGGACACAGTGGATGTGGCACAAGGAGCACAGGGCCACCTAACACACAGTCAGACACGTCCTGCGACACACGGGCCCATGACGGGCCCGTGAGTGGTAATTCACGAATGGGGGCCTCCCGGTTTCGGGGCCACGGCGCTGAGTGCTCTTTCCCAGGAAGATCCCTTCTGTGACGGTGACCCCTTTTCCGTCACGGTTGCTGGTGACTGGCCAGGCTTTGTCCTCCTGTGTCAGAGCTGCAGGTGTGTTTAGAGGGACGGGACTGCTCCACCTTGCCTGCTCATTCCAGGGAGTGGAAACCCAAGGCCAAGAGAGATGGGGTGACTTCCGAGACCACTCTTGACTTTGTCCCCATGACAGCTCCCCGCCGTCCTCTGTGGACCACAGGGGACGTGTGCGCTGGCCCCTCAGCCGTCCCTCCTGGATCAGTGTCCAGGGGCTGCTGGAACCCGTGATCGCAAACCTGGTGGCTGAGAGCAGCAGAAATGCATTCTTCCACTTCCGGAGACCAGAGGTCTGGAATGAGCCTCCCTCGCCACAGTCAAGGTGCGGACAGGCTGTCCTCCCTCCAGAGGCTCTGGGGAGGCTGCTTCTGCCTCCTGCAGATTCTGCTGGCCGGTGGGCCTTCCCTGGCTCGGGATCCTGATGTCTTTGGATGACAGAGGCTTGCCCGCTGCAGGCTACCCTCTGACCCCCAAAGATTTACGTCCGTCCCACGCACAAAGTATATTCACCCCATCCCTAGACTCCCCACCTGATCAACCCATTACAGCATCCGCTCAGCCAAAAAGTGCCCGATCTCATTATCTGAATCATCCAAATCAGCATGAACGACACTCTGCGTGGGATCCATCCTGGGACAAGGCTCCCCCTCGTGCGTGGCCCCGTGCCATGGAAAACAAGTTACTTTCTTCTGGAATATAATAATGGGATGGGCATCCTAGAATAGCTGCATGTTCTCCTCCCAGAAAGGGGAACGTGCCAGGAATAAAGGGGTCCCGGGTCCCCAGCAATCCCCAAGCCCAACGGGGAAATCCGTTAGGTCGCTGAACTCTGGAATCTCTGTGACTTGAGGCCCAGCCTCTGCCTCGTCCGTGACCCTGCCCCGGGGATGATCATGCTGTTTTCTTGAAGGTTATCTGCTGTTTCCCGCCTGAAGAGGTTTGGGAGTCCAGATCCTGTTTCCCTTTGGTCCAAGTTAGCAGTGCTTCTGCTGACCCAACATCCTGTTTTTGCGGCGTGTGTCCTGGGGCGGGGGGCATGCCACAGACACGGAGCCGGTCCCCATGCCGCCTGTGTTCCAGGGTCCCCCGAGATGGTTGAGGCCCCCGTCACACGCCTCTTGTCGCATCCCCAGCAAAGGTCCAGCCCCGCCTGAGAGGGGCCTCCTGTCCGCGAGCCGGGAGCTTGCAGGCAGGTGTCGCAATTGGGACAGGCTGAGCGTGTCCCCCGTCATCAAGTCCCGGTCCCCTCAGCCTGTCCCCTTTCTCAGCAAGAAGAAGCCAGGAGGCACCTGCTTGGCTGTTCAGAAAGCCCCTGGCTCAGCGTCCATGCCCCTCGCTTACCCTTGCGCTCTCTGCACGGCGGCCCCACGCGGCTCAGCTCTGCTTTCTGTGTACGCTGGCCCCGCTGCCGTCCCTCCTGGATTGGTCATCAGAGAGGACGGTCACCCTCCTCCCGTTTCCAATGCCATGGTCCTTGTGTCCCTCCGGGCCGCCCCCAGAAGGGGGGCCCGGCACGCTGCACCTCAGCATCTGTCCATACGGCCAGGGATGCTCTGCTGCTGGAGACAGCCTTGGCTCGCTCAGTCCGCTCCCCACCCCCGCTGACGGTGCCCGCTGAGCCCTCTGCCCTGCGCGCCCGCCCAGCGCTGTCTGCTCCAGGCGGCCGGGCCTCTTCTACCACGTGCCCGTGTTCGGTCAGCCTCCACCCGACCCCGCGTTCCAAGCCCTCGCCGCTCTTGCGACTATCTGCACGGCTCTCTCCCACTCCTGGAGGCAGTGGGGCTCAGGGGGGCCACGCCTGGCCGGGCGGCTGCGGGCTGTCCTTGGCTGTGGCCCAGTGCTGGGGTCTCTGCCTTCACGGTCGTCGGGCTCTCCCCCTCTGGTGGTCCATCTCCCTCTGCCTCCCCCTGTAAGGACCCTGGGGTGACATTTAGGACCTGCCTGGACCTTTCAGGAAAATCTTCCCATGTTATGCTTAACTCAATCAAACCTGCAATGGCTCTTTTTCCAAATAAGGTAATGTTCACAGGTTCCAGGGTTTAGGACTTCCTATCTTTGGGGCTCATTATCCAGCCTACCGGAACCCCCATTCCTAGCATTCAAGACGCAGAACTTCCCATCTGTCCGTGTCTGACGCTTCTCTGGCCGTCCCCAGGGCAGCTTTCCTGCTGAGTACATCATGGACGAGGAAGGCCAAGGGCACCTGACCTGCCTGGACAGTAACCACTCCCATTTCATCCTTGTGGACGACGGGACCCACGGCCGCTATGGGGTTGAGATTCCCCTGCGGACGAAGCTGGAGAAGTTCATATCCGAGCAGACGAAGGAAAGAGGAGGTGAGTGGAGCGTATTTTTGAGGGCTGTCAGGGCGGCGGGGGGCGCCGGCTGGCCAAGGAGTCCCAGGCACAGCCAGCCGTGGCAGGACGTTCAACAGGCGGGCTGCTCGGGGCGCCATAGGGCACAGCTGGGCTTCTTCCCACTGTCTCTCCATGCGCGTTCAGTGGGGACGCCTTCTGTCACCCCATTTAACTGGTGGAGGGAGGTGGGGTCAGGCCCCCGGTTTTTCTGCTCTCTCTTGGGTCGTAGACCACCTACAGTCACTCTGCACCACAAACCCGGGCTCAGTTCAGAAACAGGAATGTGCAGAACGCGGCCCTGACACCATTTCCCTTGTGGGTGGGATGGGGTGGGTTCTGGGACACGGGAAGGGCAAACACGCAGGAATTCGTGCACGATTTGGGGGGTAGAGGGGGGACCTAGATAGCAGGAGTTTCCGGCTCCGTAGCAGGTTGGGTGGGAGCTTTTAGAGCGGTGAGCAGGGGTGTTCAAGCCCCCCGAGGACCTGCCAACCTGGCCGTTCTCGGGCCTCAGGTGAGGCTGGTGCTGCTGGCCTGGGACCACAACTTAGAGCCCAGCTTTGCCTGAGGGAGCCTGGGGGGGCGCAGATGGGAGGGCAGAGCAACCTCGGCGGCACCTGGAGGCAAAGTTTGCTGCCCCGGAGAGATTTCTAAAGTCCTCAGCAGGCCCCAGGCCGCCAGGATGGATGAAAGGCCCAGGGCAGGGGCGAATGGTGGGACAGAGGTCTGCAGATGGGGGCCCCTCCTGGGGATCTGCAGGTGCAGGGAGCGTTCCAGGGGATCCCCCTGCTCTCCCCATGCCGTGCCCCCCCACCTTGACGGTGCCTTCCGCCCACTGGCTTGGTGTGTCCCCATGGCGTGCCCAGGTTTGAGGCGCCATAAAAGGGCCGGCGAGAGAAGCAAGCTGGTCACGGTGGCCGGCCAGGCAGACGGCCCTCCTCCCCTCCCGCCCCAGAACGGGAGTGCGAGTACGCGGTGGAGGATCTGTCTCAGGGCCTCAGATTTGCTCTTGTTACACAGAGCAAGCAGGTCGTCCACCGACTGCAGAGCATCAGCCCGCGAAAGCTACTGAGTACTTCCTGCGCATCTCCCATCGGATGCGTCCGCCGTGATTAGGCTAGAGCTGGTGGGAGGCGGGCGAGAGTGCCCAGGTGGAGGGTCTGAGCCCCCATGTTCCCTAAACTGGGGATCCGTGCTTCGTCCTAGGCGTGGCCATCAAGATCCCCATCGT
The DNA here is from genome assembly GCF_054177405.1 of Leptonychotes weddellii. Taxonomy (NCBI): domain Eukaryota; kingdom Metazoa; phylum Chordata; class Mammalia; order Carnivora; family Phocidae; genus Leptonychotes; species Leptonychotes weddellii. The sequence continues at coordinate 190,894,209 of NC_138369.1, forward strand.
CTGTGTGGTGCTGGAAGGGGGGCCCGGCACGCTGCACGTGAGTAGTGGCCGGGGGAGGGGGCTCTGGGGGTCAAGCTCTGCTGCAGGGGGGATCTGCTGGCCCGAAGCCCCCTGACCAGCATCCCGCGGGGCCATTGGCAAGGGGGGGTGCCGGGAGAAAGGGAGGGGGCGTGTGACAGAGCCCTTCCAGGCGTGGCGGGAAGGTGGCCTTCGAGGAGGCGCCCTGCTGTTGGGGGGGGATGTGCTGGCTCTGGCCCTGGGTGTGTGGCCAGGAAGAGGGACCCTCGGGGGACGGCAGCAAGGACGGAGCCAGATGGGGGAGCGTCAGCGCAGAGGTCAGGCCCCGCCCCAGCCCCACGGGACCACAGCTGAGTGTAAAGCTGGCTCCCACGGAGAACCCAGTCCACGGAGTGAGGTTGGTCTCGCTGCTGGAGCGCTGCCTGACTTCACTTCTGCCGCAGGATAATAGCACATTTGGGGCGGGAGGACCATAGGAAATGTCTCGCGGAGGACTCCCGGGGGGACGGGAGTGCACCCTGTGTCCCACTCCCTGCCCACGTGCAGCGCTCTGCATGGGGTCCCACAGGAGGCACCCAGACCTGCCTCGTCGGCCCGGAGGGTGTCTTCCCGCAGAGGTCCGAGGCCCTTCCTGAAGCTGACCTCACCCTGGGTGTCGGGGGATCTGCCCCGGTGGCCCTGGTCTCATGTTGGGCCTTCCCAAGGGCCGGGCCAGGCGGCACCCTCTCCCGCGACACGGGTCAGTGGGCCGATACGTCATGGGGGTTCTGTTTCGGTGGTCCCGGTCCACCTGAGCAATGGGCCTGAAGGAGCTGGTCTATCAGGATGAGCCACTTTTGCCCTCTGGGCAGGGGAATGCTACCAAACTCAATGTTTTCGGTACGTTTCGCAGGAGCGCCTTGGCTCTGACCCCGAGCCATGCTGCCGAAGTCCCCGGTTCGGGGAGAGTCAGCGCGGGGCTCACGGGGGGCCCTTGCCTTGCAGACCATCTACAACGCCATCACCAGCGGCACCCCCTGCGTGGTCGTGGAGGGCTCGGGCCGCGTGGCCGACGTCATTGCCCAGGTGGCCGGCCTGCCCACGTCCGAGATCACCATCTCCAGGATTCAGCAGAAGCTCAGCGTGTTCTTCCAGGAGATGTTTGAGACCCTCAGCGAGAGCAGGATTGTCGAGTGGACCAAAAAGGCGAGCAGACGGGCCTGTGGGTCGGGAAGTGTGCAGCCAGCTCCCAGACGCCGTTAGCCTGGAAACAGGACCGGGGCTGCAGCCCAGAAACGGAGACCCCAGTGGGCCTGGCGGGGGCATGGCCTGCACTTTGGAGGGTGGGGGCTTCGTGCCGGGCAGGCAGGGGGCCCAGGGTGGGTTGGGAAGCCTTCAGCAGAGGCCGCACACTGTCCTGCCGAGGGTGGGCACGTGTTGAATCTCTTGCCCCCCCAAGTTCAGGCCTGTGCTGGGGAACACTGGGGGCTGACCACACAGCTGCTTCAGAAGAGGGGCCTGCTGGGTTGGGGGCAGGAGGCTGCCGCGGAGGCCAGGGCGGGAGCAGAGGGCTGGAGAGCCGAGATCCAGGCCACAGGGGCGCTCCAGGTGACAGCCACGGGCGGCAGGGTCAGGCCCAGCCTGCAAGCCCGGCAAGCTCTGCCCCGCCCCCCCACCCCCGGGCAGATGAATGGAGGCGTTTGAGGGCTGGCAAGCCAGGGAGGCAGGTGAGGGGAGAGGGGCCCGTGTGGCATCTGGAAGGGGCTTCATGGGCACCCCTCAGCTAGAGGCATCTGCAGATGGGGGCCCTTCCTGGGGATCTGCAGGTGCAGGGACCGTTCCAGGGGATACCCCTGCTCTCCAGGAGGCCCCCCGCAGGGGCACCATGGCAGGACATCCTGAGTGGACACCAGGAGTTTGGGGACACGAACCCGCAGCTAACACCTCGGGCACACGCCCCGGGGGGGACGGGCCTGGCCCTCAGCTGCTGGGCTCAGCCTCTTTCCAGGGCCCTGGTCCTGCTCTCGCGCTCTTTTTATCCTGGAATAATTTTAGCTTTGTAGGATAGTTGCCAAGATAGAGGGTTTCTATCCACGCTTCACCCAACCTCTCCTGATGCCCACATCCTGCAGAGGAGCGGCGCACTGTTGAAACTAAGAGATGAACGTTGGTTCCTCACTGTTGGCTGAACGCAGAGCCCCCCTCCCCTCCCTGCAGCTAGCTGTCAGACTGCAAAGATTTTCTGGAGCGTCCCTAAGCTCGGGAGGAAAGGGGGGCTGCTCTGGCTGTGGGCAGGCTGGGGGCTAGGGGGCCCCACTTTCTGCTCCTGTCCTCAGCTCCGGAGCTGTGAGCCTCACGGGCGCCCCGTGATCTCTCGGAGCGGGGGTCCTCACAGGCAGGGGGTGGGGGGTGGGGGGAGTTAGTGCAGGAATGGAGCAAGGACTCTTCCCCTGATGCTCACAGATGCCCGGAGGCTGTCTGGCTCCATTGGGAGAACTGCAGCGTTTGCAGTGGGCCTCAGAAGCGGCTGTGTCCCCAGAGCAGACTTTGGGTGGCCTCCGTGAGCTCTGCGGAAGGACCGCAGCCTGCCGGGGGGGGCGGTGAGCGAGAAGGAGTGTGGCCGGGTCGGCCCTTGTTGGCACACGCAGCCCTGGCCAGCCTGGGGGAGCTCGAGCGGGGAGCCCCCAGCACCTCCCACTCTGGTGGTCACTTGGACCCTGCTGTCCCTGCTGCTCTCTGAACCTGGGGGCTCAGGGCCCATCTGTCTGAGGTCACCTGACCTCTGTTTCACAGTTGCATTCTTGGTGCTTCTCAGGTCCTCGGTTTCCCCAGCAAGGAGCTCAGTCTCTGTGCTTCACTGAGGTGTGTGAACAGCAAGCCGGGTTGTAAAAACTCCTGCAAATCCAAAGTTTTAAGCGCCTGACAGATGCTTTTCGGGGCACGTCTGTAGATCAGCTTAGCTCCTCTGACCATGTCTAATTTCGAGCCACGCGGACAATCTGTGCCCAGCAGCCAGGACCACAGGGACAGCCGTGGTCGGCCAGGTGGAGGGGGGATGCGGGCTTGGGAGGGGCTGGGCCTAGTGGGGGCAGCAGGGGCTCACTCTGGAGGGGGCGGGCGTAGGTTTTCGGGGCTTTGTGGATGGCACAGTGACCCCGTTCTCGTGTGCATGCTGCGGTCTCTGAGCGACCGCGTTAGATCCGGATGTTCCGTGAGATAGTTTCGCCCTGAGCGCCGGCTCAGTTTGTGAAGACGCTGAAGTCCGGCTGTGAGCGTCAGCTCGGCTCCCGATGGCGCCGTTGGGAGTTGGTGGGCACGCCCTGGGGCCTTTCTCCAGTTACTTTATAAATTATTCAGGCAATTCTTCGAACTGAAACTAACTCACTATTGTCAAAAGTTGCCTGTTTGAATCCACTCTCCGTGGCTGACTCAAAGCCCTAAAAAAGGTCTCGTACGAATCCATCTCAAGTCTTGCCATTCATTGTCATTCTGGTTCGGAGGAGGGGGGGACTCTCGGCTACAGAGTCCCGATCCGCTATTCATTCAACAAACCTCAGAGCGTTGGTCTACACCGTGGGTGGTGGCTGGGATGAATAGGAGGGTCTTGTTCCCTCCAATGCTGCCGCGGGTGGGCATGGACATCCACCGTGGTGAGGGGTTGCTCATTGCGGGGGCTTGTAGCCAACACCAGAGAGCTGTGTGTCAAAAGGGAATTGTTTGCTCTCTCTGAGCGTTGCTTTTCTTGTCCTTAAAATAGGGATAATTATCGGGCGCCTGGGTGGCTCAGTTGGTTAAGCAACTGCCTTCGGCTCAGGTCATGATCCTGGAGTCCCAGGATCGAGTCCCGCATCGGGCTCCCTGCTCGGCAGGGAGTCTGCTTCTCCCTCTGACCCTCCCCCCTCTCATGTGCTCTCTCTCTCTCTCAAATAAATAAAATCTTTAAATAATAATAATAAAAAAATAGGGATAATTATCGCTTAAGCTCAGAGAACAGACAGCGAGTATCTACACAAAGTGCTTGGTACTGTGTCCGCGTGCATAAGCTCAAACGCTGGCAGCTGTTCCCACTCAGCTCAGGGCCTAAACTCAGGAGACATTATTTCAGCTGGGGGTGGGGGGGCTGGGCGGGGAGACGGGGGGTATTTTAGAGTCGGCGTGAAAGGTGGACCTGAGGGATGGGGAAAGTTGGGGTCTTAGAGGTGGAGGTGGGGCGAGTGAGGCCGCCCTCTAGGTGGGGAGGGGGCCAGGCTGGGGTGGGGGGGGATAGGGTGGGCAAGGCTGGGCGTGGCCGACTAGGGAGCTAGGGAGAGAGGCCGGAGGCCCGTGGGAGCCGCGGTATGATGTGCTTGTGAAAGACTCACCCTGGCCTCAGGGTGAAGGGCCGATGGGGAGCAGTGCCTGGCAGCAGGCTTAGATGTGATAGATAGATGGGTGATAGGTACATGGATGGATGGACGACGGACGGACGGATGGATGGACAGACAGACGGATATAGTAGGTGGCTGGATAGACAGATGGGTAGGTAGGTAGGTAGGTAGGACGAGCAGATAGATAGGTACGTGGACAGGTGGGTGGGTGGGTGGACGACTGGATGGCCGGTGGGCGGGCAGGTAGGTAGGTAGGCAAGGTGAGGAGTGGCAGGGCCCAGGCAGGAGGACTGGGGGAGAAGTCTCAAGTTCAGCGGTGTCCGGCATTCAGCACACACTGTCTCATGCCGGTGTGAAATTCCTTACACTTGGGTTGTGTTTCCACCGGCAGACCACTCACATATATTGCATATTTGGTCCTTACGTGTCTTCATCTTCACCACTGGGAGCGTACGGAGACGAGGTGCTGGCCCAGGCCACACCGGCAGGCAGGACTCACGCCTGGGCTCGGCTGTGTGTCTGGGGTCTCGATTCTGCAGGTGCCCTTTGAGGAGGCAGGGGGCCTGCGTGTCACCCCAAACCTCACTCGGGCAATGTCTATTGCAGATCCAAGACATCGTCCGGAGGCGGCAGCTGCTGACCATCTTCCGGGAAGGCAAGGATGGCCAGCAGGACGTGGACGTGGCCATCCTGCAGGCCTTGCTGAAAGGTGAGAGTCAGGCAAGGTGGGGCGAGAGGGAGAAGCAGAATGAGGGGGCTCAGGACCCTGAGTTTGCATGAGCCAAAAACCGACCCCTGGGTCAGACGTGCTGGTCAGAGGGCAGCTGGTGGTGGACCGTGCTGGGGCCCACCTCACTCTCCTGCCAGGCGGGGGGTGCCCTGCGGCCGGTGTTGGGGTTTCGGGCTCCTTTCTGCAACTTCTCTGCTTCACGGGAACCCGAGGACACCTGCACTAAGGTGCCCCCCACGGTCGTCACAGCTGCACATACGATTCCAGGTCTCGGAAGGCCAGCCCCTGACCTCCCATGCGTCCTCACATGCAGCAGGGACCCCCCGGACACTAAAGCTCCCGCGGTGGCCGGGCTTGGGCCAACCCCTTGGCCTGCTCTCTGCCCCACGCTGCCCCCCCTCCCCCTCCTGGGGGAAGACAGATGCCCCCGTCCCTCCACTGGCTCCGACAGGGCTGCAGACGTCCTGATGTTCTGCCCGCCGGCTGCCCCTCACCCTCCAGGGATGCGGCCCAGGCAGAGCCGGGTGACAGGGCAGGAAGCTCTGGTGGGAGAGGCTCAAACCCGGCTTTGTTCTGCGACCTCCTCCTGACATAAAACCTCCCAACCAGCGAGATGGTTAAAACCAGGACCAGGGCCCCCACGTCAAGACCTCTGTCCAGGGAGACAGAAGAGCCGGGAGGAGCCGGCTGAATAGAATCAGAGCAACTGTGGAGGCTGACCGTGTGGCAGAGCAGGAGGTGGACCCCTCAGACCCCACAGACCCCCACCAGCAAGGGCACGGGGGGCCCGGAAAAGCCGGCGTGAATGTCCGTGTGATGGCAGGGGGTCGACAGTCTCACTTTGCGGCGCCCGACCCTTCTGTTCAAGGACGGGGCCGTGAGGGCGTCTGTCCCTTCCTAGCCTTCTGTGAGGTGGCCGAAGGAGCCAGAAGAGGGACACCAGGCCGCCCACGTCCGGGGAAATGCCCTCGAAGGCGGTGAAGGGGGGCCCTGGGGCCCTGGGGCCCTGGGTGTGGCCATCTGTGCATAATGCTGCAGAGGGAAGGACCCCTTGCCCACGGCCAGGATGGACCCCAGCGTCTGCTCTCAAGTGTGCTCTCGGGCATCCAAGACCCAGTGAGGCCAGCGCTGTGGATCGTGGTTTCTGCTGGGGCCCGCGCCGAGCCGGGAGGGTGGGCCGGAGCCTCTGGGGTGGTGGGAAGTTCCATTTCTCGATCCTGGTGGTGGACACAGGTGTAGACGTCAGCCAGAGTCGCTGAGCTGCACATTTAAGGTGGTGCCCTTTAGAGGTAGGTCACCCTCCGTGAGGAGTTAGGGAAAGCTTGTTTGGCCTTAGCTTGTGTTGGGCAGCGTCCATGGACGGTGCCTCCCGAGTCCCAGCCCGGGGGGAGAGCGGGTCATGGGGGAGAGACAGAGGCCGCATTTATTTCTGGAAGCAACACAGAGTAATTGGTTGTAATTCGTTGCTCAGGAGAAGGGCAGTGGGACTCTGGGCGAAAGGGACTCTCCCTTTATTATGTGAGTATATATGAAAAAATAGAAATACACACATATATATGGTTTTTCAATGACAACCCCTTTTAAAAATCACCTTTATTGAGGTATGGCTTATATACAGTTACAGTCCCCCATCCTGGGTTTACTGCTATGTGCATTTTAACAGGTATGTCCCCCCCGTGCACCCATCCAATCCAGACGCGGGACACGATCCCCCCCCGCCCCTGCCCCTGAAAGCTCCCTGTGCCTCTGTGTGCTTCAGGCGACCATTTATCTGCTTTCTGTCCTGATAGGCGGGCTTATCCCCATGACAGAGCCTCACATAAATGGAACCACACGCAGTACTCCTTTCTGTCCCGCTTCTCGGGCTCAGCGCAACATCTTGGAGACTTTTCCGCGTTGTCGCACGTCCCAGAACTCTGTTCCTTTCTGCTGCGAGCAGTCCTCCAGGGCTAGTTTTCCAGTGCATGTGTTGCTGGACACGCAGGCCGCCTCCAGCGTGGGGCTCTTATAAATAAAGCTGCTATTTGTTCTCGTTTCTCTTGGGTCCACATCTCCGGGTGGAATTACTGGTTCTTTATGGTAAGCGTATGTTTAACTCGATAAGAAACCGCCAGACTGTTTTCCAACGAGATCACACCCCTTTACCCCGCCACCAGGCGTGGACGCGGCCTCTAGCGGCTCGGCGTCTTCACCGTCCCTCGGTGCGGTTGCTGTCTGAGGGGTGTGAGGTGACAGCTCAGTGTGGTCTGAATTCGCGTCTCCCCGATGGCCGGCGACATCCTGGGCTTGTTGGCCGTGTACGTATCATCCTGGTGACAGGTCTTTCAGGTCTTCTGTCCGCGTTTATTTTTGAGTCATAAGAGTTCTTGATGCAGTCGGATACTGGGCCTCTGTCTGATACATGCCCTGGGGGTGTTTTCTCTTGGGTCCTGGCCCCGTTTCCTAGCTCCTTCAAGGTGTCCTTGGCGAGCGGAAGGCTTAGGTTTCACCGGAGCGTAATCGATCCGTTTTGTCGCGTGTGGCTCATGTTCCCCGCACCCGAGAAACCCCCGCGCCCATGGCTGCAGGCTTCAGGTGGCCTCGCTGCGGGCACAGCCTTCTGCTCGCGTCTCCGCACTGCGCCTCACGCTGGCTTCTGCAGTGTGTGGTGTGAGAAAGGGTCGAAGTTGCTGTTTCCTTCCCCAAGTAAGCACCCGGGATTTAGTGCGCAACGCCAGCAAGAGAGAGCAGGAACTGGTTGGCAGAGTGCCCGCGGTGAGAGCCTGGCCGAACTCTGGTTTTGCACTGAAGGCGGGAAAGGGAACGGATCGCATGCGCAGCCGTCACTTCCGAATGTTCCTTCAGAAACGCCTGTCTGTCCAAGACGGTGTTTTCTTGAAGCTTGGGGGACAAGGGGCTTGACCAGGCAGGGGGCAGGGGTGAGCCCAAGCGATGCCCCAAACCCGGAGAGTCTCTGATTCCAGCACTGAAAGGAAAAGCGCCTTCACGGGGGCGGATTTTGCTGCTGGGCACGCTCTTCGGTCGAAGTCGGAGGACCAGGCTTGGAGACAGGTGCCTCCCTGTCTGACTTTGTCGGATGCAGGGAAGTGGCTTTGAGGCCCAGACCAAAGCCCCCTGACACGAATGCCTTTTGCCTGCAGCCTCTCGGAGCCATGACTACTTTGGCCACGAGAACTGGGGCCACCAGCTGAAGTTGGCGGTGGCGTGGAACCGCGTGGACATCGCCCGGAGCGAGATCTTCTCTGACGAGCGGCAGTGGAAGGTAGGGCTCCTGGGAGGCCCTGCGGACGGCATTGTTGGCCGGCAGGAGCAAGGACAGGCCCTGAGGGTGGCCTCTGTCTAGACCCCAGCCTCGTGCTGGTGGAGAGCACCCTGGTCACTTCCTCCCTTCCCGAATCGGACACACCGCGATCAGGGTGTGCGAGGCGTGCCCCCCATGCTGCTCTCTCTCAGCCTTCAGAGCTGCACCCCGTGATGATGGCCGCCCTCATTTCCAACAAGCCCGAGTTCGTGAAGCTCTTCCTGGAGAATGGGGTGCGGCTGAAGGAGTTCGTGACCTGGGACACCCTGCTCTACTTATACCAGCACCTGGACCCCTCCTGCCTGTTCCACAGCAAGCTGCAGAAGGTGCTGGCCGAGGAGCCCGAGCGGCTGGCGTCCAGGCCCACGGCCCCCCGTGTGCAGATGCACCACGTGGCCCAGGTGCTCCGCGAGCTCCTGGGGGACTTCACGCAGCCGCTGTACCCCCGGCCCCGGACGGGCGATCGGCCCCATCTCCTGCTCCCCGTGCCAAACATCAAGCTCAATGTGCGTGCTGGTGACGGGGCTCCCCGCCCTGCCTGGCCTGGGTGCTGGGCCGCTGCTAGGTTCTTAGTGCTTCTGTTTAAAGAAATAATCTTTTATTGTTATTGGAAAGAAATACAATCCCTATCTTGGTCTGTCGGGGCCGCCATCACAAGATACCATAGCCCAGGCGGCTTAAACAACAGACATTTAGTCTCTCACAGGCTGGAGGCTAAGTCCGAGGTCGAGACGTCAGCGGGGTTGGTTTCCAGTGGGGCCTCTCTTCCTGGCTTGAGGACGGCCGCCTTCTTGCCACGTCCACACGTGGTCTTTGTTCCGTGGGCACGCAGAGAGATACAGAGAGCAATGGTGTCCTCTCTTCTTATAGGGACACCAGTCCTATCAAAGCAGGGCCACAACCTAAGGCCCTAATCACCTCCTTAGACACCCTGTCTCCAAATACAGTCACTTTAGGAGCTGGGGCTTCAACATACAAATTCTGGGGATGCATTTCAGTCCATAGTTCTCCCTTTCTAAAAATTTCAAATGGTACAAAAGGTTATGTGGGGAAAATGGTCCCCCTCCTGCCATGAACTCCAGTCCTGGCCACCATGTGGTCAGGTCAGCAGGATTCCACCGCATCACCGTGAGGGTACCCAGCACGTGCACTGCACTGCGGGAGAAGTCCTTTTCTAGTCTCTATCCATATTTGATGGGAATCCTGCAGCATCTCAGCACTAAGTGTTATGTTAGTGAGTATCCACCTCCCCGGTTCTTGAAGCTTTCACAAACGAAGCCCAAGTGCTGAGTTTTGTCAGGTGCGTTTTGAGAATTTGAACTGCTCTTCTTTGTTAACCTATGAATTTGCTGAATTATTTTAATAGATTTCCTGATAGCAAAACATTTTTATTCCTGTTTTAATCTCAACTTGATTGCAGGGGAACATGTGCTTAGTATGATGCTGGATTATGTTGCCAATATTTTCATGGTTTTTGCATCAGAATCTTTGAGCCTTTGACTGTAGTTTTATTTTGGGGGCTATCTTTGTCAGGTTCCGGTATCAGCTTTATGTTATCCTTGGGAAAACCATTGGGAAACCTTCCTTATTTCTTTGCTCTGGAACATTCTATGTGGCTGGAATTCTTTGTTCTTACAAGCTCGGCAGGCTCTCCTATGAGTCCATCAGGGCTCAGTGCCTTTTTGGGTAGTAGCTCTGAGAACTTTCTCCAGTTTCTTTTCTGATAATTTCTTGGTTTAGGTTTTCTATGTGTTCTACAATCAGATTTGGTTTGTAGTTGTTGTTTTGGGGGGATTTTTTTGGTAGAAAATTATCCCATTCCTTCAGGTTTTCAAATTCATCCATTGTCTCGGGTGAGCTCTGTCTGACCCCTCCTGAGAAAGATGTTGTTGTGGCTTGGTTTTGTATATTCACAATTCTGCTCTTCTTGATTCCGTTGTATTTAAGATACCCTTTAAAAAGGTCCAGAGTGGAAGCTCATAGTTAACCATGTCTGTAATTTATTTAGTTTGTCAACTAATTTCTTTTAATATAAAGACAAGCCTTCAAGAAATTTCTAAAATTTCTTAAAGAAAGTGGAATCTTGTGTGTGGTGTGGGAAATGTGTTCTCACTTCTGGAAATTGTTTTCAGACTGTCTGAGTAGGTGTTTACTGATTGATGGGCCAGGAACCTGGATTCCTGCATCACTGTGTGAATTGAGTGTGTCTGGGGGCAAGGTGCCCTCCTGGTCACATGTAATCATTGTCTGTTCGGCTCTTTCTTATTGGCCTTCTCTGCAGGAGACACTGTGTAGATTCCCTTGAGGAGCTCACAGCCATGAATCTAGAACAGACTCTGTGCTAGAAGTTGACATCACAGAAAGGCTTTGATGCCATCAGAGATGATTAAGGAAACTCGAGGTGCCTGCTGTGTAAATAAGAGGCTACAATTGTTGGCAAAGGAATTATCTGGGTATTCCACTTTCTGAATGTTTCTACATGTCTCCCGAGTGACGGTTTTAAAACTCCAGTATGCATGAAATTGGTCTAAGGTGTTGTTGAAAATGCAAGTTGCAGGGCTCACCCTCCAGGGATAGTGGTTCTGGAAAGGTGTGGGGGGGGCTCAGCCTCTAGGGACAGTGGTTCTGGGAAGGTGTGGAGCTGGGCTCAGGACCTGCACCCTCAACAGGCCCACCCAGGGATACTGACGCTAGTGGGAACCTAGGAGAGTTTCTGAATGTCCACTGCTCACCAGATGCAGGGAGTGAGTCTCCGGTCCCTCCACAAGCGTTCACCAGGACATGTGTCCTTCACCATGGACCCAATCCGTGATCTTCTCATTTGGGCCATCATCCAGAACCGTCGGGAGCTGGCAGAAATCATCTGGGCGCAGGTAACTAGACCTGTTTCTCAAGATGCATGACCGTGTGTGGACAGGTAACAGGGCTCCAGCCAGGGAGTGTGGCCAGAAAGCCCAGGACCAACAGCAGGTAGAGGAGCACGTGACCTTGGAGGGAGAGCAGTGGGTGTCCATGACCCCAGAAGGGACCCAGAGTGCCCAGTGTTGGAGAACAGAGAGCTTGGCTCAGGCAAGGAAAGAATTTTAAGAAGGTGTGCTGTCCAGGGCGGAGGCTCAGCATGCAGGCACAGCTGGGTGGAGCCAACCTCCATGGCGACACAGGTGGGTTCTGGTGAGTCGGCCCCTGTGCCATGGCCGACCTGCTCAGTAGAGACTCTGCAGAAGGTGACATCCCTGGAGGGGCTGCATCTCCTTCCACTGACCATTAGGGATCTCGACAGAGACAGTTTGTTACTCAGATGGGGAGCAAGCCCCTGATGTATCTGCCCTGAGCCCCTTTGTGAGCTCTTTGGGAACATCGGCCCTCAGCTCCCTCATCACTAGACTGTGGGCAGCTTCATGGTCATGATGGAGGATGTGCCAGGCTCAAGTCCCCCACATGTGGTTTTCCTTTACTTCAAGCAGATTCTCTTCTTAAAGGCAAATTAAAGTGTAATTTTTTTCTCAGAGAAGTCCCCTACTTCTCAGTGTTGGCATTTCCAAATTGCTTTTATGGAATTGGCCCCCTCCCCAGTGTCACCAGCAGAGAGGCTTTGGTGGCTTCCACCCTCTCCATGGTTCTGGGAGGTTTGTCCTTTCCCAAGGCATGTGGTGGGTCAGCGGCAGAGCTGGGTGCGCTCTGTGGGGCTCAGTGCATGGGAGGACCAACGATCTCCAGGCTCCGCCACCAGCCCCTTGTTGTGGGCCAGACAGTGCCTCTGGGCTGTGCTTTGAGAGGCCTCCCTGAGATTTTCTCAGCACCCTCGGTGCCTGGGACTGGCAGTGCCACTGAGGCGGGGGGGCTAGAGCCTGAGGGGGCTTGTGTGGACCTGGTCCCGTTTCTGTCCTTTAGCCCCGTGCCTGGGGTTGACCAGATGCCCAGGCAGGGCTGGGACTCATGCTGTCTGGGCTGTGCTCTGGGTGGGCAAGCAGAGCCCTCCCACTGGCCGGTGCAGGAGACTGGGCCACCAGCTCAGGCTCACCTACTGATCTGGGGGGACCCGAGTGGTTTATGTGGACAGGGGCACAAGTAATCACGTAGTGGCCCACACTGTCGTGAGGCCTCTGTTCTCATCACCCCCGGGCAGCGTGACTGGGGTTCCTGGGCTGGACTGTCCAGGTCCTCACAGTAGCTTCCCTGGTGCCCAGAGCCAGGACTGCATTGTGGCGGCCTTGGCCTGCAGCAAGATCCTAAAGGAGCTGTCCAAGGAGGAGGAGGACACGGATAGCTTGGAGGGGATGCTGGTGCTCGCTGATGAGTATGAACACAGAGCCATCGGTGAGTTCATGGGGTGGTGGCCTTGGACCACAGCTCAACTCCTCACATATCGCCCCAGGGTCCTCTTCCCTGGTCCTGCTCGGACCGTGGCATCTGGAGGAGCCACTCCCGGATGCTGTCCCCAGGTCGAACATGGATCTTCCTTCCGCCAGGGGTGTTCACCGAGTGCCACCGGAAGGACGAGGAAAGAGCGCAGAAACTGCTCACCCGTGTGTCGGAGGCCTGGGGGAAGACCACCTGCCTGCAGCTGGCCCTGCAGGCCAAGGACATGAAGTTCGTGTCTCACGGAGGCATCCAGGTGACCTTCTGAGGCTCGCTTCCAGGAAGAGCTGCCTGTGGGCTGTGGGCGCCGAGGCAGCCTCTCGCTCACCTTCAGGCACACAGGTCCCTGTGCTGCGGCTGCCCAGGGTCCCGGGGACAGGGCCTGGCCCTTGGTCGTGTGCTCCCCTCCCGTTTTGCAGGTCAGGAAACTGACGCTAAGAGAGAGTGGGTGGTGGGTTGTCAAGGCTCATCCCTACAGGGGTGTTCTAACTGGGAGCCTGCAGTCCTCCGAGTGGCCCCAGCCCGTTCCCCTGGGAAAGACTGGCCGGGCCCTGCCCACCGCGAGCCTCTTCCTCAGCCGGCAGATGATGGGGTCTGTCCTGCACTGCCCACCACACGGTGTGGCCCGGGGGGGGGGTCAGAGCACTGTGCTAGGGAGCATGCAGGCACTTCGCACGGAGCAGACCCATCCTTCACCCTCAGGGGTGGGGTCCAGGGTCGCCCACTATTCTGAAGCTGCCTCCTCTGTCCACAGGCCTTTCTAACCAAGGTGTGGTGGGGCCAGCTCTGCGTGGACAACGGGCTCTGGCGGGTGATCCTGTGTATGCTGGCCTTCCCACTGCTCTATACCAACCTCATCTCCTTCAGGTACCAGGTGGCTGCTGGGCTGTGGGCAGGGGCCGGGGCCTCAGACCGTCCTTCCCCATTGTGCTTGCAGGGGGCAAGTCATGCCTGTCCTCATGGCTGCCCCTGGGTCCTACAGCGGGAGAGGCATGCGGGCGGGAGGCAGAGGGAGGGTCCCCACCTGTGTGAAGCACCCACTGTGGGCTGAGCACCTGCCCTGCGTTGTCACTCACCTGACTTAAGCACCTGCTCTGCCTTGAGCACCTGCCCTCCCTGCCCACCTGCCCTGTCCTGAGCACCTGCCCTTCCCTGAGCACTCACCCTGCCCTGAGCACCTGCCCTCCCTGCCCACCTGCCCTGCCCTGAGCACCTGCCCTGCCCTGAGCACCTACTTTA
>NC_138369.1:190908701-190950860 GCF_054177405.1 Leptonychotes weddellii
GCCCTGCCCACCTGCCCTGCCCTGAGCACCTGCCCTGCGCTGAGCACCTGCCCTACCCTGAGCTCTCACCCTGCCCTGAGCACCTGCCCTCCCTGCCCACCTGCCCTGCCCTGAGTACCTGCCCTACCCTCGGCACTCACCCTGCCTTGTCCACCTGCCCTCCCTGCCGACCTGCCCTGCCCTGAGCACCTGCCCTGCCCCGAGCACCTACTTTACACTGAGCACCTGCCCTGCTCTGAGCACCTGCCCTGCCCTGAGCACTCACCCTCCCCTGAGCACCTGCCCTGCCCTGAGCACCTACTTTACACTGAGCACCTGCCCTGCGCTGAGCACCCACTAGCCAAGCATTTCGTTTCAGTCCTAACAAAACCAGAGCCAAAGGGCTCTTTCAGGGTCCTCCCTTACGTGGAGCCGTCTGGTGGAGCCCTCTACGTGGCTGCCTACGCAGGGTCCGTGGGCTGCATGGACAGCGTCTGTCCTAGTGCTTCTGTCTCTGTCATGTGATGTGAGCACATGAGCACTTTGGCCCCACTCCTTGGGGGAGGCAGAGGTCCTTCGGGCTCTCAGGCCCCTCGCAGTCTTGCCATCCCCCCCTCCCCCTGGTGTCTGCCTTGCAGGGAGAGGAAGCTGCAGGCCAGGAGGGGCCTGCTCCGGGTCCGCGCCTTCTTCAACGCGCCCGTGGTCATCTTCCACCTCAACATCCTGTCCTACTTTGCCTTCCTGTGCCTCTTCGCCTACGTGCTCATGGTGGACTTCCAGCCCACACCCTCATGGTGCGAGTACCTCATCTACTTCTGGCTCTTCTCCCTGGTGTGTGAGGAGCTGCGGCAGGTGCGCCCCCCCCCCCGCCCCCTTCCCCACATCCCCAGCCCGCGTGGATTGTCCTCTGGTCCCCGCCCCCATCTGGGAGCACCTGGCCCCGGGGCCCGCAGCCGGTCACTTCCGTGGGTGGGCCCACAGGCGCCCAGGCGCTGCTGCCGGGGCCCGGGGCGGCCTCAGAACTCCTGGGAGGCTGGTGCGGGAGGCAACGCTGTCCCCCTGGCCTCTCCCAGCTTTCCTCTGGCTGTGCCGCCTCCCGAAGCCAGACCCTCTCCCGGGGACGAAGCCCTGGCCTCAAAGGTGGCAGCCCCAGAATGGGGGTCACGTGTACCCTCCTCCCTGAGTCTGACCGTCTCCAGAAGGGACCCGCCCAGCTGCCGGGGTCCAGGGCTGCCACGGTCCCCACCCCTCTTGGGGCTGCCGTGGAAGCAGGGGAACAGGGGCCCGGTGGGAGCTGGCGGGCTGCTGACAGAGAGGACAGTCGGCGCCAAGAACACAGCCATTTGCGAACCGAGCAGGGCGGGCTCAGGCGGCCTGGCTACACCACTGCCTGGAGCTCGTCTCCCGCTGCTGCTCCACCGGGGGGCCCAGGGACGGTGGAAGTCTGGGCCCTGCCTGGCTGGCCTCCCTCTCCGGGGAGGAGCGAGTGTTCTCACTGCTCAGGTGACGATGGTGGCGACAGCCAGGCCCCTAACCATGTCCTCTCTCAGCTCTTCTATGACCCCAACGAGTTCGGGCTGACGAAGATGGCACTCCTATACTTCAGTGACTTCTGGAATAAGCTGGACATCGCTGCCATCCTGCTCTTCGTAGCAGGACTGACCTGCAGGTGAGTGGCCTGTCTGCCCTGCACCTCCCCGCCATCTGCGACGCAGCCCCGAGGGCTCAGGTGCCCCAGACCTGCCTGTTGTCTGTCTGGTGGGCAGAACCTACCCCGGGACTGCTGGAGGAGTAGAGCAGGAAGGTGCCAGAGCTCCCTGCCCCTCAGGTGGCTGAGCATCTGCAGCCCAGTGGCCCCTCCCAGCACCTCCTGCTGTGGCCCCGGCCACTCTGCTGCCCACTGGGGCCACATGCGCCCTTGCCATGGTCCCTTTCTCCAAGGAGCAAGAGGGACCAGCCACGCTGCCTCCCAAGAGGACTGCACGGCCTGCCTACCCTGCCCAAGGCTGGCTCCCAGACTTTTCTGGAAAACACACCTCCCCGGAAGCTCTGGTCCATGAGCTCGTACCCCATTTTTAGTACTTTGGGGTCCAGAGGCCTCCAGAGCCACACGTGGGCTCGGGCAGGTGAGCAGGCAGCTGGGGGCAGGCTCCGGGAGCAGTGAGCTGAGGGGTCCTTGATTCTGCCTCGGGCAGGCTCATCCCCGGGCTGCTGTACTCTGGGCGCATCATCCTCTCTCTGGACTTCATCATGTTCTGCCTCCGCCTGATGCACATTTTTACCATCAGTAAGACGCTGGGGCCCAAGATAATCATCGTGAAGCGGATGGTAAGGGGATGAGCGGGTCCTGCACCAGCTGCAAGTGAGGTGCCCCAGGGCTTGAGCACACTACTAGGTTCCCATGTCCCTGCTTTGCCCTCGGGCTCCCAACCCCAGCATGCCTGTCTCAGGTCCTTGCCTGTATGTCACCTCTTCCAGGCAGCCTTCCCTAATCTCCACAGCTCGTTCCTTATTGCTGTTACAGCTCCGGTCACTCCTCTCCGTGGGTCACAGTCGCATCCAGCCCCTCGTATGCATTGTGTGGTGCCCAGCACCCTGTTAGGATATGGGGACAGGCCCAGGTCTGTGGGCCCCTGTGTTCCTGCCCTGGGCATCAGCGGCTCCTCCCACCACTGCAGAGCGCACAACCTGGGTGTGGGGGGAGGGGGCACGTGTGGGTGCACGTGGCTGCAGCTGGGGCCCTCCGTCTCTGCAGATGAAGGACGTCTTCTTTTTCCTCTTCCTGTTGGCGGTGTGGGTGGTGTCTTTTGGGGTGGCCAAGCAGGCCATCCTCATCCACAACGAGAGCCGGGTGGACTGGATCTTTCGGGGGGTCATCTACCAGTCGTACCTCACCATCTTCGGGCAGATGCCAGCTTACATTGACGGTAGGACATGGGGTGTTACAGCTCCAGCAGGGGCACCTGCAAAGCTCGCAGAAGGATGGGGACAGGGGGACAAGGGTGGCAGCTCCCCAAGTGCCTGCATGACAGAGAGACAGGTGCGTGTGATGTTCGGTTGAGGGGGTTGGGATCTTCGAAGCCGAAGCCAAGCCGTACTGAGATCCCAGGCGGGCCAAGGATGTGGCCTGGGGCTCTGGGGCATCAGTTGGCACCCCTCCCCCACACTGCATGCCTCCCTATCCCTCCTCCTCCTCTGGACGGGGAGAATCCTTTTTGTATATGGAGTTTTTTCTTTTCAACAGCTTCATCAAGATATAATTCACATACCGTGAAGCTCAGTGGTTTGGTGGTTTTTAGTGTATTTAGAGGATCTAATTTTAGAACATTTGCATCACCCACCAAAGACACCCATTAGCAGTCACTCCCCATCCCCCCAACCATTGGTGACCTCTAATCTACTTTCTGTCTGTTCAATTTGTCTTTGCTGGACATTTCATATAAATCAGATAATGTAATATGTAATCTTTGTATCTTGTTTTTTCTTAGTGTAACGTTTTCAAGACTCATCCATATTGTAGCCTGCATCAGTATTTAATTCCCTTTTTTTATTACTAAATAATATTCCATCGTATGGATAGATCACATTTAGTTTATGCATTTATAAGTTGGTGAACATGCGTTGTTTCTACTTTTTGGCTGTTATGAATAACATTGCTATGAACAGTTATTTATGTTTTTAAATAAGTTTTTGTGTGGACATATGTTTTCACCTCTCTTGGATATATATCTGGAACTGTAACGTATACCTGTTGGTTTGTATGCTAAGTCTGTGTTTAACTTTTTGAGAACCGGCCAAACTATTTTCTTTGGCAGCTGTCCTGTATTTTATGTCCCCACCAGCAACGTATATGAGGGCCCCAATTTCCACATTCTCTCTGGCTTGTCATTGTCTTTGTTTGCTTCTAGCCGTCCCAGTGGGTGTGAAGTGCATTTCATTGTGGCTCTGACTTGCATTTCCCTGATGGTGAATGATGTGGAGCATCTCTTCATGTGCTCCCTGAGCCATTCAGATGTCTTCTCTGGAGAAATGTCTACTTCTCGCATTGGCCCATTTCTCAAGTGGATTATTTTTCTTTCTTACTGAGTTACGAGAATTCTCTACGTATGGACACCAATTCCTTCTCATCTGTATGATTTACCAATATATTCTTCTGTGGGTCAGCTTGTCACTTTCTTGATCGTGTCCTTCAAAGCACAAAAGTTTTTAGCTTTGATGAAGTCCACCTTATCGGTTGCTTTTATCATTTGTGCTTTTGGTGTCATATCTCAGAACCTGATGCCTGACCCAAGGTCATGAAGACTCATGTCTGTGTTGTTATTCCTGAAGTAATAGCTTTTGTTCTTGCTTTTGGCCTTTGAGCTATTTAAACTAATTTTTTATACGGTGTGAGGTAAGGGCCATTCTTTTGCATGCAAATTTCCAGTTGTTCAAGCACCATGTATTGAAAAGACGATTTCTCCCTATTGAATTGTCTTGGCCTCCTTGTCAAAAATCAACTGACCATTAATGGAAGGGTTTATCTATAGACTCTCAACCCTATTCTGTTGATCTGTATGTCTGTTCTTGTGCCAACACCACATGGTCTTGGCAAATGTAACTTCGTAGTAAGTTTCGCAATCAGAGATGTGTGAGTCCTTCAACTTTGTTCTTCTTTTTCAAGATTGCTTTGGCCTCTGGGTTCCTTGGGTCCACATGAATTTTGGATTCAGCTTCTCACTTTCTCCAAAAGGCATCTAGGATTTTGACTCTGAGCATGGGATGCCTTTCTGCTTATTTAGATCTTTAATTTCTTTCAACAATATTTTATAATTTTCAGTGTGTAAGTTACACTCCTTTTAAGTTTATTCTTAAGATTTTTATTCTTTTTCATGTTATTGTAAATAGAATTATTTTATTAATTTCATTTTTGGATTGTTTATTGCTAGTGTGTAGAAATATGCTATATTTGTGTGTTGATCTTGTATCCCGAAACCATGCTGAACGTCTTTATAGCTCTCATAGTTTTTTAGTGGGTTCCTCGGGATTTACTATATACAAGATCATGCCCTCTGCAAATAGAGATGCTTTTACTTGTTCCTTTCCCATCTGATGCATTTATTTCTTTTTCTTGTTTCATTATACTGGCTAGAACTCCTGGTACAACATTGAATAGAAGTGTCCAGAACAAACATTTTTATGTTGTTCCTGATCTTAGAGGGTGAAGCTTTCAGTCTTTCATTAGTAAGTATGATGTTCACTGTGGGGTTTTTTGTAAACGTCCTTCATGAGAGTGAAGAAGCACCTTTCTATCCCTAGTTTCTTGAGTGCTTTTATTATAAAAGCATATATGATTTTGTCAAACACTTTTCCTGCATCTGTTGAAATGTTCACATGACTTTTGTTCTTCATGCTATTAATATGGTGTGTTATATTAATTGATTTCCAGATGTAAAACCAACTCTGCCTTCCTGGGATATATCTCACTCGGTCATGGTGTGTAATTCTTTCTATGTGTTGCTGGATTCAATTTGCTGGCATTTTGGGGAGGGTTTTTGCGTCTATGTTCATAAAGGGCATTGGTCTGTAGTTTTGTTTTTGTCTGGTTTTGGTATCAGGGTGATACTAGCCTCATAGAACGAGTTAGCAGTGTTCCCTCCTGCTTTGTATTTTGGAAAAGTTTGTGAAGGATTGGTTTTAATTCTTCAAACATTCAGTAGAATTCACCAGTGAAGCCATCTGGGCCTGAACTCTTCTTTGTGTGAAGTTTTAAATTATTACTTCAATCTTTTTGCCTGTTATAGGTCTGTTTGTATTTCCCATTTCTTCTTCAGTCACTTCTGGTGTTTTGTCTCTTTCTAGGAGTTTGCCCATTTTTCCAAGTCATCTACTTTGTTAGCACACAGTTCTGTAGTATTTCCTTATAGTTCTTTTTATTTTTTAGGGTTGGTAGTAATGTTCTCTCTTTCGTTTATAACTTGAGCAATTTGAACCTTTTTTCCCCTTGATAAGTCTAGGTAAAGGGTTGTGATCTTCTTAATCTTTTCCAGGAAACAGATTTTGGTTTTTATTGATTATTGTTTTTTGTATTCTCTCTGTTATTTATTTGCATTTTGATCTTTCTTACTTCCTTCCTTTTTGGGTTCAGTTTGCTTTCCCTTTTTTAGTTTACTAAAGTGGAAGGTTATGTTATTGATTTGGGCTCTTTCTTCTCCTTACCAGTGCATGCTCGTTGGGCAGGGAGATTGGCAAAATGGGCGCAGGGCGGTGGGAGGTACAGACTTCCAGTTTTTAAGAAAATAGTGCATGCTCATTGTTGAAAAACTGTTAAATCCAGAGTGGGTATAAAGAATAATGCTGTCTGTGACCCCACTTCCCGGGTTAGCTGCCGTTAACAGCTGCCAAAGGCTGTGCCTCCTTGGGAGTGTTTTGACGCACAGCTGGACGTCTATTTATGCTTTATTATCTTCTGTACCCTCCACTTTGCTACAAATGTGGGACTGCACTTCGGTTTGTACCCCCGCCCCGTTGTGTGGGTCAGCACGTGGCCCATGCCACACGGTTCCCTCCCTTGCCTCCTTCCTCGTTGTGCAAGTTGTTCGTTTCTCGGTTTGAATTCTCTCCCACGGCACTGGGCATCACCCCCCGGGGCTGGCTCTTGCCCGGGGCCCAGGACGTGTCCTGGAGGGGTCCTTCCCTCCTCCTGCCCACAGAGGACGCCTCTCTCTGTCTGACAGAGCTGAGGGCAGCCAGCTGTGGGGGCGTCCAGGCCCCGGGGTGCTCACTGCCCAAGGGACACTTGTGACTCTGTGTGGTGTCTTTGTTCCCTGCCCCCCAGGTGTGAATTTCAGCCTGGACCAGTGCAGCCCCAATGGCACAGACCCCTACAAGCCCAAGTGCCCCGAGAGCGACGCCATCCGGCACGAGCCTGCCTTCCCCGAGTGGCTGACCGTCATCCTGCTCTGCCTTTACCTGCTTTTCACCAACATCCTGCTGCTGAACCTCCTCATTGCCATGTTCAAGTGAGTGCTGCTGGCGCGGGGCCCAGCCAGCGGGGACGGAGTGAGCCTGGGGCCCCAGACGCCCGCGCTGCGAGCTGCCTTGCTCCGCCCGGCGCATGGCCTCCCTCCCTGGTCCCTGCTGTGCGGAGGCTGCCCGCGGGCCGGGGGACTCACGGGGAAGTGAGCCTCCTGGGGGCCCGGGGCACAGCTTGGAGTCTCACCCAGGGCTCTCAGAAATACCCGAGCTTTGCTCAGCTTCTGTCCTGGTGGAGAAAACACTACGTCACAGATTGTTTGTGGAAACAAGTAAGATCCAGAGGGTGAAAGCTTTCTGGGCAGAGCTTTCATTTATTTTTTTTTTAAAGATTTTATTTATTTATTTGAGAGAGAGAGAGAGCTCAAGCAGGGCGAGGGGCAGGCAGAGGGAAAAGCAGGCTCCCAGGACCCCGGGATCATGACCTGAGCCAGAGGCAGACGCTTCGCCCACTGAGGCACCTGGGCGCCCCCTGTGCAGACCTTTCATTTTGCGAACAAGGGAGCTGGGCTGTGCGGCAAGGGGACCTGGCTGAGGTCATCTCTGCATGTGGAAGAGTGTGTCCCAGCATTTAAGGAAGCGGCTCTTCCGATATGGGATGACCTGTATTCGTCCTCCGTGTACAAAGCCCCAACAGGAGCCGAGTGGGTCAGCCGTGCAGGGTCCCTTGTGTTCCTGGTCTGGATGGGTGTCTTTCTCTCTCGCCCCTCGGGGGCCTCTCTACGTCTGGCATTGGGGGGCAGCCCGCCAAGGCCCATCGGCTAGACGACAAGTGTGCGGAGATGAGCCGCATCCGCCCTTGAAGATCCTGTCCCTTCTGTGTGTCAAATTCACAGATAATCTCTGTTTAGATATTGTCAAATGCCAGGACCCTGTCCACCTTCCAACAGTCCTCTGCCTTGTTTTGTCCGCTAACAAGTTTTATAACATCTGAAATCCAGGGATCTTCATTCTCACCATGGCTCCCAGGAGCTCAGGACCCTGAGGCTGGTCTTTGTCTGCGTCAGGAATTGTCCACTGGGGTGCTGTGTGTTTGCTTTTCACGGGCCGCCCCCAGGCCCCCCAGGGGGTGCTGTGGGCGATTCTGGGGGTCCCGCCAGCCCTTCCGTGACCCGCGCCCCTTGCCTCCTGCCAGCTACACGTTCCAGCAGGTCCAGGAGCACACGGACCAGATCTGGAAGTTCCAGCGCCACGACCTAATAGAGGAGTACCACAGCAGGCCCCCCGCGCCGCCCCCCTTCATCCTGCTCAGCCACCTGCACCTGTTCATCAGGAGGGTCGTCCTGAAGATCCCCGCCAAGAGGCACAAGCAGCTCAGTGAGCCGGCCCTCCCTCCGCGGTCCCCAGACTGTCTCGGGTCCTGGGTGCAGTCAGGGGCCTGTAGGGAGCGTGGTTGCTCCTTCCAGAATCCTGGAAGCTCCATGGGCCTCCGACCTCCCCCCAGCCCTTTGGGTGGGCTCCCCAGCCCTTCCTCCCCGCCGCGGGCCCTCCCAGTCCCCCCCCCCCCGCCCCAGTGATCCGGTCCCTCCATCTGCCCCCACCCGCCCCTGCAGAGAGCAAGCTGGAGAAGAACGAGGAGGCCGCCCTTCTGTCCTGGGAGATCTACCTGAAGGAGAACTACCTGCAGAACCAGCAGTACCAGCGGAAGCAGAGGCCCGAGCAGCAGATACAAGACATCGGCGATAAGTACGGGAGGCCGGGGCAGCCCGGGGGCGGGGAAACCCCTGCAGGTCCAAGTCACATGGGGCCATAGCCCACCTGGGCCAGGCCCCTGGGGTGGGAAACCTGTGTCCTCCAGCTGACCCATGGCCTTCCCTCTGGGTCCTTAGGAGGACTGGCCCCCACGGGGTGGGAGAAGGTCACCTGGGCTGCAGACAGGGCTGACCCCTGCAGACAGGGCTAAAGGAGGGGTGCTGGCAGGGGAGGCCCACTTGGCCTGGGGGGTGAGCTCAGTGAGCTTATTGGCACACAGCCTTGCTGCAGGTTCTGTGGGGCCGTGGTGGCCGGGCCTGGAGCTCAGGCTCACTGAGCATTGTCCCACTGCCCCCAGTTCCTCCCTCCCGCCTTCTTTCTGGTGTAAGGTCGGGGCTGCTCACCCCCGGCCCTGATGGGTGGAAGGAGTTGGTCCTGCGGTCAGGGTATGCCTTGCCGTGGGCCAGGAGGAGGCAGGGGACACGTGCTCTGTAACTATGTCCTGTCCCTGGTGCAGTCCTGTGGGCCGTGTGTGGAGAAGGACGTCCTGGGGCCTTGAGCATCCAGGGGGTGGGCTCCCTGCAGCCAGGCCGAGCCCGAGCGCACCTCTCCTCAGAGCCGTGCACCTGCCTTGCTGTGTGTCTCTGGGCTCCTCGGTGAACGGAGCTGTGATGACAGCCATCGCCTGGCATGGTTTCCGGAGCACACGGGAGGGAGCGCACGTGTAAGGCAGGAGCACGTCCTGGCTGGGGCACGGGGGACGATGCTGCCCTGCACCGGCCACCTTCCCCCCCCGGGTCTGGGGAGGGATCTGAGGCCCCGGGAGGCCACGTGGCGCGCCACGGCCCCACAGCCCTGTGGCTGAGCCACAAAGTGGGGAAGGGGTCTGTTGATGAGGTGGGGTCTCTGACAAGCTTGTCGTGGTGATGGGAGTCAGAGGGGTCCAAAGACACTCTGTCGGTACCCACGCAGCATATTCACGGGCCGGATGGGGGATGTGGCAGGAAGTGGTTTTGTGGCTTTTGTGGGGTTAGGGAACGCGTAGTGAGAGGAAGAATAAACGCCTGGGCCCTCAGTGAGGCGCTTCCCTCCCCTTTCCCTAGAGAACCATTCAAAGTGGGCCACGGGCTCAGCTCAGCGCCCACTGGCCACTGAAGTGGGGGCTAAGTCTCTTACAGGAGAGCGTCCCCTGCAGGTGGGACTGGGCGCCCTACACACAGCCAGACGGGAGAGTCTGGACGATGTTTGGAATTATTTACTGTAAACGGGGCAGACTAAAGCTGCTGAAACTCCCATGTTGTAGCAAAATAGGACCAAACTGAACAGCAGTGCTGCCCCCCCCCCGCCCAGTGCTGCCCAGAAGCAGCTCGGAGCTTTGTGCTTCACCTTCTGGAAGCCTGTGGGCCCATCAAGGCGAGGAGCGTCTCGCATACTTGCGTCTCTCGTCTCTCCCGTGGGGAGGAGTCAGAATGGCTGTGTGAGGTGGGGGGCAATGCACTTGCTACCAGATCTTCCCCTTCGAGGCAGGAGGCAGTGCTCATTCTGCACAGAAATGTATGTCATAAATACTTTCAGATAGAGGGGAAGAGGCCTGAAGTTAAGGGCAGGAGGGGCCAGGCTGCTGGATCTGGCAGGGACCTCCCCCTGCAGCCTAGCGCCATGTTTCCTCAGCATCCGGGCCCCCGAGCCTGGCCTGGGCTCAGCTGTGTGCTCTTCCAGGGTCAACACCGCGGTGGACCTGCTGGAGATGGAAAGTCTGAAGCGGTCAGGCTCCACGGAGCAGAGACTGTCCTCCCTGGAGGAGCAGGTAGGCGCCGGGCCTGGGCCTCCTTTTCTGGGTCATGCCTCTGACAGGCCTGGGCACCGCTCTTTGAGAAGGAGCATGCTGGGGAAATGACCCTGAGAAGGACTTGGGGAATGTTGGGACAACCGTTCCCAACCGGAAGAAGCGCCTTCTTTGTCTTCCAGAAAATTCTGTCAAATACTTCCCCACTGAGCTCGACCCCAGTGCACTGGGAGGTGTCTATACCAGGGGCTGGTCTGAGAGAGCTGCTCTGGTCCCCTTCTCTGGTCTCCTCAGAGCTGTCCTCTGAGATGACCCCTCTGCAGGACTCCACATCCAGACGCTGTGGGAATTACAGACGCCCTGGCCTGCTTTCCCAGGCTGCCTGGGGATCCTGGGAGGGAGGGTCCCAGGGGATGCAAGATGAGTTTGAATGTCGGGAGCAACGTCAGAAAGCAGCGTGTGGATATCTCAGACCAGCCCCCGATGGTTGGAATGTGGGGTCAAGGTTTGGATGCTTCTGCACGCAGGGAGCTTGTTCTTTTGTAAGAGGGAGCTCAAAGGACATTGTCAATAGGCAGTTGGCATTAGGTGAACAGCCCCTGCCCTACTCATCCCCCATCAATGAACATTGATGCTCCCCCACCAGTTGGGCCACATCCACTGGACTCTAAGCCCTAGGCCTGAGACAGGCAGCCCTGAGCAGCTTTGCAGGCTAGCTGGGCTCAGGTCCCTGAACATTCATTCACCCACCCATCTATCTATTCATTCATTTATTCATTCATCCATTTATCCATCTATCCTTCCATCCATCTGTCCATCATCCTTCTTTCCATCCATCCATTTCCATCCATCCATTCTTCCATCCACCCCTCTGTCCTTCTTTCTGTCCATCCTTCCTTCCATCCATCCATCCATCTGTCCATCCATCCATCCCCCATCCATCCATACATACATCCTTCCTTCCATCCTTCCATCCATCCTTCCTTCCATCCTTCCTTCCATCCATCCATCCTTCCATCCATCCATCCCCCATCCATCCATACATACATCCTTCCTTCCATCCATCCATCCTTCCTTCCATCCTTCCTTCCATCCATCCATCCATCCCCCATCTATCCATCCATCCATCCATCCATCCATCCATCCATCCATCCTTCCTTCCATTCATCCATCTGTCTATCCTTCCTTCCTTCCATCCATCCTTCCTTCCATCCATCTTTTCTTCCATCCATCCCCCATCCATCTATCATCCATCCATCCATCCATCCCCCATCCATCCATCCATCCTTCCTTCTATCCATCATCCATTCATCCATCCATCCATCCCCCATCCATCCATCCATCCATCCATCCATCCATCCATCCTTCCTTCCATCCATCCATCCATCCATCCATCCATCCTTCATTTCATGTTTCCCGTGTTCCTCCTCTGTGCCACATCCAGGGCTGGCCTGAGGAATGTCACGGTGAACAGGAATTGTCTCCCCCTCAGAGGTTTCCAGTGTGGGGGGCACAGACATAAATGTCCATTGTCACAGTGTGGTTTAATAAGCACAGCAATGAAGGCAGTGATAGGGGCTGGCAGTCAGGGAGGCCTCCAGCCTCCAGGATAAGGAGGGGTAGGCAGGGTGGAGGTTGGGTCCCTGCCCTTCTGTGCCCCTCTTGCTGGGGGCACAGAGGACCTGTGCTTTCTTATGAGAGCCCCTGCCACCCACAGCAGCCTCCCAGCAGGCAGCGCCTGAGCCCCCCAGGCTGGCACTGGAGTCTTGCCTCTTCTCAGCTCTGCTGTGTCAGGTGGGGGCAAGCCACCCAGCCACTGGGCTGGCGGGGGCTCTGCTGTCAGCCAGCCCCTGCCCGGGGACCGCTGCGTGCGGGGGTCTGCCCTAACTGCCTCCTCCCCTGTGGGGCCTCGCCTTGCTGACACCCTCTAACATGGGTGCTGCTGAGCAGCGTCCTCCTGGCCCCTATTCGTCACGTGGCTCCTGCCATCACCTGCAGTTGAGTATGTTTGGTTTCTAGAAGCTTCTTTTCTCTGGGAGGAGCAGGAGCCGTGGGAAGCTCCGTGGGTCGTGGTGCCCCACCTTCTCCCTGTGGCTCAGAGCTGTCTTCTGGGGCTTCAGCGTGGTCCAGTGGCCTCTGGTGTGTCCAGTTCCAGTGGCCATTGTGTCTCTCTGGTGGGCACTGCTGGTGACTAAGGGAAGCAGGGCGGGCTTGGATGCCCGTGGGGTCACTGCAGCGGGATGGGTGCTCCCAGTGGTGCCCTCGTGGTTTCAGTGGGGGGGTGGCTGTGCGGTACAGAGGAAGGTGCTGACCACACCTTGTTTGGGATGTGCCTTCCAGGTGGCCCAGATGTCCAGAGCATTGCACTGGATCATGAAGGCGCTGAGGGATGGTGGCTTTGGCTCAGAGGAGGGCCTCCCCACCCTGGGTGAGTGGAGGCCACGACCGCGGCTGGTCTCTACTGGCCTGTGTTCTTTTGAATCTGGGGGTCCATGGGGAGGAGAGGCAGTAAGCAGGGCTCCCCCTCGGCCTGGGGGTGGGCTGACTGAGCTCTTCCTGAGCCCCGAGCGCCCAGAGGGAGCATAGCCTGTCCCAGAGAAGCAGGGGCCCAGCACAGCCGAGCCCCCCACATGACCAGGTGGGGGACTTTGAGAAGAGGCCTGGCCCACGTCCCTGACCTCCTCTTGTGCATCGTGACACAAAGGAGGGGCAGCTCCAGAAGGTGCTGGGGGACAGAAAGCAAAGTCTGCGTTTCTAAGTTTGCAGCCAGCCAGGAAGAGGGCGTGACTAGCCCTCCTGGGGCATTGCTGGCCCTCCTTAACTGGATGGGCTCTGGGGCAGCCACACAAGGAGGCAGGTGCTGGCTGGGGGCACACTCTCTGACCCCAGATCTCGGTCTTCCCAGAGCCATGGTCCTGGGGCCCTGGGCTGGGGCCCCCTTCGGGGCTGGTGGTGTTCACTCTGGACTCAGGGAGGTGGAGGAGGCTCAGTTTTGGGGAAAGGGCCATAGAGGACGCCCCTGTCCTGTGGGCAGGAGCCTGAGCCGGAGTCCGGCTTTGCCCACGGCTCCTTGTGGCTGTTCCAGCACCCCAGAAGACCTCAGAGGAGCAGGACCATGAGCTGGACGGCAGGCAGAAGGCAGAAGACGTGGGCGACACCCACCACGTGAACGCCCGGCACCTCCTCTACCCCAACTCCCACGTCACGCGTTTCCCCGTGCCCAACGAGAAGGTGCCCTGGGAGGTGAGTGCCAGCCTTGGCCGGAGGCGGCCGGGTTCTGGGGCGGCGGTCCTGCCCTGAGCCCTCTGACACAGCCGGGCCCCAGGCACACTTGCCTGCTACAGCCCCCCAGGGACGTGTTGGACACAGGTGGAGACGGAGTCCCGTAGGTACACACAGCTGGGGGTGGTGGAGCTGGGATCTGACCCACACGGGGAGCAGACTGTCCCTCGCTGGTCCTGGACCCCAGCCTCCCGGAGTGGTCAGTGCCCCTCTTGTGAGCACCAGCTAGGGGAAGGCATCGAAGGGAGAGGAAGGGCTGACGGCCTCTGTGTGCCCTCCCTGCCCCCACGGGCTTTCTCTCTGGCCTTTCCAGGACCTTCCAGGCTGTGGCTTCCATTCTTTCTCCCCAGTCCCTGCCAGCTGGAGTCTTCCTCACTCCTGCAGTCCAGCCTGGACCCCTGCCCCATCCTGGGGGCTCCCCTAGACCAGCAGTGCCGTTGCCGCCCCCTCGGCTGGGTCCCCAGTGGGGGGTGCACCCCGCAGGCCTGCCTGAGCTCAGAGCTACCACGTGCACTTTGGGGACGGTCTCGGGGTCCTTGGCTATGAGCACTTTGACGAGGAGGAGCCGCCGTTGGTCATCCTGGGTGCCCTAGCCGTAGTCTGGGGTAACTGTCTGAGGGGAGAACTGCCGTGTTTGTGCAGACGGAGTTTCTCATCTATGACCCACCCTTTTACACGGACGACAGGAAGGACAAGGGCTTGGTGGACCCCGTGGGAAAGTGAGTGTGTGCATCCCTGCCCCCGGCAGGAGGGTGGGCGAGGGACCCGCCGGGCGCTCCCAGGTGACCGCCAGCGCCGGCTCAGGGTGAGGGTCTGCTTCCTGCCTGGACGGGCTGCCCGCTCTCCTCAAGGGCTGGGACGAGCTGGGAGGCGCGTGGCTGTGGGCACCTGCGGTCGTGGGCTCTCTGACTGCCCAGCCCAGGGCACCGCCCTCTCTTACCGGGGACGTGACTCTCCGCTTGCTCCCAGCGCCCTGGAAGCCTTGGCCAGCATCAGCTACAACGCCGTGGACGGGCCCATAGACCGGCGGAGCTTCCATGGGCTCTACGCGGTTCAGGACGGGCTCCCTCTGTGAGTGCGGCTGCCCGCCATCCCGCATCACCCCGACCCTGTGGGGGGCCTTTGGGGGCTTGCTTCTGGGCTCAGCTGTCCTGTCTTGGCAAACTAGTCATTTTTCTGGTAAAAATGAACAAAACACAGAAGAAAGGACAGATTGACATAAAACGTTTCCTTGGCACCTGGATGAGGCTCCCTCTCTGCCCCTCCCGGGGCTCACCCCACTGACCTTGGGTGCTTTGCCTTCAGCCCTGAGTAACCTCGGGGACTTCCAGTCTTCCCCGTAAAATGGGGGTGACCGTCCCGCCATCTCCATGGATTTCTGAGAAAGAGCAGACTTCTCCCGAGAGGGTTCTGGCCGCAGGGGAGCCGCTGAGGGGCCGTGGGGTCGCGTCAGGGGATGACGGTGTTTCCAGCGTCTGTTCTGTGCGGGGACGGGCACTCTGTATGTCCGAGTCCAGCTGTCGAGTGACCGGTCACATCATGCCCGGCAGTCCTTGGGGATCACCTCCGTGTGTCAGCCTGGGGGTCTGGAGTTGAAGGAGCCTCCTCTGGGCGGGGTCGCTGGGGAGGAGGCGGCTCCAGGGGCTGGAGGATGAGGAAGGAGCCATCAGAATTAGGGGAGGGACAACAGTTGCTGGGATACCGTGAGCCCCGTGGAGCGGACGGGCCCTGGGGTGGCTTGAGAGAGCTGGCAGGGGCAGGGCTTTCAGGAATGTCCTGGAACAAGAGTGGGCCACTGTGTCCGGAGGTGGTGGGAGACGGGCCCCCGCTGCCGAGACAGGAGGCCACGCGGGGCCGTGGCACAGGGAGAGAGCAGGCTGGCATGTCACAGAGGGACCCACGTGCATGAGGCCTTCGGGTGCGGACGTGTGTTGTGTGGCGCAATGAGCTAGGCACGTGCTCTCAGGGGGACGTGGTGTCCACTCCAGCAGTGGGGCTGGATGTTGCTTTTCCAACCAACTCCAAGGTGACCTGAAGCTCCTGCCTCATCCCTCGGAGGCCCTCAGGGACATGTGTCCCCAGCGGGACAGTCCTAGGTGGGGAGGTGGAGTTGGCCGGGCTGGTGGATCTGGGGTCCCATCAGCGCCTCCACACACTGGCTCTTTCCCAGCATCCCGCTGCGGTGAGCTGTCTGTGCTCTGAAGATCCTGGGCCGCAGAAGGTCCGGGGGGAGCCGGCGCGCTCCCCCTGAGGGGCCCCTGCCCACTGCCCCGGCCTGGTCCTCCCAGAGACAAGCGGCAATCTAAGCAGACCCCTGTCCACCCCAGGAACCCCATGGGCCGCACAGGACTGCGCGGGCGGGGAAGCCTTGGTTGTTTGGGACCCAACCACACACTGCAGCCTGTGATCACCCGGTGAGTACGCCACTGATGAGGCCACCCAGTCACCCACGGCCCTCTCTATGTCCATTCCATCCGCTGACCCTCGGGCACACCCGAGACATGGGGCGGGAGTGTCCGTACCCCCTGGGAGAAACCCAGGCCCGTCCCCACGCCCTGGGCTGCCCTTGCTTCCCTTTGGGTCCCCGTCCCCTGGCTTGCCTCTGGGAGGAGGGGCAAAGCCATGGCCAAGGCCCAGGACCACCGACAAAATGAAAATACGTGTAATCCCACCCAGCATTTCCAAAGAGCGAGCAGTGGATCAGCGGGGTTCAGGGCATGTGCCTCCTTGAGGCTTTTGATAAAAAACGATTTGCCTGAGAAGCCGGCCCATTCTCATCCTCCCAGCAGTAGTGAAGTGGAAAGACATCCCCTAATGGCCACCACCCGGTTCTTCCCCTGGAGCGGCCGCTGGGGAAGGAGACAGGGTTGGCCCCAGGAGGGCAGGGGGGCGGAGGTGGGGAGCGCTCAGGTCAGAGGATCCCCATGAGCGGCCCCTTCTGCAGGTGGAGGCGGAACCAGGATGGCGCCATCTGCAGGAAGAGCATAAAGAAAATGCTGGAGGTGCTGGTCGTGAAGCATCCGCTCTCGGAAGCCTGGGCCCTGCCAGGGGTGAGCCAGTGGGAGCTGTCCATCCGGTCCGTCCATCCCACCCTCCGGCCCAACACCTCCCCCCTGCAGTCACCCCGCCTCCACCCGCCCGCTCTGGACTCTGTCCCTGGTCCTAAAGGACAAACTGGTACTGGGCTTTGTAGAAGGAACCCCCTCCTGTTTGCTCCTTTGGCAGTTGTGAAAACGGGTTCGAAGACTGGTGTGTGAGAGTCTGACTGATACCCACTGTGTCTGAGCACCAGGCTCAGGGCTGGGGCTGTGTCAGGGCCCGGGCTGGGCCTCCTGTGGAGCTCGTGGCCTCGGGGGCACACACGGCTCCTCATGCAGGTGTCCCGGGCGGGCACATACCTCTGTGCGGCACTGAGCTGAGCTCTAAGGACAGGACAGTGTGCAGGGCCGTGGGGAGGCAGGGAGTGGCAGATGCTTGTAGGGCTGAAGGCCGGAGTGCACCCCAAGGCCTTGTGGGGACAAACCTGATTGGGGTGCAGGAGGCCCTGGGCTGAACCACTTGGGTTTTACTCCCAGATCAGTCTGCCCTCCCCGGCCCCCATCCTTGTTCTGGGGTCCTGGCAGGAGGACCAGGCCCCCCGACAGGCTCTGAGCTGGTGCACAGTGTCTGGGATGCGGCCCTGTTCGGGGGCCTCTCCTCTGAGCCTGTTCCCAGGATGTCCGTGATCTACCCCAGCTCAGCACCTGCCCATGGCCCAGTGGCTGCTCGGCTGGGGATGGCCAGGTCCCCAGGCTGCAACAAGGAGTCCGGGGCGCTGGGCAGTTCTGGCCCCTGAAGCCAGGACTCCTGTATCCCCAGCTGAGGGAGCACCACGCTGAATGGGGGGTTGGCTTACGGCCGGCCCCTCTCGCCCTGGGGCTTCTCTAACATGATTCAGCCTCCCTCTTGGGCACTTTGATCTCTCCGGGCCCAATGTGGTTCCTGCCAACTGGCATCTTCCGAGCAGCATGCCTGCAGACCCCCGGGCACTGTGCCTGCAGACCCCCCAGCGGCCTACCTGAACGGGTCCCTGGCACTGCATCTTTCGAGGGGCAGGCGTGTCTCAAGGGCCAAAGCAGGATGGCTGTGATAGGGACTTGGAGGGACTTCAATAACAAACAGGGTCTCCTAGAGGGTCAAGGGCCGGGTGGTGCAGGCTCAGGATCCAGGTCCCCAGGACAGGGGGCATTGGGAGTGGCCGGGAG
This sequence comes from Leptonychotes weddellii, assembly GCF_054177405.1. Classification (NCBI taxonomy): domain Eukaryota; kingdom Metazoa; phylum Chordata; class Mammalia; order Carnivora; family Phocidae; genus Leptonychotes; species Leptonychotes weddellii. Next base: position 190,926,699 of record NC_138369.1, read on the forward strand.
CCCAGCCTGGGGGAGCAGAGGTGGGAGATGGCATCTGAGGGATGCAAACAACGAAAACATGCCCTCCTGCTGGTGGGCAGGTGGGGCGTAGGGTGCTGGTTACCTTATGGGCGCCAGAGAGAGGCCCCGGTGCCCGCGTGCACCCCTCCGAGGTTGTGCCTTTGGCCTGACTCAGCCCCACTCCGTCCCGGGCTGACGCAGGCAGCGGGCTCTGGGCAGCGTCACTGCAGTCCCGAGACAGCCAAGCTGCCAGACCTTCGTCCGCCTGCGGCTCCGTGGAGCTGGCCGGCTGCCCGCGCTGGGCAGGCGGCCAGTGGAGGTGGGTCTCTGCACAGCCTCGCAGACCTGCCTCTGCCTCCTCTCTGCTTAGGGCTCCCGCGACCCAGGAGAGATACTGCCCCGGAAGCTGAAGCAGGTCCTCCGCAGAGAGTTCTGGTATTCCTTCCAGAACTTGCTGACGCAGGGCACTGAGGTAAGGGGGCCTTCCTGCTTCAGAGTACTGTCTGTGTGTCCTGGTCCCCCACAGCGTGCTGCTGGTGAGGGCTGCAGGGTGAGCAGGATGGGACACTGGGGACCCTGCTGCCAATCCACACCCCGCAGCCCCTGGAGGAAGGAGCTGGGAGCAGGAGGGGTGGCAGGCCATGGCTCTGGGCCTTGGGCACCTGCTTTCCCTCTCTGTCCCCATTCTCTCTAAATCAAGGGGCTGGGTACCTCCCTCCCACACTCATTCTTGCCCTGAGCACACCCGGGCACACGGGGACCGCAGGGTCTGTGTCTCCCCGGAGAGAGGGGTGCTGGGACGCCAGCCGCCGGCTCCCCAGGCCCTGGCCCGTGCACCTTGGTCAGGCCTGTATTCTTCATCGAATCTGTTTGTCATTCTGAAAGCAGTCCGCATTTGCCGTCACACACCCATGTTCACTCTCGCCCACGGGGCTGCCCGGAGAGCCCTGCTCCAGGCTCTCTGTTGACCTCTGTGCACGCCCGCGTGGGGCTCCGGTGCCCGCGACCTCTGCGCGTGAACATCACACACGCTTGACAGAAATGGGCCACATGGCACACATTTCTCCGTAACCTTTCTCACTTAATTCGTGATGGTCATATTTTTAAGCCCTGATTTACAAATTCACCTGCCCTTTTCCATGGCCCCGGGGAGGCTCTGCGCCACGATTTGCCGAGCGTCCTCAGCGGACATCTGAGTTGTTCCCGGCCCTGTTTCTGGCCCCGCTCGGGGCGAAACAGGCAAGAGCTGCTGTTCAGTTTTGATCTACGGAGCCAGTCCTTTCACGAGGGCCGTCCCGGGCAGGGCTGGGGGCGACACCACCGTCTCTTTTCTCAACTTTGTGAGAAGAATTAAGTAGTTTATTTATTGAAATCCACGTACCATAAAATTAACCGTTTCAAAGTGAGCAGGTCGGTGGCCTTGAGTGCCCTGGCCGTGGGTGCGACCATCAGTCCACCTGTCCAGGACATTCCCATCAGCCCAAGCGCCCGCCCCACCCAGCAGCGCTCGCCCCCGCCCGCGCCCCCGCCTGTGCCCCTGCAGGCACCAGTCGGCCCCCACAGGACCTCGCTGCTAGTGGAATCACACAGTGTGCGGCCTTTGGCATCTGGCTTCTTTCACTTAGCGTCACGTTTTTGAGGTCCGCCATCCTGTTTCAGTCCTTCCGAGGGTCTGGATGTCGGGCCAGAACCCGGGAGGGAGCTGAGTGAGGGAGCTGGGGCTGTGTTGGGGAGCAGGATGCAGCAGGCATGGAGATGGGGGCGGGGCCTGGGGCAGCAGACAGCTGTGCCCAGGGCGTCCCAGGGCCTGGAGGGAGCAAAGGGCACACGTGGTGCCCCTCCCTCTGGAAGGTCGCCAGGGCGGGGCTCAGCGCTCCATTGGGTGGACCAGCTCACCCCCGTGCTGCCCCCCAGGTGTACAAGGGGTACGTGGACGACCCAAGGAACACGGACAACGCCTGGATTGAGACGGTGGCCATCAGCATCCACTTCCCAGACCAGAGCGACATGGACCTGAAGAGGCTGAACTCTGTATGGGGCTTCGGCCACAGGCTCCCAGGAGGGGGAGACATGGGGCGAGCGTGCTCTGGGGGGACCTCCAGGCCTCCGGGAGGGGTCTGCCTGGGGTCTCAGGCGGCCAGAGCTGGCTAAGACCAGAGGGTGGGGGCTGCAGAGAGTAGGGGGTTCCAAGAGGCACCAGGAGAGGCCAGAGCCGAGTCAGAGTTGCAGGATTCACGTGTCTTCACGGGGATAGCGTCCCCCATACTTAGATCAGTCTAGAGCTGGGACCACCGAGGCCCAGGGAGCAGACCTGGGGCTGGGTTTGCAGGACGAACACCTGAGAATAAGGCCACCTGCTCTGTTCTCACGAAGGATTATCAGGGCTGGGCAGGATTCTCTGAGTCGTGTCTGAAGTAGCTGTTCTCACTTCCCTTTGCTAGAAGAGCACAGTGAGCCAGCCATAGGCTGGGCCCGTAGCAGGGACCAGGGCTGTGGTGTCCCCGCGGCCCTTCCGCAGCTGAAGTTTTGGGGTGCCTGAGCCGGCTCGGGGGGAGTCAGGCTCTGCGTTTGCTCTCTTGCAGCACCTGCACTCCTGTGACCCCGGGATGTCCGCCCAGTGGCAGGTCGTGGACAAGCGCATCCCGCTGTATGCCCACCACAAGACCATCCTCCAGAAGGTGGCCACTCTGTTTGGGGCTTTCTACTGACCCGTGGACTCGGCCGGGCCCTGTTGCCAGGGGCAGGTGAGGCCAGCCCGCCCGCGGTCCCCGTGGAGGCTTGGGCTGCCCTGCACACAGGCTGACACCAGCTGCCCGAGCCACATGCCGCCCTGGACCTCGGGCGGCCAGAGGCTGCTGCTGGGGCACCGCGTGGTGTGTTGTGGGCATCTGCCACCTCTCATAGCCACCTCGAGTCGCCGACCAGATGAGCCTGTGAATTGGAGGGCATCAGGGCGCCCCAAGGGGAGAGCCAAGGCAGGGGACATCTGGCTCTGGTCACTTGGCCATTCCTCAGGGTTGACGTGGCCCCTGGGACCCTGCCAGCCATCCTTGCCCCTGCAGCCTCGGCCCTCAGCCAGATTCCCTCCTGGTCCCATCGTGAGCAGCTCGTCCACGACCAGACGTGCATTGGCCCAAGGCCGGTGTTTCCTGGACAGTCGGGGCTCCCCCGTGGCCTTCTCCTCGGGCCCACATCCCGGAGACGGTGTTCACTGTGACCTTACTCGAACCCTCACCTGCTCTGGGGTGGGGCACCAGGCCCCTCAGTTCACTGCCCCGGGCGGTCAAGGCTGAGCCCGTGCACCAGGGGGTGGGGGCCGCTCAAGCACACGCCTTCTCTGGAGACCCAAGGGTATCTGCCTATGGGCTACCCTGGGGCCTCGGGGGGCTCTGCAGGCATGGCACTCCCTCCCTCCTCCCTGTGAGTGCAGGGAGGGGCAGGCGGTGGGCACAGATGGCGGGGCGACACCCTGCTCCTTGTCAGTGGCTCACAGACCATCAGCATAAACCACCAGGAATCGTCAGGCCTGGGAATATTGTAAAACCCAACATTAAATGTGCTGCCCAAACCAGCCTGCCCAGCGTCTTCCGTGCTTCCTACATCAAGTTCAGACACATACAGTGGTCAGGGGGCTATGTCTGGGCCACTGAAACCTCTTCCAATCCATGGCCAAGCCACCCGTGGCCCGAGGGCGTCTCTTGTGGCCATTTCCTACGGGTTCCTCCCCGTGGACATCCTGCTGGCCCCTGAGGCCCAAACTCACCACGTCCTCTCCGATCCACTCCTGCCCCTCTCCCTACACTTTATTCTCCAGGACGCGGGCCCCAGCATCGGCCCCCAGCACCCAGGCTGGGACTCCTCAATCTCGAGCCCTTTCCATGGCTCCCCCCACGCAGGTGGGGGCCTGGGTTTTTTATCTAGACTCATATACCTAGCCAAACTAGCATTCAACTGGCAGCACCAAATAAAGACATTTTGGAATTGTAAGGACTCAAAAAAAAAAATGTGTTACTCACACATTCTTTCTGAAAGAATTTCTCTAAGATGAATTTCAGAAAAGCAAACACTGACTTAGCTTGGCTTCCGTAACAAAATTCCAGATGGGGCGGCTCAGACAGCAGACGTTTCTTTCCAGTCCTGGAGGCTGGAGGTCCGAGATCGAGGTGCCAGTGGGGTCGGTTGCCGGGAGCTCTCTTTCTGACTGTCTCTCCCTGCCCCTGATCACATGCCCATCCTTGGTGTGCATGGAGAGGGAGTGAGCGCTCCGGCGTCTCTTCTTACAAGGATCCTAATCCTGTCACCTCAGGGCTCCGCTCCTTCGCCTCATTTAACCTTAATTACTTCCTTAGAGCCCCACCTCCAAATACAGCCACACTGGGAGTTAGGGCTCCGACATAGGGATTTGGTGGGGGGCACAAACATTCTGTCCTTAACACACACTCACACGCGCGCGCACGCACACGCAGGCACACAGACCAAGCTCTGTGCTGGCAAAGAAACTGTTAAAACGTATGGCTAAGTCCCGTAACTGTTGAGGCGTGCTGTACAAAGAAAACTTAATACCAGCTTAGCTGGTCTCCCTGGGAGCAGGCGGAGGAGACGTGCGGGCGATCCCAGCGGCACGGTCCCCGCTCACTCGGAGGAGGAAGGAGATGCTGCCCACAGCAGTGCTGCGTGGACAGCAGGGCTCACGGCTGCGGGGCCGCGGGACGGTCGTGGGGCTAGTGGCCGCGGGTGGGGCAGAGGCGGGGGAAGAACCGTGCACCCCCAGAGCAATTAAGTGGGAGCGATGAGATCAAGGGACGCACAATAATCCGCAGAGGATGGTTACTATGAAATAAAATGGTAGGGAACTCAAGGCACAGCAGTAATTATGGCCTGCATACATCGTGATTTTCATACGGGGTTAAAAAAATAACGCACCTCGTTTGTCTTGTTTCCCATGTATTTTTCTATATCACCTAAGACAGATGTCTGATAGCTAACAACGTGGGGAAGTTGTGCTGGGCAAAGGCTCTCAAAGAGAAAGGTGTGGGAAGAGTTCTAGCAAGACCCACGGACGCAGGCGCCTACGTGGCTCCCGTGAGGAGCAAAGAGGAGCGTTTGATTACGCAAAGGTATCATCTGCTGAAAAGCTAGCACCTTCAGGAACTGTTACCCACCCAACACCATAGCTTTTTAAATATATAAAGCAGACTTGATAGAAATTCAAGGAGAAATTGGCAAATTCACAGTAATAGTTGAGATACTTTCTCAGAAATCGGGGAATCATGAAGCAAAAGGAAAACGGGGCAGAATTTGAATAATACAATCAATAGGACTGAGGTCCTTCTGTGTGTGTCGTGTGGGGTGTGTGTGTACAATTTCATACGTACATGTGTGTATTCGTATGTAAATATATGTACTAATTATATGAGATACACCTACATTATGTATAATTTATACATAAATTCATTTACGTATAAATTATATAAGTGATGTACAATGTATTTATATATAATATGAAATATGTATGTGTATTAACTTGTGTGTAACATATGCATACAGACATAGCACATACATAAACATACATTGCTCATGCATGTGTGTGTATATGATTCTGCACCAACCCCAACAGCAGGAACCGGAGGCCCAGAGGAGACACACAGGACATTCACAAAAACCAAGCGTGTGTCGCACCATCGAGGAGAGATCGCAACAGATTTGCAAAGGCAGCCCCAGGACGGAGCCACACCCCCCCGGCCAGAGCATTAGAACAGTAACATCGCAGCGGTGCCGGGCGGCTCCGTTGGTTAAATGTCTGCCTTCAGCTCAGGTCGTGATCTCGGGGTCCTGGGATGGAGCCCCGCATCACGTCACTTCCTGCTCAGCAGGGAGCCTGCTTCTCCCTCTCCCTCTGCCCCTCCTCCGGCTCCTGCTCTCTCTCTAAATAAATAAAATCTAGGGGCGCCTGGGTGGCTCAGTTGGTTAAGCGTCTGCCTTCGGCTCAGATCATGATCCCAGGGTCCTGGGATCGAGCCCTGCGTCAGGCTCTCTGCTCCGCGGGAGGCCTGCTTCTCCCTCTCCCACTCCCCCTGCTTGTGTTCCCTCTCTCGCTGTGTCTCTCTCTGTCAAATAAATAAAATCTTAAAAATAAATAAATAAATAAATAAATAAATAAATAAATAAATAAAATCTAAAACAACAACAACAGTAACGTTAGAACAAGGACATACACCAGAAGGGACAGAAACCACATCTAGTGGTTCCAGGAGCCTGTGTTTGGGACGGTGAGTGACCGGTCCGTGACCAGCTCGGAGGGATAGGAGGTGGTGTCCAGGGCAGGGCACTGCTGGGTGATGCAGCCCTCTGCCCTCTGTCCTCCCTGGAGGGGCTTTGGTCCTGTTTCCCAGGCAAGAGCACTAACGAGGAAGGCAGAACTTCTGTCAGGAGAGCAGACGCTGTCCTTGAGACTCTGGCCAGCACTCTGTCCCAGGGCCACCCCCAGCTGCTCGGGGAAGGACAAGCAAGCACCATGAGCTGGGCGTTGTCCAGGGAAAGCCCAGGGGAGCCACTGTGCCCGCCGCCTCCCTGCCTGCGACCTGCCCCTTTAGTGGGGAGCAAACCAGTGCAAGACAGTGAGGGGGTTCATGTCACAACCTGTGGGATGCGGCTGGAGAGTCTCAAGAGAAACCTTTACAACCTTAGATGCCCTTATTCGAAAATCAAAGACTGAAAGTGAATTATCTGAAGTTATAACTGAAGAAGCTCGAGAAAAGGCTACAACATAAACGCAGGGGCCAAAGAAGCCGGGATTTATGGAGGAGGAAAAAATAGGAGTCTGCATGATGAATACATTAAAAAGCCGGTTCTTGGAAAAGACAGACCAAGCAGACAGAACGTGGCAATCCGTCAGCCAGTGAGGCTCTGGGAGAGCCTGCGGGGTCCCCGGCCCTGCCTTCTCGGGCTCCCCATCAGCTGCCCTCTGTCCTCTCCCTCTGTGTTGCTCCAGTCCCTCCTGGGAGCCAGCTATTTCCAACAGTGCCTGCCAGGCCCCGGATTCTGTCTGGGGGTCCCCATGGCTGGGCCAGGGCCGGAGCTGGGGCCCCCTGGGGCCGGTGTGGAGGCCAGGGCAGAGAGGGCTGACCGTGCACCAGGAAGGGCGGGGCAGGGCAGCAGAGAGGCGAGCGCACACCCAGACACTCCGAGGAGGGGTGGTCTCCCTGGGGGAGGGCAGCATGCTGACCTCACCAAGGTGTTTTTTTCATTGGCCTGGTTTCATCCTGGCCCCTGTGGATGCTGCAGGCTCAGCTCCTCTGTGCTGGTCCCCAGAGAGATGCTCTCGGACCTTGCCTAGCAAAACCACCTTCCTGATGGGGAAGCAATTAACCAGCCGGAGCAACTGTCCTGCATCCCTGGGGCCAGCGAGCCTGGATTCTGGTTGGATAAATGGGTGAGATAATCAGCCCTGAGCCCAATTACAGTCTGACGGGCAGCTACAGCGGGCAGACCACGTGGCCAGGAGAGCAGTAGAAGGTTTCTGGTGTTTCTGAGAGCACAGGCGCATGGTCTGGAGTGGACAGAGAGCCAGACTCTCGCAGGGCTCTGTGGCCGTGGCCTGGCCAGTGGCCGGCGGCCCCTGTGAGGCTGACCATGCGATCAGGAAGATGGCTCACCACACAGCTTTCCACGAGCGCCTGAATCAATCTGTCCGTCCATCCGTCCATGCAGAATCGCCCGAGAACAGCAAACCTGTGTGGCACGTTACTATTTTCTGTTGTTGAGGCAGAACACACTTAGTCTTCTGGGCTCATCTCGCATGTGATCTGCGAGCAACCAGCACTCAGATCCAGATCCAGAACATGCAGCCCCAGGAACCCCTCCTGCCCCAACCCATCACTGCCCTCTGGAACTTTCCATGAGCAGAACCGCACAGCGTGAGCTTGGCATGTCTGGCCTCTCCCATTCTGCTTCATGTCTGTGGATTCCCCTACACCAGCACTGTGGTTTGGGGTAGCAACCCCATTTAATTTAATTTGAATATTAAAATATTCCTTCATTTGAGGGCTCCCTTTAGGCGTCTGTTTGACTTGCCCCACATTGATATACCCGCAGCTTCAAGGCTTGCATTATTTTAATCTCTAAAGAGAGAGTCGGCTGTTGAAAGCAGAAATAATCAGGTGTTGTGTGGTCCCTACACACGAGGACGTACACCGCTGCACGGGCCGTGGCCAAATGTGGCCTGAAGGACCCCTGTGGTAAGCAGCCACAGCTGGACGTGACACCCTAAGCAGCTACCGAAATCATACCGTAAAGAGTCACAGCTGTCACAGCCAACTCAGAACGAAAGGTGCGATCACAAAAACGCGTCCAGAAGAAGGCAGGGAGAGAGGAAAAGGGCAGAGCAGAGGAAGACAGACTGGAACCCGAGCCCGAGCCCGGAGTATGGGTTCTCGCAGCCAGGACAGCACCGCCAGCAGACGCTATGGCCTGGTGCTCGTCGCGTCCTCCCCCCGCAGCGTCCTCATCTGTCCGGGACCCAATCGCAGTTAGCTCTGCTCTCTCCTCGCTCTGCTCCAGTCTGTAACACCGACGCAGTCTTTTCTTCCTTGTCTTTTATGAAGTGCACTGATCAGTCACTTGTAACGTGTCTTTCAATTCGGGTGTGTTTGAAGAGCTCTCACGACTGGAGTGAGATCATGCATTATTGGCAAGAACGGCCCAGAAGCGCTGGTGTGTGTTTCTCGGTCCATTGCATCAAGGGCTAAGTGACACTCATTTCTTACTACTGATGATATTAACCTTGGTCCCCTAGGTAGGGTGGTTTCTGCTATGCTTCTCCACCGTAAAATGATTATTTTTCCCTTTGTAGTTAATAAATATATGGAGGAAGATACTTTGGTGCTATAGAAACCCGGTAGGAAGCCAAGTGTAAAGACACAAGTGTGAGGATGAAATTAGACACCCCACGCTGATGTAATCACAAGGAGGCTGCAGTGGCTACGCTAGTGTCAGACAAAACCGAGTTCAAGGCAAACAATCTGGGGGTAAAGAGGGTTACCTCATAATGATGAAGGGCCAGTTTATAAAGAAGACATCATAATCTGAATAAAGGACTTCAAAATACACGAAGCAAAAGCTGATAGAAGTGCAAGGAACAGCCGACAAATCTGTAGTCACAGTCAGAGTCTTCAACACCCCTCTGTCAACAATTAATAGAAGATCAGCAATAATGTAAAATTCTAGACTCGCACTATCAGCAGTCTTGATCTCATCAACACTTCTAGAACATTCCACGGAGCAACCATACAACACATTTAAGCACACATATAACAATTATTAACACAGGCCCCTTTCTGGACCATAAAATGAGTCAATAAGTTTAAAAGGACCCAAAGCATACAGAGTATGTTCTCTGACAATGAATTTAAATTAAGCCCCAAATATCTGGAAACAAAATAAAACACTTCTAAATCCATGAGTCAAAAAAGAAATCAAAAGGTAAATTACAAAGTGTTTCAAACTTAATGAATTTCATTAAGAATTTGTGGGATGCAGCTAAAGCAGGACTTGGAGGGAAATTTATAGCGCTAAAATGCCTGTACTAGAGAAGAAGAAAAGTCTCAAACCAGTGAGCTCAGCTTTCACCTTAAGAAACCAAAAAAATGAAGAGAAAATTAAACTCAGTGTAAGCAAAAGATCAATTGGGAAATAAAAAAGTAAACAATAAAGAAGTCAATGAAACTAAAAACTGGCTCTTTGAAAATGTCAGTAAAATTGGTAGACTTCTATCCTGACTAATCAGTAATAGAACAAAGAAGATGCAGATTACCTATATCAGGAATGAATTGAATCACTTCACACTCCATATTGAAAAGATAACTAGGGGACATTATAGATAACTTTATACTGATAAATTCAACAATTTAAATGAAACCAACAATTCCTTTTTTTATTTATTTAAATTCAATTAACTGACATAGTGTATTATTAGTTTCAGAGGTAGAGTTCAATGATTCATCAGTTGCATATAACACCCAGTGCTCATTACATCATGTGCCCTCCTTAATGCCCATCACCCAGTTATCCCATTCCTCCCACCACCCCTCCAGCAACCCTCAGTTTGTTTCCTATGATTAAGAGTCTCTTATGGTTTGTCTCCCTCTCTGATTTCATCTTGTTTTATTTTTCCCTCCCTTCCTCTATGCTCCTCTGTTTTGTTTCTTAAATTCCACATGTGAGTGAGATCGTATGATCATTGTCTTTCTCTGATTGACTTATTTTGCTTAGCACAATACCCTCTAGCTCCATCCACGTCGTTGCAAATGGCAAGATTTCATCTTTTCTGAGGCCTGAGTAATATTCTATTGTATTTATGGACTACATCTTCTTTATCCATCAGTCTGTTGATGGACATCTGCACTCTTTCCATAGTTTGGCTATTATGGACATTGCTACTATAAGCATTAGAGCACAGGTACCCCTTTGGATCACTGCATTAGTATCTTTGGGGTAGATACCTAGTAGTGCAATTGCTGGGTCGTAGGGTAGCTCTATTTTCAACTTCTGAGGAAACTGCATACTGTTTTCCAGAGTGGCTGCACCAGCTTGCATTCCCACCCACAGTGTAGGAGGGTTCCCCTTTCTCCGCATCCTCTCCAACATCTGTCATTTCCTGACTTATTAATTTTAGCCATTCTGACTGGTGTGAGGTGGTATCTCATTGTGGTTTTGTTGTTGTTGTTGTTTTTTTAAAGATTTTATTTATTTATTTGACAGGGAGAGACACAACCAGAGAGGGAACACAAGCAGGGGGAGTGGGAGAGGGAGAAACAGGCTTTCCGCTGAGCACGGAACCCGATGCGGGACTCGATCCCAGGACCCTGGGATCATGACCTGAGCTGAAGGCAGACACTTAACGACAGGTGCCCCTCATTGTGGTTTTGATTTGTATTTCCCTGATGCCAAGTGATGTGGAGCATTTTTTTCACGTGTCTGTTGGCCATTTGTATGTCTTCTTTGGAGAAATGCCTGTTCATGTCTTCTGTCCATTTCTTGATTGGATTATTTGTTCTTTGGGTGTTGAGTTTGATAAATTCTTTATAGATTTTGGACACTAGCCCTTTATCTGATAAGACATTTGCAAATATCTTACTCCCATTCTATAGGTTGTCTTTTAGTTTTGTTGACTGTTTCCTTTGCTGTACTAAAGCTTTTTATCTTGATGAAGCCCCAATAGTTCATTTTTGCCCTTGCTTCCCTTGCTTTGGAGACGTGTCTAGCAAGAAGTTGATGCAGCTGAGGTCAAAGAGGTTGCTGCCTGTGTTCTCCTCTAGGATTTTGATGGATCTCTATCTCACATTTAGGTCTTTCATCCATTTTGAGGTTATTTTTGTGTGTGGTGTAAGAAAATGGTCCAGTTTCATTCTTCTGCATGTGGCTGTCCAATTTTCCCGACACCATTTGTTGAAGAGACTGCCTTTTTTCCATTGGCTATTCTTTCTTATTTTGTCTAAGATTAGTTGACCATAGAGTTGAGGGTCCATTTCTGGGTTCTCTATTCTGTTCCTTTGATCTATGTGGAAAAAGACAATTCCTTGAGAGAGATGAACTACCAACATTCAGTCAAGGAAAAATATAACTTCAGCAGCTCTATCTCTTTAAATAATGTAATAACATATAAAAATGATGATATATCATAACCAAGTGAGATTTATTCCAAGGACACAAGGTTAATTCAACACTTGAAAATCAGTTAATATAATCTTCCATAAGAACATATTAATTTTAAAAAAGCTTCTCAATGGGTGAAGAAAAGACATTTGACAAAATCCAAAACGCTTCCTGATAAAACAAACTCTCAGCAAACTAGAAATAGAAGATATCAACCTTAAAAATAAAATAACCACTTCTTTTACTAGCAAAATGAGTTTATTCAGGAATAGCAGAGGAATTGCAATTTGGAGTGAGGCAAATCATGGTGAGCCGAGGCAGGTCCAAAGAGACAAAGGGAAGGTCAGCTTTTATTTGGTTTCAGGAGGAAGTTGGGGAGGGTTGTTTCAAACAGTTTATTGGAGAAAACGAGAGTTTGAAGTTGTGGCATTTCCTCATTGGCGGTAAGTGGTGGTTAGTTAGTGTGTTGCTAGGACAGGGAGGGATCTTCCTTCCTTTCTTTAGGAGCAGGAGATTAAATTCCTATGGGAAAAATGTCCTCCTTCATCAAGATAATTCTTATCTTCTTTCTTCCTGCTGGTGATGCAGGCTGCAAGGAGTGGGACATGAGTGACAGTGCTTCTTTGGGGCTTCCTGACTCCATTTTCAAGAGGTTTCCTCTATTTTCACAAAGGAAACATCCTCTTACTGATAAGAACAGCTACAAAAACATTCTACCACCAACATTATTCTTAAAGGACTGAATGCTCTCCCTCTATGATTGGGATGAACAAGGATATGTGCTCTCAGTCCTCCTATTCAGTATCGAAATAGAGGCTCTAGCCAAAGCAATTAGACACAGATTGAAGTAAAAGGCATCCAGACTGGAAAAAAAAGAATAATCTTTTTATTTACAGATAGCGTGATTGTATATGTAGAAAATCCTCAGGTATCTATAGAAAAAGTTACTAGAACAAATAAGTGATTTTAGCAAAGTTAAGATCAGTATACAAAAATCTCTTTTAGTGCTCACTTCGGCAGCACATATACAAAAATCTCTTTTAGGGGTGCCTGGGTGGCTCAGTCGTTAAGTGTCTGCCTTCAGCTCAGGTCATGATCCCAGGGTCCTGGGATCGAGCCCCACATCAAGCTCCCTGCCTGCTTCTCCCTCTCCCACTCCCCCTGCTTGTGTTCCCTCTCTGGCTGTGTCTCTCTCTGTCAAAATAAATAAAAAATAAAAAATAAAAAAAACTTAAAAAAAACCAAAAATCTCTTTTATTTCTATATATTAGCATTTAACAAGCAGAAATTGAAATAAAGATACCATTAACAATAACATGAAATTATGAGAAATAAGTTTGACAAGAGATAGGCAAGATATGTAAACCAAAAACTACAAAACACAGCTGAAAGAAACAAAAGCAGTTCTAAATAAATGAGAAGATATACCATGTTCATGGACTGAAGTACTCAATATCGTCAAGATATAAATTCTTTCAAACTGATCTATAGATTCAGTGGAATCCCAAACAAAATGCACCAGGCTTTTTTGCTAGAAGTTGACAAGCTGGGTCTAAAATTCATGAGGAAGTGCAAAGGATCTAGGATAACCAAAAAGAACTTTATGAAAACAAAAGTGGAAGATCATACTACCTGATTCAAGAATCATTATAAAGCCACAGCAATGAAGACAGCTTGGAAAATTGGCATAAAAATATGCAAATAGAGGGGTGCCTGGGTGGCTCAGTTGATTGAGCGCCTGACTCTTGATTTCTCCTCAGGTCATGATCTCAGGGTGGGGAGAGGGAGCCCTTGGTCCAGCTCCGTGCTCAGTGGGGAGTCTGCTTGGGATTCTCTCTCTCCCGCTCTCTCTGCTCCCTCCCCCCACTCTCTAAATAATTAAATAAAATCTAAACAATCGGCAAATAGACCAATGAAACACAGTATAGAAATAGGTTCACACACATATAAAGGATCACTGATTTTCAACAGAGGTACAAAGGCAACTCAGCAGAGAAAGGATCATTATTTCAACAAACAGCCCCGGAAACTGGATAGCCATAGGCAGAAAAAACAAACTTGAATTATATCTCACACCATATACCAAAACTAACCCAAAATGGATAATAAATGAAAAATATACAAAGCATGGAACATTCATATAATGCATTACTACTCCGCAGTAAAAGGCATAACTATCGATTATCGCATCAACATGAGTAAACTCGAAATAATTACGCTGACTGAAATGAGCTAGGCAACAAGGGACACGATCACGACTCCGTTTATATGAGTTACAGGAAATGCAAGCTGATGTACAATGACCCAGCAGACTGGTACTTGCCTGGTGAGGGGGCCGGAGGGAAAGGGGAAACTCTGGGCTATTTACTGTGTTGATTGTGGTGACGGCTTTACGGGTGTATACAGATGTCAAACACAGCAAATGTAAATATGAGGTTTTGTGTGTCACTACACCACAATAAGGCTGTTTTCAAAACCCTAAAGATGGCTCCAATCCAGCTTAAATGCTAGACCCCACCCCCACATTACCTACTCAGAACACGGGAGGGTAGGGGCTGGGGCCATGGTCTGGGGCAGGACCCAGCCTGGCGGAGAACACATTAACCAGCTTGGGTGGGCCCGGCTGACCCGCCGGGAAGGCACCGCTCCCAGCCCGGGCGTGAGCCGCACGAGCAGGGGTGGGGTCTGCGGCCCTACGGCCCGCCCCCAGCCGCGCCCACAGACCCTGAAATTTCCATCCCTCCCCGCGCCCCACCCTCCGTCTAAGAGTGACGCCCCGCTCCCGTCCCACATTCCACCCAAGCCCGGCCGTACTCTCCGCCCCAGGCCGGGCCCCGGGTCCTCAAGCCCCGCTTCGTCCTGGCCACGCCCCATCCGAGACTCCGCCCAAGCCCCACCCCTCCACCACCTCAGGCCCCGCCCCGTCTTCCTCGCAGCTCCGCCTCAAGCCCCGCCCCGCCCCTCCGCCGCCTCAGGCCCCGCCTCCAGACCCCGTCCGTTCTTGCCTTACAGCTCCGCCTCAAGCCCCGCCCCGCTCACAGGCCCCACCCCATCTCGCCCTTAAGGCTCCGCCCCAGGCCCCGCCCCCACCCCAGGCCCCGCCCCGCGGAGCCGAAGGCCGAGCCGCGTGTGTCCCGAGCGGCCGCAGAGGTGGGCGCAGGCCCGGGGTCGCCGCCGCGCCGGGGTGTGGCTCCGGGTCGGGCTCCGAGCAGCCGGGAGCCTCGCGCAGAGCGGCCTCCGGACGCGGCCGCGCAGGTAAAGCCCCCGCCCGCCCGTCCGCCGCCCGGGGTCGCAGGGTCCCGGGATCCCGGGGTCTGGGGTCCCAGCCCCGCCCGCCAGGCCCCGCGCGCGGCCCCGCCACTCCACGCCCCAGCGCGGCCGCGCGCCCAGGGCTTGGCTTTTCTCCCTTCTCGCTTTCCTTCTTTCTCCACCACAACTGAAATGCAAGGCGCCGCCCCCGGGGCCGCGTGCTCGTCCCCGCTGGGCTGACAAAGAAGGGCTCTCTCCGAGCTTACGGTTGTGTGAGGGGTGTCAGGATGAGCAAAGTGCTAAGCTCCGGCAGCCGCCACCCCGGCCACGGCCGCCACGCGGCGGCCACCCCGGCGGCCAGGAGCGCGCACCGCTCGGTTGCCGGTCCTTTGCCCATCCCTCTGCCCTGCATTCCTCTTTCTTAGGAAACCCCTGCAGCCCCGTCTTGCTGGTTTCCAGCCTCAGGAGCTCGGAGGGGTGGCCCCTCATCCGGCGGGCCAGCCCCTGCTCCCCTAGGTGTGCCGTGGGTGTGTCCAGCGTTCCCGGACCGGCCAGCGGTCAGCGCGACCTGCCCTTGCTTTCCTGGGTGGCTTTGGGAATCTCGGAAAGAAGTTACAGAGACCCCCGCTGGTCAGATGCTTCAGTGTGCCCCTGACATCTCCCGCAGAGTCGGAGTGTTCCCCGGCGTTCCCTGCGGGACCGTGATGCTGATTGCCGCTCTCTTTTAGGGCTGGAGGAGAGCACCGCTTTTCCTTGAGTGGAAGGAGGGAGCGTTGGCTCCTGTGTCAGATGGTCACTTGCACAGCGGTGGCTGGGGGAGTGAGCAAGGACGCAGGTCTGCAGCAGCCGGTGGGAGGAGACCGCCGTCCACCAGTCCCCAGGTGTGGTCAGCATGGGCCCCGGGGGCAAACAGAGCCCCTCATCCCTGCCGGTCCCCGCTGGGGGTTCCTGCCTCATCCTCCTCTTTTGCCTGCGCTTGGGCGCTTCCTGCCCACTGAGCTGCCAGTGCCCTGAGCACGCCGGGGCCGTGGCCGTCCACTGCAGTGCGAGGGGCCTGCAGGAGATCCCCAAGGACATCCCCGCCAACGCTGTGCTCCTGAAGCTTGATGCCAACAAGCTCACCCACGTCCCTAACGGAGCCTTCCAGCACCTGAACCAGCTGAGGGAGCTGGACTTGTCCCAGAACACCATCGAGACCATCGGCCCCGCTGCCTTCTCGGGCCTGGCCGGGGGCCTGCGGCTGCTGGACCTGTCCCATAACCGCATCCGCAGGATTCCGAAGGATGCCCTGGGCAAGCTCAGCGCCAAGATCCGCCTGTCCCACAACCCCCTGCACTGCGAGTGTGCGCTGCAGGAGGCCCTGTGGGAGCTGAAGCTGGACCCCGAGTCCGTGGACGAGATCGCCTGCCACACAGCCGCGCAGGAGGAGTTCGTGGGGAAGCCGCTGATCCAGGCTCTGGACTCCGGGGTCAGCTTCTGCAGCACCCACCGCAAGACCACCGACGTGGCCATGCTGGTCACCATGTTCGGCTGGTTCGCCATGGTGATCACCTACGTCGTGTACTACGTGCGCCAGAACCAGGAGGATGCCAGGAGGCACCTGGAGTACCTGAAGTCCCTGCCCAGCGCCCCCGTGTCCAAGGACCCCATCAGCCCGGTGCCCTAGTGCCTGCTGGCGGAAGCGGAACACCGCCCACCTGTCCCCCTCACTTCTGTAGCAGGTGGTGGCTGACCCAAGCTTTCGGTGCCCTGCGCGCTGGGGCCTCCCAGCCCCCTCTGAACGGCATTCCGCCCCCACAGACCCCTCCCTTGTGTTGCAAGTACCGCACCACGCTTCAAGTCCGAAATGTGACCATCGGGCCCATTTGACAGGCCAGGAAGCCAGAGTTTGGAGAAATGGCCTTGCCCACAACCACACAGTCAGGCAGTGACCCTGTTGGGACTTAAAACCAGGCCGTCTGTCATAACGTTCCATGTCCCTTGCGCTCTGCCGGCCTCGGCCGCTTGGCGCCTGTACGGTGTGGATGGCATTCCGAGAAGAAAGGCTCTTGTCCACGTGTGTGAGGTCTGCCCCGCAGACGGTGGGGTGTAGACTCATCTGTGGAAGGCAGAACTGATTTACCTTGTCCCCCTGGTAGTATTTCCTGAACCCATCTGACCGCAGAACTCTTTCCAGAGCAAAGTAGTAGAGACCAGGTTTTTCTCGAGAGGTAAGTGAAACAGGTAGTTCAAACTAACCTTTGAACAACTTTGTTTATTCTCAGAGTGTTGGTTAAGAGTAGCACTTGTGCCAAAATTTCAGTCCGGGGAGAGCGGGGGAGAAGCCCTAAAACCCCAAAACCAAGAAGACCACGGACAGAAACCCGAGAAAGGTCCAGAGTGGATCATCAACGGGGGCAGTGTCGTGTGTCCCCACCGCGAGTCCCACCACTGTGCCTGGTCTGGGGGAAGGCCCGTCATCCCAGGTCCGTAGCGTGCCTTGCCTCTGCACTCACGAACACCGAAGCCGCTCCTTCTCAAGGACAGGAGGACTGATATTCGGTGTGTCAAGGCCGGTCAGCGGGATGCTCCCTTTTCTCCAGCAACAGGAACTCTCTGCCTTGCTCCCTCTCTGTCTCCCCGTCTCTGTCTGTCTTCACCTCTGCCACCAGGAATCTCAGAGCGAACTCAGCACTCTCTCAGCTGTGTTACTCTACATTCAGGGTAGACGTTACCTCCACCTACCTAACTGTGAGCCGTCTTTCTAGTTTTATTTTTTGATGTCTTTTTTAAGAGTGCTTATTTTTAAATTGTTTCAAATATTTGGGGGGGAGCACAAATAGGGATAAATTGCGTATGAACTTAAGGTGTACAGGTTACAAGCCTCATGAAGCAGATGCTTAGAAAGAATTAAGATAGAGGGTGGTTTGTACCGGGGGATTGTCCGATGACCTCAAGTGGGCCTTGAATGCCTGATCCTATCTACGGGTTGACTCGGAGATCCAGACTCCACAGCTGACGCCCAAAAGGCCCATCCAAGCAAGGTCCTGGCTTTTTCAGTTATGGTGCATTAAAAAGAAATGACTGACAGCTCCCAAATACCCTCCCACATGCAGGCACCCCACTTCTGTGCCCACCGCCCAGATCAGGGGTGCGAGGATGGGAGGCAGGGCCCGGGCACCACCTCCCGTGGCCTGTCGGTCCCAGTGGCCCGGGTGGGCACTGCTGCTGGCCTACCAGCAGGCACAGGCTCCTCGGGTGGTTTGGGTCCCCCTGCCCCCCCATGCCAGGGCGCACACAGTGGGGAGAGGGGTCCAACCACACAAGGAGCTCACCACCTGTGGGTTTGCCCGAGGGAGGTGACCTGGCAGAGGTGCAGGGTCATGTGCCGGGGTTCTGTGGCTGCTACTCACGTCCTGGGGGGAGTCTCTCCTTGCTGTGGGGGAAGCCTTGCACTGGGGGGCCCTGTCCCGCTGCCAGGGAACTCGCCGTTTCCTCTTATGCCAGAATCAGCCCAGATCCTGGGTTCCACTCAAATGCGGCTCTTCGGGGGATGCATGGGGAGTGGGGTGGGGCTGCCCCTTTCCGAGGACCCTGGACACACCAGAAGCGTCCTCTCCCTGTCACCCTGAGCCCAGCGTCAGACTGCCGGGCTCTCCTGGTCTTTCTGGGATCCTCACCCTTCAGGGGGGGTTCCAGAGTGGACACCTCCCTCCAAAGAAGCCCACCAAGTCACTGAACTTCAGGACCACAAAGCTCCTTCTTGCTCACGGAAGCTCACACCCCTGGTACTGGGAGCCCTCTGCTGTCCCGGGGTACAGCCACCCCCCCTTTCCCCCTCCTTTTCTCTCTCCTTGAGAGACCCCTTAGGATGACACCCTGCCTGGGCCCACCCCCTTCCTTGCTGCCGTGTGTGAGCACATATTGCTGGGTGTCCCCGCGGGCCCTACGGCTGACGCAGCCCCCACCCCTGCCCCGATGGGTGATTGACACATCCTAAATCTGCAGAGGCTGGGCAGGGTCACGCTGGCCTCGTTGAGAGAATCGGAGTTGACAGTGTCAGGTACAGGACAAAGGGGGTGCCCCGTCTGTCGGGGGCAGTGGGGTCACAGCCTATGGGACATGGGTGGCCCCCGGCTCTCACCGTGATCCGAATAGGGACCTTCAGAGCACTTTATACAGACACACGGCCTGGTCTGCAAAGCTCCTTGGCCACAGGAGGTAACACTTCACAGGTCAGGGGTCAGGGCAGGGTGATTTTGGGGCTCCCCATGGGGCAGACGGTTGGAATAGCCACTCAGCTTGGGGTGGTGACGATGCCTCCCTTCCCCTGGGGGTCGGTGGTGGGGCTCTGGCTTCTAGGGAGGCCGCAGGGCTAGGGGGGTGAAGAGGGCCAGTGAGGGGCTCATGGAACCCTTTGGGAGCCAGGTCACCCTGCCCAGCTGCTCTGGTTGAGCTGCTCCCTCGGTCCCCAGCCTCGCTGCGGATGCAGAGCCCCACCCCTGACCCTGACCCTGACCCTAGGAGGGGGCGCCCTACGCCCGTGGCCTCCTGGTACCCCAACCTCCCTCCTCTTTGGGCTTTGGGGTCACTCCCTCGGGTGGCCCAGTGCGGGGATGGGCCGTCCTGACACTCGGGGGCTCTCCCTGGTGAGGAGGAGGCTCCCGGCTCCACTCCAGAAGCCCTTCCCAGGCCTCTCCCAGGAGCTGCCTGCAGGCTGTGGGAGGCAGGACAGGCACCGCCGGGACTGCTGCGGGGCTGGGACTGGGGGCGCTCGCAGCTGCGGATGCACGAAAGAGCTTCCCTCCTGCACGCGGCCCTACAGCCCGACCTGGGGACCGCCTCCCACCGCGGGGCCCCCAGTCCCCAGCTTGGCCTGCAGCGGGGTGGATGAGTTTTAAACCGGACGTGAGGTTGGGTAGACCCAGTCTGGATGTATGTTTCCTGATGGACAGTAGTCTCGGGCAGGAGATGAGGGGTGTCCGGCGGTTGAAAGCAGGGGCTGCACAGCGTACTGCTACAGGGCCCCCCGGAGGAGGCTTGCGTTCCCACGGAGGTCTAAGGAAGGTGTGCGGGTGGACTCCCTGCTGCGGGGGGCTGGAGTGGGGCCAGGCTCAATTGAACAGCTCCGCCCAGGGTCAGCAGAACGCCGGGGCATTGGCAAAGTCAAGGCCGGGGCTCAGGGACCAGTCTCCTAGGAGTTCTGAGCAGCTCAGTACTGCCTGGCCCCGGGTGCTGGGGGTCCCTCGGTGGGTGCCGTGCACCGGCCCTGTCCCGGCTGGCTTGCCTTCCTGCACTACGCTCCCCAGGCTCCCTTGCAGCGCGTTCTCCAGAGATGCACGTACATGAGATTTTGATCCTGGACTCAGTTACCTGGGGAGGAGGCAGGGCTGCTTGGGCAGACCGTGGCAGAGATGGAATGTTCTGGAGTTGTGGCAAGTGCAGGAGCCTGGGTTGGTTTCTGGAGCCATCTTTCCCGGAAGCTGGGTCTAAAGTCCGAGCCTACTGTCCTCCCCACTGCCTCTGAACTCTCAATAAACCTCGTTGTGCTTAAATCATCTGGAGTGGATTCTGTTATCGCCTGTGACCCACCCGGCAGACCGAGCGCCCCTGCCCTGCCCTCTTCACTGTAGACCTCGTCACGAAGCTGACCTGCCAGACCTGTCGGACCCGTGAGCCCACGGCATGGAAGAGCTGGGTCAGCACAGGGCTGCCGTGGGGGCTGGGGCCAGCTCGTACCGGCTCAAACCGGCTCTTGGTGGCCAGTAGTTAAATCTGGGGATGGTGGTGAGCCGGTTGACATCATGATGGCAGCTTGAGGTTGACCACGGGCAGAGTCTTTACACCAGGCAGTTGACAGCCAGGCCCCGCTCTCCTGCCCCAGGAGGCTGTCAGCCAGGTGGCCGTAAATGGGTGTCCCCAACAGCCTGTCCCAGCCCAGGCCCCTGCCTGTCCCCGCCCACCTTCTGCTCCTAGTTGCCCTGGCCAGGTCACGTGTGTCCTGGGGACTACCCCCTGCTTCCCGCGCCCGCCCTGCCCCTTAGCTCCTGGCGGGGGAGGGGCGTCTCTCTGCCACCTGCAGGGACTCCCCCCTGCCTTCACGGTGTCGCCCAGCCCTGCCATTCCAAAAAAGAGATCCCCTGGTGCAAGAACCAGCCCCTCTCTCCCCCGGTCAGTGGGGCTCTCTCTGTGTGAATGGTGAATTTCTTTTTTACGCAGGAACTCCTTTTTCTGCAGTTTTAACTTTTCTAGAAGTTTCATGGAAGTGGAATCCTTTGAACACAAAACTATTATCGCACCGAAAAATTACAGTGGCTGCCCAACGCCATTCAGTGGCCACGTTTCCCTGATCGTCTCAACCATTTTGGGGATTGTTTGAATCAGGATCTCCAAAAAGGTCAGACCACACACCTGGCTGGCATGACCATTACGGCTCTTCTAATGTAGACGCTCTCATCTGTCTGTCTTTGGCTTCCTTGCAGTTCCGTGGTCGTCCTGTGAACCTCCTCCCGTCTGGATTTTGCTCTGTGTCCTGTGGTGGTGGTAAGCTTGTCCTCTGTCCCCGGTTTCCTGGAATCCGGTAGTTCTGTTTGATTTTTCTAGCAAGGCCACATCCTGGGTGGTGGTGTGGCCTTCCGAAGAGGGCGTGATGCTAGCAGCCAGCCGTGATCAGCGCTGAGGTCGGCTAACTCCCTGGGGCCACCGACCCCGGATTCTTGGCTCTGTGGCCCCTCCCCCATCTGTCAGCTGGAGTCTCCCATAAAGAAGAGCAGCCTCCACCACACATTGGTTCTCCGGTGGCCGTGTCACGTGGGAACGGCAGGGTGAATGCCTGGTTCTTTATCCGTTTTCAAAAGAAAGTTGGTTCCTCTGAAAATGACCGGTAATTTTGAAAGCATCATTATGCATGAGTTTAAACACATGGTCTGGGTTACAAACTGCTGGGCTTCCTTTCCTGGATGAAGGTTGAATCGTCCGTCCGGCAGGTGGGAGCCTCCCCACGTGGGCTGAGTCTGGTGGCCTGCCCCCCGGGTGGGACGGCGTGTTCTTGCCCCTGCACCTCCCCTGCCCCGCCCTGGGCTCAGCCGTTGCTCTGGTTCCTTTCTGTAGGGTGACATTGCAAGACCTCTGTCCCCAGTGGGCCCTCGCTCCCAGGCCTATCCATAGACGGAGCTGTTTGAAAGATAAGACAGCCGTGGGTTCATATGGATGCTTCCAGCTCAACCCTGGGCTGCAAGATTGCCCTCACTGCCGGACCCCTGTGCCCTGCCCCACCCGCTGGGCACTCAGCGAGCCAGCTCTGCTTTCACCCTTCTCCCCTCCTCGTGCCAGTCACAGAGACGTCCGTGTCCTCATCCCAGGAGCCTGTGAAGATGGAAGATGGGGCCACGAGCCAAGGGAAGCAGGAAGGAAGGCAGGTGCCTTTGGAAGCTGGAGAGGCACGGGAGCAGATCCTCTCCTGGAGCCTCCAGAAGGAACCAGTCCTGCCCACACCTTGGTTTTAGCCCCGTGGGTCCCATTTCGGACTTCAGACCTCCAGAACTCTAAATTAATAACCTGCATTGTCTAGGCTAGAGGTGCGTGGCACTTTGTTACATCAGCCTCAGTGGATGGACACAGTCCCCACTTTGAGAGTGGCCAGTGTGGCCAGAGCAGATGGCCGCCGTGCCCCGTGGCCGCCCCACTCACCATCACCGTGTCTGAGTTCTCGGGGCCAGTGTGCCCTTTGGGCCGTGGCCAGGTGACCTCGGGAGCTCACTTCACCCGTTGGCCTCACTCCCTTTCCAGAGGAAGGGCCACCAGGGAGCGGGCAGGAGCCACAGTGTGGGGGGTGCAGCGGGGTGGTACCCACAGCCCACACACGATCTCACGCGTGTACCCCATACAGGTACGACGCATGCACACGATGCAAACAGGTTCACGTGCAGTCCCATATGCACACATGCACACACGCTCACTACACACAGCAGGCAAACCCACTCACACGCATGGTTGCACACACACATGCTCACACAGGGCCATATGCTACTCACTCTCATGCCCGCCCCCCTGGCAGGCGTGCCCCCCCACACGCATTGTTTCTCCCCCAGAGCCCCCTCAGCCTCGCCCACGCCGGCTGGAGAGAGGGAGAGCCTTGCCAACCGTCTGACCTGGGGCCTCTGGGCAGACAGCTGGGGGCTCGGTGAGCCGGGCTGGGTGTGGGGCGGGGGGCAGGGGGCCGGGTGGGCACGCGAGCAGAAGCAGGCGCTTGACCCCGCTTTGGGGGCAGGGCCGGGGGCCGGAGCTCAGGACCAGAGTCAGGAGGGTGCCCAGCCCTGCGGAAGTGGGCGGGAGGTCTGCAGCAGCCCTCAGGCCCCCGGTGGGCCCAGCGTGGGGCTGCCCACCCAGCAGGGGCAGCACCCAGCGCCAGCCAGCCTGCTCACGAGCAAGCCTCGCAGGCTTTCCCAGTGGCCCGGCGTGGTCGGGAATATTTCCGTTTTCAGCTGAGAAACCAAAACTGCGAAGTCTGGAGGGGACAAATGCCCAACTCAGGAGCCAGCTCAGCTGTGTGGGGCCAGGCTGGGCAGGAATCTGGGCCTCCTGACGCCCGGGCCTGGAAGTTCTCAATTGGGAAGGACAGGCCCGAGTGCTGTCAAAACAGAGGCAGGCCTTGGTTTCGCCCTGGGTCAAAGCACGGGGAGTGCGGGGAGGGGCAGCGGCGCGTCCACGGGCCCAGGGAGGCCAGGAGCGCGGGGTCTGCTTGCGTCACCCTGGCCCGGAGGAGCGGGTGCAGGGCTGGCTGCCAGGCCGGCCACCGGGTGCTGCCCGTGACGTTGGCTGTCAGAGCAGCTAGGCTCCTAGTCTGTGCAGACAGGGTGGGGAGACAGCACCCCAGAGCCCTAGGCCCACTGGGCCGAGCTCTCCTGTGGGTCCAGTGCTCCTGGACAGGGTGGGCGGCCGAAGGGAGGGCCACAGACAACGCCGAGGGAGAGACCGGCGTGGAGGCGTGGCCACCAGGGGACGTCAGCAGCGGGGGACACGGGGGCACATAGGCTACACGACCGTCCAGGGTCCCCTGAGCTGGCAGGCGCCCAGCTGGGCTGTGACCCGGCTGCCGGGCAGCAGTGGACGGCAGACAGACACGGCACCGTCCCCGAGCCTCAGCAGCCAAGCGGAGGAAGAAGAGCACGGGTCCGGAAAGATGGGGGCACTGTGCACCCGCCCAGCTCGTGAGTGGTTGTGGCCGCGTGGCTCCAGGACAGAGTCTGCAGGCCGGGGCGTCGCCCCTGGAAAGTCTCTTCC
>NC_138369.1:190951360-190960230 GCF_054177405.1 Leptonychotes weddellii
TGTGCAGGGTGAGTCCCCCTGGCACAGCTCTGAGGCGCTGCCCCTGCCAGGCCCCACCGGGGCGTCCCTCCATCCACACGGGAGCTGCAAGTGGCCCCCTTGGGCAGGCACACGCTGTCCTGCTCTCCAGAGCCCTCAGCTGCCTCACACTCACTCAGGCAGCAGCCCCTCTGCGCCCACTGCTGGGCACTGGCCAGGATGGGCAGAGCTTGGCCGGGGGCTGGGTCCTGCTGTCTCTGCAGGGTTAGTGGTGTTGACCAGAGGGCGGGCCTGCGTGCCGTCGGCCAGAGCCAGGTCCCCACCAGCACCCCCTGCTCTGTGGTCTCTCCAGAGCCGCTTACTGGAACCGCTGGAGCAAGGGCTGGGAATGAACGCCAGACCTCTGTCCTTGCCCTGGGCCGAGAATCAGAGCCTGTCAGTCGGATGTCACAATAATGAGGACCAAGCCTGAGGTTTTCCAAGCCTAACTCGCATCACCAACAGACGGGAACCACTCGGCTGAGTTTTTAGCAGTGTAGCAGGCCCACGGGATGGACCGGGCAGGTCCTGTCTTCACGACGGGTCTGGGAGCACCTGCCCCTGGGACGCCCATGGCGACCTTGGGGGCATAACTCCCCAGAATTCAAGCCTGTTTTCCTCCGCTGTGAATGTTTGCTCACACCCTTTGCTCTGGTTCCTGCGAGGGCCCTCGTAGTGAGCGCTCCTCAGACCGCGGGGGAGTCGATCAAGCCCTGAAAGGACCAGTAGTATGCTGGCATTTCAACTTTACTTTGTGATAGTTTTAAAAATGCAACATTATTTATTTGACAAATACGTCATCTTCCCTTTTCATTTACTGCCATTGTTTTTACCTCTAAAAAGTTTCCATCCAAATAGAAAGAAAAAATTCTATTCTGGAATCTTTTTATTTCTGACATCTGGAACTTGACCTTTTCCAAACTTGTGCCAAGACCAAATTGAATTGGTTTAGTATAATTTAAGACGTGCAGGCCAGGGTTTCCCTCATTTTTTCGAAGTATTTTTGCGTATTGATTCTTCAAAATGTTCTGTGGATCACTCCATTCATCATCGAAAGTGGCAGCGTTCAGATTCTGGTCGGCGGGCACCAAAACCACACAGTAACTCGGGGAACAGTGACAGTGCTAGGCTGTCATCGGAGGGTTTGTCCAAATCCTTACTCACCTCCCGGAGCCGGATGTTTGTGGTTTCCTTAGTTTATCTCTAAGGGGTTGGGATGGTTTTCACCAGGCCCTGTCTGTGCATGGGGCAACCATTGGGTGCGCACGCTCTCAACCATTGGATGAGACCGCGAGGGTCCCTCCCCCTACGCGGGACAGCTCTTGGGGGATAGATGGGGGTCTGGGACCCAGGCAGGAGGAGTCTCAGCTGTTCTAGGGGTGGAAGAGGGGAGGGGTCAAAGCCCCTAGGGGTGCTGGGCCCTCAAAGACACCCCCATCTTTGAATCCCCAGAACCTGTGACTATATTAGGTCCCATAACAAGGTGGGATTAGGGTTGCTGGCCTTGGGAAAAGGACACTATCCTGTGCCATCCAGGTGGGTCTCATGCAGTCCTCGTGATTGTTGTAGGTGGAAGGGGGAGGCAGACAGAGGGCAGCGAGCCCCCCACTGCTGGCTGTGAAGATGGGAGAGGAGCCCCCAGCTGGGGAATGCAGCGGGCTTCTAGAAGCTGGAAGAGACAGGAAGGGATTCTCCCCTGGGGCCCGCAGAAGGCATGCAGCCCGCCCACACCTTGACTTTGGCCTGGTAAGA
Source organism: Leptonychotes weddellii (assembly GCF_054177405.1). NCBI lineage: Eukaryota > Metazoa > Chordata > Mammalia > Carnivora > Phocidae > Leptonychotes > Leptonychotes weddellii. The sequence goes on from NC_138369.1 coordinate 190,953,131, forward strand.
CCCAGCTGGGACCGCTGAGCCCCAGAGCTGTAAGATAATACATTCCCGTTGCTTTAGGCCACTAGCGTGGGACCACTTGAGACAGTGGCCACAGGAGACTGCCACGGGGCCAGCCTGTTGTTTTGTGGACGTGGTAGGCAGTGTCTGTCTCTCTGGGGCTCTGCTGTCCTCTCTGTGGAAATGAAGCAGGACAAGTTGGGCTTGGGTCCTTATACGCACTTACGGGCCGACTGAACTCACGAAATTCTCTCACTCTTTCTAGCAGCTTCCTACTGACCCTCGTGCTTTTCCCCGGGGAAAGGCCAGACCACATGACTGCGGGGTGCACACGGCGCCACGGCCCGGCTTTTGGAGAGTTGCTGGTTATAAAGCCATGCCATCACCTACCCTGAGACCCAGCAGCCCCGCTACCTGGATACTCAGCGACAGAAGTGACCACACGCACCAGGCATGGAGCTCAGTGACGTTTGCCGCAGCCCCAGACGGGAAACCACCCAAAAGCCGATCAATAGGAGAATAGATAAACAAGTGACGGCCTCGTCATAGGAGGGGATAAAGCAACAAAAATGAGCAGTAAAATCAACAGTAAGAGGCGCGCCTGGGTGGCTCAGTCATTAAGCATCTGCCTTCGGCTCAGGTCGTGATCCCGGGCTCCTGGGATCCAGTCCCTCATCGGGCTCCCTGCTCAGCCGGGAGTCTGCTTCTCCCTCTCACTCTCCCTCTGTGCACTCTCTCTGTTTCTCAAATAAATAAATAAAATCTTTAAGAAAATAAGATAAAATCGGCACTAAGAACAGGGGCACGCAGAACCCAAGCCGCGAGCCGCGAGCCGCACTGAAGGAAACCCGAAGACGACAGAGCTTGCCGGTACAGAAGGCAGGCGGTGGCGTGGTGGGGGATTGACCGGACTGGGACACTAGGGGCCTTGGGGGGCCAGAAAGCCTCGAGGCCTTGTTTGGGAGTGGCTGTCTGGATTTATACAAGGGGCAAAACTCCCTGAACAGGACTCTTAGGTCTGTGCATCTCAATTAAATAAAGTGAATAAATTAAATCAAAATAAAATTAAACAAAACTAAAGACAAAATTTAAAATTTGCATCAGAGTCGCAGAGCCGCACGCCTTGCTGAGATGCTCTTCTCTACTCCAGGCTGACTGACGTGCTGTTAACATGACAGGCGATTGCAAGGGCTCTAGGAAGAAACGGTCCTTCCAGGAGTGAGGAACCCCCCTTGGGCGTTCTGTGTTACTGTTAGCTTTGATTTGCTAGCATGTGGTTTAAATCAATGAATCTATGTTCAAACGTAGGGCAGCCTTTTTCTTTCACATGTGATTTTCAGTATGCCAACTTTGTTTAGGAAAACATCCTTGAGCAGCTAAGTGGCCATGAGGCAGGGCCAGCCATAACCCGCTCCCGTGTGCAGGAGCTACGGGCCATGCGGTGTCCACACCATGCCATCCTGCCACAGCCCCGGGAGGAGGGGGCTCCCTATTTTACGCGAGAAAGACCCCAGGAGACCGAGGTTGAGAGGGTTTGGTGACTTGCCCGAGTGCACACAGTAAGGGGAAGAACCAGGGCTTGAACCCCTCATCCAACTGGAAAGCGGTGCACTGCACAATCCCACTGTATTGTGTCTTCTGAGCAAAGTACACGTAGAGCAGGGGAAGGCTGGGAGCGTCTGGGGCACGTGCACCAGGAGGAAGGCTGGGAGCACCTGCACCGTGGGGAAGGCTGGGAGCATCTGGAGCCCCTGCACCGTGGGGAAGGCTGGGAGCATCTGGGGCACCCACTGCACGGGGAAGCCTGGGAGCCCCTGGGGCACTTGCACCAGGGGGAACGCTGGGAGCACCTGCGCTGTGGGGAAGGCTGGGAGCCCCTGGGGCACCTGCAGCACCAGGAAGGCTGGGAGTGCCTGGAGCACCTGCACCGTGGGGATGGCTTGGGAGCCCATAAAGAATGGGTCTGAAGTCCAGAGGAGGAGCTAGACACAAAGGAGTTGGCAAACATGTGAGTTCTGAATTTCTTTAAGTGTTGTGCGATTAAGTGCGAGCAGGTGTAGAGAGAGGGGTGTCTTTTGTGCAGTGGAGCTTGGGGGCGGGGGCTCCTGTTGACCCGAGTCAGGGAGGGCCTCTCAGAGGGGCTGGGCGAGGGAACGCTGAGACAAAGGACAAGAGAATGCCAGCCTGGAGAGGAGCAGGTGAATGACCCGGGTGCAGGGAGGCGGGTGCAGCCTGAGGGACTGGGCAGGGGGCGGAGGAGAGGAGGAGAAGACAGCGGGGTCATGTGGGGCCTTGAGGCTCACCACGAGGAATCTGGGTTTTAGCCTCTGGAGTTTAGTCGTGGCTGGGACTGTGTGGTCGTGTGTCCCCAGGCCAGGCAGGGCAGCCGGCACATAGTGGGCACTTAATGTGAGCAGACAGCCATTGCCACCTAGACCATCAGCCGGCACTGAACTTCAGCTGATCCAGGCCCCGGGGGAGCCGCCCAAGACAGCCCTTGGCTAGAAGGGACTGGAAGATGTGTGCACACCTGTGTGTATGCGTGCATGTGTGTGCACAAGTGTGGGGTATGTGTGCTTGTGCACATGTGAGAGTGTGTATGCATGTGTGCATGCATGTGTGTGCAGGGGTGTTCACATGGGTGTGCATGTATCTGAGAGTGGGGTCTACATGGGTGTACATGTATGTGCATGGGTGTGTGCATGTATGTGCGTATGGGTGTGTATGTATGCGTGTGAGAGTGGGGCGTACAAGTGTGCGTGGGTGTATGTGTGTGCATATATGGGTGTGTATGTGTGTGTGTGAGAGTGGGGTGTACATGTGTGTGCATGGGTGTGTGCATGGGTGTGCATGTATGCATGTGAGAGTGGGGTGTACAAGTGTGCGTGGGTGTACGTGTGTGCATGTGTGTGTGTGAGTGGGGTCTACATGGGCGTGCGCATGTATGTGCATGCATGTGTGTATGTGTGTGAGAGTGGGGTGTACATGTGTGTGTGTGTACGTGTGTATGTGAGTGGGGTCTACGTGTCTGTGCATGGGTGTGCATGCATGTGTGTGAGAGTGGGGTCTACATGGGTGTGTGCATATGTGTGCATATGTGTGAGTGGGGTGTACATGTGTGTGCATAGGTGTGTGCATGGGTGTGCGTGTGTGTGTGAGTGGGGTCTATGTGTGTGTGCATGCGTGTGTGCATGGGTGTGCATGCATGCGTGTGAGAGTGGGGTCTACATGGGTGTGTGCATGTATGTGCATACATGTGCGTGTGTGAGAGTGGGGTGTACATGGGTGTGCATGGGTGTGTGCATGTGTGTGCATGCGTGTGTGTGAGTGGGGTCTACGTGTGTGTGCATGGGTGTGCACATGGGTGTGTATGTATGCATGTGAGAGTGGGGTGTACAAGTGTGCGTGGGTGTATGTGTGTGCATGTATGGGTGTGAATGTGTGTGTGAGTGGAGTGTACATGTGTGTGCATGGGTGTGTGCATGGGTGTATGCATGGGTGTGCATGTATGCGTGTGAGAGTGGGGTGTACAGGTGTGCGTGGGTGTACGTGTGTGCATGTGTGTGTGTGAGAGTGGGGTCTACATGGGCGTGCGCATGTATGTGCATGCATGTGTGTGTATGTGTGTGAGAGTGGGGTGTACATGTGTGTGTGGGCGTACGTGTGTGCATGTGTGTGTGTGAGAGTGGGGTCTACATGGGTGTGCACATGCATGTGCATGCATGTGTATGCATGCATGTGAGAGTGGGGTGTACATGTGTGTGCATGGGTGTGCATGCATGTGTGTGAGAGTGGGGTCTACATGGGTGTGCGCATGTGTGTGAGAGTGGGGTGTACATGTGTGTGCATGGGTGTGTGCATGGGTGTGCATGTGTGTGTGAGTGGGGTCTACGTGTGTGTGCATGGGTGTGCATGCATGCGTGTGAGAGTGGGGTCTACATGGGTGTGCACATGTATGTGCATGCATGTGTGTGTATGTGTGTGAGAGTGGGGTGTACATGTGTGTGCATGGGTGTGTGCATGGGTGTGCATGTGTGTGAGTGGGGTCTACGTGTGTGTGTATGGGTGTGCGCATGGGTGTGCATGCATGCATGTGAGAGTGGGGTCTACATGGGTGTGCTCATATGTGTGCATTCATGTGTGTGTATGTGTGTGAGTGGGGTGTACATGTGTGTGTGCATGAGTGGGTGTGCATATGGGAGGGTGTGCGTGTGTGTGGCAGAGGCCTAGGGCTGTGTTGGTGGTGGTGAGGTTAAGAGGTGCCTGGAAGAGGAGCCCATCATCCAGAAGCAATGACCGCAGTGCTCGAGGAACTGGCCAGCACTCCTCCACTTACTGACCTGACAGACTGTGAAAGAGGCAAAGTCCCATCCTGGCTCTCTGATGGGGACGGTCATGCTGAGCCTTGTTCGGGTTTAGGAGGGAGCCTGGAAGTGAGGAGGGCCGGCAGAAACTGCCACAGACAGTATTTCTCCCGGAAAACACGACTTCGAAGAAATGACCTTATTTATCAGTGAAGGCCCTTGAAGAGAATCCCATGGATTGACAAAAGATGCCCGGCTCGGCCAACCCCAGACTATTGCCCCGACGAAGTACAGCATGGCTGCCAACATGACAAGAACGTGGCCACGTCAAATCACACGCAAATGCACACGAAACCGCATGCCGCCTTGCAAACGTTCAACAGGACAGAAACCAGAAGAGCTTCCTGGAAAAGATGTAAATATTTTAACGTTCTGCCCGTTTCTCCTCTTGTTTGCATTCATAATTTAAACAAATCTTGATTTACATTTTTCTGTTTCCACCCAGGAAAACAGAGATCAGATATTATGCCAAGGACGTGGTGGCATTGTTTGAGGGTGAAGCCCCGGGCAGGGATGCGGTTGCTCCCACTGTGTGTGCCTCTGCGTCACCTGCCTCCTTCCTCCCTGGGGGCCACCCCGGCCCCCGGCCCCCGGCCCCCAGCCCCCGGCCCCCAGGGCGAGCCAGACACCACAGCGAGCCCAGCCGGGCCGAGAGGAAGCTGGCGCATGTCTGTCCAGGTCACTCCAGGGAGAGAGGAGCTGCGTGAGACGGCGCCCAGCTGGCCCTCCCCCGTGGGTAAACTGAGGCTGGGTGATTGGGAAATAGCACGTGGAACCAAACACAAGACGTCCTGAGTCCTGAGTGCTTTGTCTGTCATCCCATTGTGCTCGCCAGGGCTCTCTCTGCAGAGCATCCGCACCGACGGGACGGATTTGGGAGGGAGAAGAGCTTTGTCACAAGGTGCAGAGGGTTTCAGAGGCTGCTGAGGGCCGCCGGCCTGGGGGACACTGGGCAGGGCCGAAGGTGCAGCTCTAGTCTGAAGGCGGTCTGCTGGAGAATCCCCCTTGCTCGGGGAGGCTGCTCGGTTCCTCCAACCCTGCCTCCCCCTGACTGGGGAGAACCCTGCTTTGTGGAAAGCCATCTGCTTTACCCAGAGGCCTCTGACTTGTGTTAATCTCCCCCAGAAACACCCTCTGAGTTGACGCCTAGAGTCATCGCGGGGCGGCCACCCCAGCCCGTGATTGCCTTGACTCTCCTCCTTGTGTCACGTCTCAGATAAAATCAGGACCCGTCCCCACCAGCAGACCCTAAGAGGGTCTCGTCCACCACAGCCCCTCCAAGGAATGCAGACAGATGGAGCAAACCAAAGCACAGGACGCCCATTCGAATCTGAACTTCCAGTAAACCACAAACATCCCTTAGTATACATTCTGTGCAGTATTGGGGATCTATGTCAACTAAAAAAAAGCACCTGTTGTTTATCTGTGATTCAAATATAACTGGAGGTCCTGCATTTTTATGTGGCGCCCTCAGCCGGCTTCCCCGGACCAGCAGACCCACGGCTGTCACCATAGCACATGGCCCAGACACCCTGGGGCCCCAGAACCCCACCCCCTGTCCTTTGTGGTTCTGCCTGGGAGGGACATCCTATCCGAGATCAGCCCCAGCCCTCCTTGAGGCACACAGCCCACTCACTGGCCTGAAGGGGGCTCTAGAAAAATCCCAGCTTCTGGAAGTGAAGAGGGCCCAGGTTACAGTCCTGGAATCCCCATCTGGCCCACCTGAGGCCCAGCTTTCCTTCCTGGGAGTGGGTAGGATGGGCACTCGGTTTCATACGCATGTGGCCCTGGGGAGCCAGACTCCGGCTCTCTGGAGTCGCACTGTGCCCCTTGTTCTGTGATCTTGGGCAAAGATCACCGAGAATTTCAAGACAGAAGCGGCAGAGCATTGAAACAAGCGTGGGCCCCTGAGCAGCCTGGCTCCACATCCCCTCCCAGGCCTTCGCTCTCCCAGAGTAATGGCAATGGCCTGGCCTCACCCCAGCCCCCGTCTCCCGGCTGTGTGCGGACCCCACGGGGCCTCCCCAGCAAAGCCTCCAGCACACAGCATTGATTTACATCCAGGAGGCCTGCCTGGAGGAGGGAGGGCACCTCGTGGTGAGGGCACCTCCCCTCCTCCCCCGGCTCCCAGGGAAGCAGGAGACCCCCACCTGCTGACGTCTGGGGCGTCAGACTTGAGAGGAGCTGAGCCAGCACGGCCCCGAGGAGGCGTTCTAAGTCCATCCTGCACGCCCACGAGGCCAGCTGCAGGGACCGGGGAGCCGGCCAGCGTGCCCAGCCACACGGACCCCATGGACGGGCCCGGTCTCCCACGGGTGGGACACCTGACCCGCACCCCTTGCGATTCCTCACCTAAACCAACCCCCACTGCATTCCTGGGGAAACTGAGGCCAGAGGAAGCAGCTCCCTGTAGATCTGGGGGACTAGAGCCTCAAAGGCCCATGGCCCTGCGGTGGTGGAGTGCGTCCTGCCGCCCCGTGACCTGTTTACGGAGGGCTGTCCCCCAGACACACGCAGACACTGCCATGCTTTGGGTAAAGAGCGTCATAAATATATTTCTGTACAGATAGAATACAATAAATAGCTGGTACAAAACACTAAAACAGCATTGAGCCCGCTTCTGCATCTGGGCTGGCCAGGGCAGCCGGGAGAGGGCCACCGCGGACGGTGATGGGGCCCCGCTGGTTTTGAGGTAACATTTTGTGTGAACTTTCCTTTTAAAGAGAACTCCCTGCAGGA
>NC_138369.1:190960330-190968198 GCF_054177405.1 Leptonychotes weddellii
ACCACACCAGCGTGGTGCCCCTTTGTTTTCAAAGGGGGTAGCAGCTTCTGGCGCTGGGCGACCCGCCCCCACCCCCCAGCCCGCCATCATGCCTCCCGCAGTCAGCGGTTCTAGGCTTTGCCCCCCAAGGGATCCACGGGCCGTGGTTCCCGAGGGTGGAGTCCCTAGGGCGGGGCGCCTGGGTCAAAGGGCAGGAGTATTTTCATTTGGGTATTTGTCCAGGTGACTTCCCGGGGAGGCTGGGTGGTTCCTGTCCCGACGGCCTCCGTGTGCGTCCTCCGGCTTCGAGGAAACAGCTCTTCATGCTCACTCACGGTTTTCGCATTTTCTTCCTGTCATTCCTGTTCATATCCTTGCCCATGTCTCCCAATTAAGACAGTCTTTTATCTGGGCGCCTGGGTGGCTCAGACGGTTAAGCGTCTGGCTTCGGCTCAGGTCATGATGCCAGGGTCCTGGGATCGAGTCCCACATCGGGCTCTCTGCTCCTCAGGAGCCTCCTTCTCCCTCTGCTTCTCTCTCTCTCTGTCTCCCATGAATAAATAAATAAAATCTTTAAAAAAAAAAAGACAGTCTTTTATCCATTTGTACAGGTTGCTTTTCTGTCAAATGTGTGGTCAGTTGTTTTCTTTGATTTTGAACGGGATGCCTTTTCCGCAGAAACCCTGAAGGTCAGGGAGTCGCCCTGGTGGCCTCCGCTGGCCTTGTCTGAGGAGGTCCCCGAGACCTCCCGTGCAACTGTGTGGTCAAAGTCGCCTTAGCCTTTCCGCTGATGTTTCTGCTGCTTGAGTTTTTACATTTAGATTGTTAAACCCTGTGAAGTTTATTTTTCTACATAATATGAAGCAGGCTACAGCTTTGTTTTCCTCCAGACAGACAGGAAGTTACCTACAAGTACGCGTCCTTTTCCCATTGACTAGAAACACACCAGTCGCATTACAGGATGTAAACCGCGGGCTCTCCTCTGGGCTGTGCGCTACTCCACCTGCACACTTGCTTTCGGCAGAAACCATCTGCTGTCTCCAAGCGATGGGAGCCTCCTTCACTATTCTTCTTTTTCAAAATTTTCTTGGCGACCTTTGAAAATCTATCCTTCCACATGAATTTTAACACTCCTTTGTCATGTTGAAAACTGTACTTTCTAATAAGTTAGAAGGTCTAAAGAAAATCAATGGTTTTTCTAGTAAGATACAGACAACCCAGATTGTCTGGAGAGGAAGTGAAAAGCCTGGTTGCACCAGTAACCATGGGAGAAATTGGGGAAGTTGCTCGAGAGACACCCCTGGAAAGAAGCCAAGCCCAGGCGGCTTTATAGCAGAGTTTAAGCTAACCGCAGAGAAAAGAGATCCTGCTATCTGAACTACCCCAGTCCGTGGGTGTAGGTGGAAAACTCTGCATGTGTATTTATTGAGTTGGGCTCCAGATCAAATGGGATAAGGGTAAGTCCCCAAAAGAAAACTGCAGTCCAACTCGTGTGCTATTATGGACACAAACACTTGAAGTCAGTCCCGTGCGCTGGGAAGACGGCAGCTTCCTGAGCCGTCGAGATTGTTCTGGAATTTCTAGCTAATTAAGAAAACTAGTAAGGAGCACAAACATTAGAGATCAAGAGGCAGAGTGGCTTGTACTCATGGATGTAATTATACCCCTAGAAGTTCCACGAGGCTCTTCTTAAGAAAAGCTAGCAGACCTGAGATGATAATTTGGTTGGGCGGCTAAACACAACAGTTAACTCATGATAAGCAGCTGGAAATGGAAAGGAAAAGGCCCCAGGTGTTGTACTCACAAAACTTGAAAGCCTCCCAGAGCGAATTTAATGCTAAGGCCCAGCGCCTATATGAGGACACGCAAACGCGTATTGAAGGGATAAAGGGAGAGACCCACCACGGTCCTGGACGGGAACATCTCATAGAATAAATTACCAAGAACTCTCAAAGTACGGTGTCAGAAGTCTGTAGCACGGGCCAGAATGCAGAGGTGGCGAGCGTCAGTGTGATCCGCAGGCCACCTGTCCCACCCCAGGGCGTGACCCAGGCTCAGCCTGCAGCTCGCTACAGCGGGTGGTCATCTGCCCTGCAGGAAGGTGAGCCCCCCAACCCCCCAGGGAAACTCAGGTGACGAGGAAGGGGGCAGCCTTTGGAGGCTCTTTACCTGTAAATAATACTGTTTACAGAGAAGGAGTTTCCATCAAAGGAGTTCGCAACCACCAGGAAATAATCTTCTCCCACCGAGAAAAACTCCCAGTCCAGAGCACTGTGGAGACAGGGGAGCGGACGTGAGTGAACCCCGGGGCGCTGGCTGCAAGCCAGTCCTCCTAATCCCAGAACCCAGGGGCCCCATGCCACCCCAAGATCCAGAGCGATTTTCTCACACGTTGAATAGGGTCTATTCCAGGGAAGTGCAAACCAGTTGTTTAAAATTTTTTTAAACATTTTTAAAATTTATAAAATACAACTAGCATGAAATGTGCCGTCTTAACCATCCTCAAGTGTACGGTTCAGTGGTGCTGAGTACGTTCGTAACACCGTGCAACCGTCACCAGCATCTGTCTGCAGGACTTTCTCACCTTCCCAAACCCAGTCTCTGTCCCCGTTAAACACTAACCAGCTCCCCCAGCCCTGGCGCCCCCACCCTACCCTCCGTCTCTGAGTTCAAGTGCTCGGGGGGCCTCGTATGGGTGGAGTTACACCGTATTTGGTGGTGGCCCATCTCACTGAGCATGGTGTCCCAGGGTCTGTGTGTGGTGGCCTGGGTCACTGTCCCTCCCTTTAAGCCCGGCCGATACCCCGCTATGTGGAGGGACCCGTTTGCTCATCTGTTCATCCATCCGTGGACGGTGGGCTCGCTCAGTGCTGCGGTGGAATGTGGGCCAAATCTCTCACTCTAAAGCAGTGGAAGGAATCAGAGAAGAGGTCCCAAGCCTGCGGTCACTCCAGGAGGGCGTGCAGGAGCCCCCCCCAACCCCGGAGGCAGGGTTTGAGGACACTGGCTGTGAGGTCACCCATTTGCCCCATGGCTCCTTGCCTGATACCGGTTTGGGGACCGACAGAGAAACGTTCTCCTACGTTCCGAAGCTGTATTTCTTACTGCAAACCCATGCACTGCATTCTTCTGAGGTGGGGAAGCCGGGCCCCCCGCGTGCAGCAAGCGGGGCTCAGCTGGGCGCTGGAGGCCAGGCCTGTGTGTCTGCGTGCGGCCACTCAGAGCTGCGGCCTGTTCAGGCAGCAGAAGGCCACCCTCTCTCAGTGGACACTTGCCTCCGGGTCCCTTCCCTGTGGGGACCGAGGGTGCTGGCCTTGAGCAGGGCCTCAAACGGGCCCCTGGGACACTCGGGGGCAGGGCTGAGGCCAGCAGGGGCCCCACCTCTACCCTCTTCCACCAGCAGGACTGTACCTGGGCCACCTCAAGTAACGACCAGCTATGATTCTATGATTCAGCCCCGAAGTAATGATTATAACCAGTATTGACTCTGATTCAGCCCCTGCTGTGCTCCCCGAGGTGCGGCCGCAAGTGGCAGGCATGCGGTGCCGCGGGCATCTGTCTGCCGGCCGAGATGGGGAGAAGGTCACACTGTCTGCATCGCGGCTCCTACCAGACGCTGGGTTTGCTTGAGCGCAGCAGGAAGTGAGCCGTCGGGCCGTGAGTCCCTGCTGGGCCCCCAAAGCGGGTGTATTTCCATTCTGCGGAGCCACGCCATTCGGTCAAAGGTGGAAAGAACCCAAATGTCCATCAGCGGGTGAGGGATGGGGTCCACGAATGGATCCACCCATATGATGGAATATCGCTCAGCCGGGAAAAGCCATCACGTGGAGGAACCTTGAGGCCACGGCCGAGGAGAGCAGCCGGGCACCAGAGGTCGCTTCCCACATGATTCCACACGGACAAAATGTCCAGGACTGGGAACGAAAGTAGATGGCTGGCTGCTGGGCGGGGGTGGGGGTGACAGCTGAATAGTAGGGGGTTTCCTCTTGGGGTGATGAAAACGGCCTAAAACCCCCTGGTGATGGTTGCACAGATCTGTGGATTTAATAAAAATCACTGAACTGCAGCAAACAAACAAACAGAGCACACAGTTGGAAAGCAGGTAGAGCCAAGGTGACAAATAGGAGCCCCAGAGTCACTCAGCTGTGGCTGGAGGAGGTTCGCACATGCGGTGCCCTGAGGCCACAGTGCACCCCAACAGATGCAGACACGCATGCACGTCAGAGCCGCTGCGCACGGCTCCGGGATCGCGTGCTAGGCTCCGGCCGAGCCGCTCCGTGGGCCCTGCTGCTCCGTGGGCCCTGCCCTTCCCACCCGCCCCCGCTGCGAGGCGCACCTGCAGGTGGGAATCTCCTGGAACTTGACGAAGGTCTGCGCGGTGACATTCAGCTCATAGATGACCGAGTTGACGATGTAGGAATCATTGTGCGCTTGCATCTCCACGTCGTAGCTGTGACTGTTAGCGACTGCGAGGAAGACCCTCTCTCCAATGTGGAAAACCTCCCAGTCCGCGGCGCCGAACGTCTGGGACAGAGCGAGAAGGAGGGACGGGCGACCCTCAGCAGTGTCCCAGCGCTGCCCCGGGGCCACACAGCTAACCCACAGACACGGCTCGGGCACCCGCGGCACGACAGACCTCTGACCGGCTGCACTGCCCCGTCTGGCTTTGCTCACCTCCCAGCCTCTCTACCACCACCCCTGTCATGAGTGTGGGTGCCCAAACGCACCCAAACCCGAAGAGCTCATCTGTGCAAAGTGCTTCTCAGCCTTCCGTGCCTCCCACTCCCCTTCCCCCGATGCTGCCGGTCCTGCAAGGTCCAGCTGCTGAAACACCTCTTCCAGGGAGCCCTCCCTGCTTCCTCCAGTCCCAGCTCTGACCTCCGAAGCAACCTCTAGACACTTGTGTTTTGGACCACATGCTGTCCCTGGACTGAGGCTTTCTCTGGACTCCATCAACAGCTCCATCTCTGGGCTCCCGTGCATGCTGTTCCTCCATAAATCTCTTATCAGCCTCGAGGGTGAGGTGTGCGTGGAGAAACAAGGCTGGTATGCGAATGGTGAGCTGTGGAGCCTTTGCCCAGAGCTCAAGCTGCATGAACTGATTTGCACGTGGGGCTCACGAGGAGGACGTTTGTGTCTAGGGGTGTGGCCAGCATCTCAGGATTATGGTGGTGCAGGTTCACAGGGAAAGAGAGGACCAGAGGAGTCCAGATCCAGGCTCTGAGTCTGAGCCTTGAAGAGAGAGGGTGGGGGTGGAAATGGGTGGAGACATTTTTCTGGGGAAACAAAGGGTCAGTGCAGGGAGAGGCCCTTTGGGCAACCACATAGGAAGACCACAAATGGTGGGGGTCGAGCAGGAGAGGGAGAGCATGGCTCCCCGTGGTGGGTCTGTGGCTGATGGAAGAGCATGCAAACGCCCTCGGGGAGCCTGAGCCACAGGCTCAGGAGTGACGCTGCCGGGCTCTCCGTTCCCATGTCAGCAGAAAGGGCGTTCCATTGACCCCATCTGTCCCCATGGGCTGCAGAAGCTCCAGTGGCTCACTTTGCACTGAAATTGTCTTTGAAAGTTTGCCTCCTGACTTTGAGCTTCTGATGCAGGCTGCCATGGCCCTCCTGCTGACAGCAATTGCAAACGCAGTTGTGCGGGCAACCTTTTGAAGGTTCTGGACAGTGGCCAAGGACAAGCAGACACTGGAGGGGCCGTGACCCCTGAACCAAGGAAATCACAGGCACGTGGTGCATGTTTGTCTGACTTTCCCTCTGAGGACTCCTCACCCCACGCCACATGACCACGGCACTCGAGTGGGTGCGACAGGCTGGCTGGCTGGGGGTCCCCAGGAGAGAGTCTGGAGCTTCCAAAGTGGCTAGAAATGGCAGGGGAATATCCGAGAGAGGAGGGAGCCCCGGAAGGGGGAGCCCCAATGTCGCCATGTTAACCTCTCTCAAGTTTTTGTCCAGTTCCTGAGCTGCACACCTGGGGCCAGCGTCCAGGGACCCAGGGACAAACAAGTCGAGAGGCTAGAGGCTCATGCAGAAGGCAGGTGTGATCTACAACTGAGAGAAAAAAGTGAACAGAAATGTACCAGCAGCCACAAACACTGAAGCTGGCAGATGCAGACTCTCCGATGAGTACAACGAGAGCCTCTGGGGAAATACGCACGCGGTGAGCAAGGAATGGGGACGTCCGGGCAGCTGTGAACACTGCAGCAGCTGAAGAGCAATCCCGTGACTGAAATGTAATATCTAGATTCAAACATTCACGGGATGGGACCGACAGCCCCCCGGCCGTCCAGAAGGCACAATCGGGGAACCAAAGGGACACCAACAGGAATTACCCAAATGGAAGCACACAAAGGGGGAAAAAGGTTCTCATACACGTGAACAGAACCCATGCTCCATGGGATGATATGAGGTGACCTAACCCACAGGTGAGTGGAGTCCCCAAAGGGAAGGAAAAGGAGACAGAAGGAAACATTTACATGCATGAGGGCTAAAATATTTCCAAATTTGATTAAAAACACCAAACCACAGATCCAAGAAGATCAGAGACCCAGAGGAGAATAAATACAAAGATCCACGCCTGGACACAGGCAGCTGACAAAGAAGACAGAGTGAGAAGCCTGAAGGCAGCGGGAGAAGACACGTCCGGGACCGCAGGGCACGGCGACACTGGGGACGAGGGAAGCTCAGTGTCCACGGAAAAACATCCTCAGCATCATCGAACGGAAAACATGGAAGCCCTGAATTCTAAAACCAGTGAAAATAGCCTTCACAAATGAAGGCCAGCTAAGGTCATTTTCAGACAGACTGACAGAACGAATTGCCAGGGGGCCCGCTTTACGGGGAAGGCTGGAGGCGGCCGCGGGGGCAGGCGAGGGTGTGCGGGCGATGCGCGGCCCTGGGGAGGTGAGCTCGGGGCGCACGTGGCCCGCGGAGCGTGCACAGGTGGCGGGGACCCTGTGGTGTTCCAGCTGTTACTCCCGCACACCAGTAATGAAGACGCAAGAAAAAGTAAAATGTGGGCAAAGACCTGAATAGACATTTCACAAATGAAACTACAGGAAGCCAGCAAATGGGGGGTGGGGACGTGCCCACTATCTCTGGTCCCCGGAATTACAACTTTGAAGACACGGAGAGACCGCTTCATACCAAATGTGTAAAACCAAAATTACTGGCAGAGGCCAACGTGTCCTCCTCATCTTGGACCCTCCGTGTGGCCAAGGCGGAGCCCGGAGGAGGCGCTCGGTGCCCTCCAGGTCCACCTGCCCTGCGGAGGGGCACAGGGGGGGCTGCGCGAGGGAGGAAAGCGTGGGGTCGGCAGCGTGTGAGGCCCCGGGCACGGGTGGGAGGCGGACGGTCCGTTCCTTCCTCCCAAGGGTAACTTTCAGCTTTTCCCGCTGCCCAGACAATCGGCACGGGATAACACATCCAGGGTCCGTGTTCCACAGCCTCCCCCGAAGCAAGAAAGAGATCGGTTTTCAGGACTTTAGGTCCGTCTGAGGCACGTCCCTTTGCTGTGTAGCTCCTGCAGCAAGCCGAGGGCAGGAAGTCGCCCCCATACCTTAAAGAAGGCATCCCCGCCGGCCGCCGTGCCCCCTCACACAGGGACACTCCTCGTGTTTGGGCAGCAGGTAGCTGTTAGCACCCTCCCTCCTGTACATTTTGGGGTCATGCTCAGGGCCGGGGTCTCAGAGGATTTCTGTTGCATCAACTAGGGCCCGGGCCCAGGGACGCAGGGATGCCCAAAGCCACGCAGTGGGTAGGCTGGGGACTGGGCTGCTTCCCTGGGGACAGTGCGTCCCGCCTGGGGGCAGGTCCTCCCTGTGCGGTCCTGAGTTGTCCCGGCTGGACCAGAGCTGGCTGCACTGCAGGAGCACCCTGGGTCCACC
>NC_138369.1:190968698-190985934 GCF_054177405.1 Leptonychotes weddellii
TGCACACCCTTGCAGTACAAGTGGCCAGCAGGTGGTCTGAGGAGAGGCTCTCCCCAGGTGCCAGGGCTTCCTCCCAGCTCCAAGTTGCGTGACCCTCAGCCTGTTCCCTCGTCTTCAGTCCCAGCATGGTGCAGATGGGGGGCTGAGGAGGGGCTGTGGGCGGCTCCGGGAGCACGGGCAGAGGAGGTCCCATAGGCAAGGAGGAAGGCCGAGGGTGTGGCTGGCAGCAGGAAGGAGCACTCAGGTGTGTGTGGTTTAGAGGGGTCCTCATCCTGCCTCCGGTCCGTGTGTCCCCCCCGATACTGCCAGGACAGGGTATCTCATTGAGTTTGAATTCCAGATAAACAATGATTTTTCAGCCTGTGTGTATCCCGTGCACTACTGGGGACGCGCTTTTACTAAAAAATTATTCATCATTTACCCGGAATGTAAACTGAGCTAGGCATCCGGTATTTCATGTGGGCAGAGGGTGGCAGAGACCCGCAGGAGGCCCCCCCGGGGTCACAGCCGCTGCCGTCAATGACCCCTCCTCCCCACACAGGGCTGCCAGAGCCCCTCACAGAACAGGGCCAACACCTGCGCCCTCAGCCATAGGCCGGGCTCCTCCCGCTTGGAAGCCGGAGTGGGGAGCGTCTTTGCCCACGGCTGCGCCAGCCTGGGCAGGGGGCACAGGGGACCTGGGGCCTGATGTCAGGCGGCTCCTGAGTTCTAGGTGCATTAGGGACTCATCAGAGAGAGAAGAAATTCCCACATCGAACAGCCCTGCCAAACCCTGCCTGGCACCTGGTGAGGTGGCCGGGCACCTGCTGGGCTGGGCAGGCTCCCCCTTCCCAGCGGAATTCCCCTGGTGCCTGCCCCGACAGCCCCTGGCACAGTGCCTGGCAGGCTGCCCGAGTGCCTGGCCGGGATGATGGCGCTTTGGGGACTCGGCAGCCAGGTGCCCCTGGAGCCCCTGATGGCCTCCCTCAAGGGTGGGTGGGCTCCCAGTAATCAGAGGATCAGGCTGGGCCAGGAGGCCCTCGGGTTCTGGCTTCGATGGAGCAAAGAATCGAGGTCTGGGAGTGTCTGGGGAGCCGAACCGGGAGGCAGGGCGTGCTGCCAGGGGGAGACAGGCCGCCCCCCAGGGGGCTCCGGGGTGGGGATGCCGCTGTCCTCACGGCAGGCAGTTGGCCAGGGTGGGTGAGGGTCCCATCCTGGGAGGCTGGAGGGGGCGCCCTCCCTGGCCGACTTCTGGGCCCCCTCCCCGGCTGCCTGCCCCCTGAGCAAACAGAAGGCGCCAGGAGGAAGCCCCCTTCCCAGGGCCGTCCAGCAGTGCTGACCGCCGAGCGGCGTTCACACCACCCAGCTCTCAGGTGCAGATCTCAACCCAACGTTCTTGCCTGTCTTCTGACTCCTTCCTGGATGTTTACCTGCGCTGTGGAAACGAAGTTCTGAGAAGCCCCCAGTTTCACCCACTGGCCCCCACACCCGCTGACCACCGGGCAGCACCTCTGCCCGTCCCTCCCCCTGCCAGATGCCCCGAGTCCCTTGCACTTCAGACTCTCTCCGCCCGGGGTCCCGTGGGCACTCAGCTGGCCCCTCACACCCATCAGGCCGCCTCCTGGGCAACAAACCCCGACGGGGTCAACTGCTCCCCCTCCCCTCCCCTCCCCCTCCACGTTGGGTCCACATTTGATGACCGTGACCACAGGCGCCACGGCCAGTGAGCTCAGGGGGCAGAAACCCCAGCAGCTGGCGGGTGGATTTCCCGTGGATGGAGCTTGTGCCTTCTTGGACACACCCAGCTCTGGCCTCCTTTGCTCTAAGATGATGAAGCCAAGTCATTGGAGCCTTGGTCTCTGCCGCCTGCAGGAAGGTTCTGGAATTCCTGGTGAGAGAGGTGGGGCTGGAGAATGTGTCCCAGGGTGAGCAGCCAGCCTCCCACTCACATTGGCCACAAAGCCTGGACAGCCGGGGCTTCCTCCTGAGCTGAACTCCGCCGCCCGCCGCCCCCCGGCTCCTTCCCAGCACAGTCCGTGGGCACGCTCCTCAAACACCCTCTGCCCCCCATGTCCAGAAAAGGCCCCCACGAGGTCAGCACCTCTCCGAGCACACAGGCTTTCAAAGCACCCAGGCTTGCCTGCTTCAAAGCTCATGGTCACAAAGATATTGCAAAACTTCAAACAGTAAACACTAAGGCAATGCCAGGACCTAAAAGGATTTAAACACAATGCGAAAAATGCTGGCAAAACATGAAAGTGGGATTTTCTGGGGTTTGAGGCACTATCGAGGCGTGAGGAGATGGGGCATGTAAGGGAAGGACTTTGGGCAGGGTATGAAGTTGCTGGCCGCCCTGGGGCCTCCCTCGGCAGCCTGCAAGGTCGGGGGACAGCAGCCCCCAGAGTTCTGGCTCCTGGGACAGCCCCCCGCAGACCGGCTGCTACCTTCGGGGCTGGCTTGTGTACCGCCAATGTGGCTGAGGATGGAGTCCTGAAGCCACGTTCCAGGAATGTCTCCTACCTGCCCTCCAGAGCGGGCTATGACCCTGGGTGAGTCCGCTCAGCAACGCTCAGCCTCCTGTCCTGACCCCACTGATAGAGAGCTGGGAGTCTCTCAGCAGGACAAGCCGCACACACGGGCACAGTGAGGAGACACACGTCCCCAGGGACCCCTTCCAGGGCCCCGGGCCAGACTTCAGGCTTCCCCCACAAATGATGGGGCCTTGCATGGATGGACTGGCTCCTCCACGCACCTGGTGTCCCCGGCTGGGTCCCCTCACTTCCCACCTTAGTGTCCTCATCTGTGAAATGGACCTGAAGGGGACGCATGAGCCAGCTAAGCGAGGGCAACCGCAGACCTCCCTTTAAATATTTGCTCTGCAAATGGCAGAAAGGCTTTTCAGAGGGGGAGGCAAGAAGGGTTGCCATCGGTGGAAATCCCAGGGTTTCTGGCATGAGGCTGTCAGGAACAGGAAAAACCACTCCCCAAGCACAGGGCAGGGCCCACGGCCATCTGGTCCTGCTGGTCTGGGAGCCCAGCCTGCCGTGCCGGGCCTGGGCCCCTGCCTGGGGGCTGTGGGTGACTGTCCCCGTTAAGGGGTCCCAGGGAGACCCCTCTGACTCCTGGAGCTCTAGGAAGACGATATGGGGCCCCTACCCTCCTTCACCTCCCCTTGCGCTTGTCCCTCTACTAAGGAACCCCAACATAAGTACTCAGTGTCGGACCCCAGACCAAGCCTCCAGACTCTGTCCACAGGGTGACTCCAGGATCGAGATGTCGCTGTCGGCACTTACGGTGCCCTGGCCGCCTCCCAATGTCACTCCCGCGGAGCCTAGCCCTTCTTGGGGGTTTCAGCGGCGGGAGGAGCTCCGTGCCACCCCTGGGGACGGTCCCCACATGCAGGTCATGCCTGCACCTTCATTCTTCCATCCTGTCTTCACACCTGTCAGCCCACACGTCCATGCAGTCCTCCTCTTCCCTAATCGTCCTCCTGGACTCTCCCCCTCAGGCCATCGGGACTGTCCTGCTGGAACTTGCCTTCGCCCCCGTCCTTGGTTGGAGCCACAGTTCCGATTCTGACTCCCAGTGTCTGGAGACTCCCGTGTGTGCAGGTGCACACCTCGAGGACACCACCCCCCCCACATTTCCCGGGTCCCATGCAGCTGCGCTGGCTCATGTGACCAGTGCTGGCCAATGGGCGCCGACACTGAGCTGGGGGTGATGGCCAGTGGGGGCTTCCCGCCTCCCCACGGATGGAACAGCCGCATGGCAGAGGAGACCCGGGGACCCTCGTGGCGCTTCACCCCGGTGAGGACTAACCCTTGGTGGCGGGAAGCCACGGACACTTGTAGTGGCCTGGGCTCCTTCTCCCGCCCACAGCACGGCACACAGAATTCAGACTGAAAGTGGTGTCCTTTGGAACCCGGGTGAGAAACCCACGGCACGCGGCGGCCTGAGCCTCTCTGAGCTGGTCTCCAGGGCCAGCGCCCCCAGCTGACGGGGCGTTCCCAGGTCCGGGGAGCCCCTCGATGGCCCCAGTGCTCTCTGCTCCCGCGTCACTCCTTCCGGATCTCCTGGGTCGATCCCCTCTGTCTGCCTCATCTTCTCGTTCTACATTCTAGAAGCTTCCCTGGCCTTGATTTTCCAGTCCGGTTGACGAGTATCTTCTTGTAAGGCCGGCAACTATAATTTTAATACCCGAGAACTCTGTCCTTTCATGGCATTCTCTATTGACTCTACAAATGTGATGTCTTCTTGAATACTTCTGAAGGTAATTAGAATTTAAAAGGTAATTAGGGTAATTACAATCACCTGAAGGCAATTACAATTTTTTTTTTAAGATTTTATTTATTTATTTGACAGAGAGAGACACAGCGAGAGAGGGAACACAAGCAGGGGGAGTGGGAGAGGGAGAAGCAGGCTTCCCGCTGAGCAGGGAGCCCAACATGGGACTCAATCCCAGGACCCTGGGACCATGACCTGAGCCGAAGGCAGACGCTTAACGACTGAGCCACCCAGGCGCCCCAAGGCAATTACAATTTTTAAAATTCCTTGTGTTCCTGGAGTTAGCTTGGGTTGGTCCAGTGCGGGTGTATGTCTACACTTGAGCTTGACTATTTCACGTTTCGGGTCCTTTACCAAACACCTGGGGATCCCTCGATGTCCGTTCATGGCCACTGATGAGGACGGTGGTGGGCGGCATCTGTCCGAGGCAGGCGGTGCCTCCAGGAGCGGCGGCATCTGGTTGTGGCCCTTGACGAAGACAGCTTTCTAACTTGGCCTTTTGTTCAAGTGTAGGAGATTTAGGATCACGGTGTTGGTAGCCGCAGGATGATAATCTCCCAAGTGCGATCCCAACCCACGGCAGGAACTCGATTCCTTCCAAATGCATGGTTTGTCGGCCCTGCTGAAGACCTGGCGTGGGTGACCAGACGGCAGCAGGCAGCACCTTCTGTGCTGGCGACGGGACCCTGCTCTCGGGACGCTACAGGGGCCTGCTCCCCCGTCCCCCAGCCACCCGTTAGCTACCTGGAAGCAATCATCCTGCATCTTCCTTCAAAATAAAGCCTTCAGCTCCTGTGGTCGCCCCTCGTGCGGGCTCCAGACGTGCGAGCACCCGGACCCCTCCCCGGGCCGGGCATCCTTGTGACTCCGGTGACGCCGGAGGTTGTTTAGAGCTCACGGGGTTCCCACACGAGCTGCCGTCAGCCTGTCACCTACAGGCCCTTATACGGCTGCTCCCTGCCGCGTCGTCATCCTCAGCCGCCGGCCCTGCGTGTCCAGGCCTCCTTGCGAGTCCCCACGTGGCTACCCGAGGTCGGCTCCCAGTCCATCGCTGAACGTTCTCCTAAACTGGCGAACACACACCCAGGCCCGTTGTTGGGGGACAACTCTGCCCCGGGCCGGCCGAGCTGTTTTTGGGGGTCCGGCCTCACCACGATGGTGAGGAGAAGGAGAAGGAGCTCCTGCTCGAGGACTCTGTCCAACACTGAACAGAGCCATAGACCGCACCACCTGGTTCCATCCCAGCTCTGCCAGGCGCCGGTCCCGGAACCCTGTGCCTCAGTGTCCCCGGGTGTAAAGGGAGACTGCAGCAGCACTCAGCGCACAGCGCGGCTGTGAGGACCGAGTGGGAGGAGGTGGGCGAAGCTCCTGGTTCTGGCACTTTCCGCCCGCCTGGCTCAGCCCGCAAGAAGGTGCGTGGCTGCAAGGAATTCACGCCCACCCCAGTCCCACTGCTCCCGGGGCGCCCCCTCTCAGGAATGGCAGCCCCAGGAATGACCTCCTCCTGCTGGCAACCTCGGGGTCGAGCTCGGGAACCGGCTTCCCACACGTGCCTCCGTGTCACCCTGGCCACCCGCCTCCCCCGCGCCGGACACGCCGCCCGGCCACTCCCTCCTGCCCACCGCAGCCGGGGGCCGCTCAGCGCGGCTCTTCTCGGCCGCCGCCTTCCGCCTGCCCATCGCGGACCCGGCCGCCCCCTCTGCAGCTTGTCCTCATGCCCCTCCCCGAGGGCGCCGCCCGCCGCGCGGACCGCTGCACCGTGAGTGCTGTAAGGCAGACGGTGGGCGGCGGGTCGGCCTCCACCACCGGGCGTGCACGGTGCAGCCCTGGATGGCGGAGGAACGAGCAGGAGCTGTTCTCCAGAGCGCGCTGGCCTGGTCCCTGCGCTGGGGGCTCTCCGAGCGCCCTGGGCTCCGCCTCCCACACGCGATGCCGGTGCCCGTGGAGGGGGCGCCCGCTGAGGGAGCCTGCGCTGTGGTACGTCATCTCTCTCCTCGTGTTTAAGACCCACCCGGTAGGCGGCCTCCAGGCTTGTGTTAGAGGAGACGGTGCGTGTGGAATGTGTTCCAGCAGCTTTCAGTCTCCCTGGGCTTTCTGCACGGGGCTGGTCTCAGCGTGGGGGCTGCTTGGCACAGCCCCCACCGCCCTTCCATTTCCCTGCAGACCCCGCAGGAGGGGCGCTCGGTGCGTTTCCTCCTCTGCCCCCGACGTCCGACGCCAAAGGAGTCACCACCCCGGGGCGCAGAGAGCCCTCAAAGCATTTCTGCTGGGCGAACGAGGGGCCAGAGAAACAAGCAAGGGATGTTCCGGAAGGACCCAGGGAGGAAGGAGTCATGTTGCTGGTGACATGCTCTCCATGACGATCGCAGTAAGTAGAGACGGAGTGCCCACAGCTCCCTCGGCAACAGGGAAGCGCCCGCCCCGCGGCCCGAGATGGGTGGTGTGGGCCCCGCCCAGCCCCTGTGCCTCCTCTCCAGGACCCTAGGCCAGGACCAGAGTCGAGAGGGCTCCCCGGGGCGCCCGGCCCTGTCCCGCCCTGATAAACACTCGTCACGCCTAGCTCCACTCAAAGGCTTTGCCAGCCTGCCCCGTGGAGCCTGGAACCAGCTGAGGGACCCTCACGGTCTGAAGTGCAAGTGGGCAGAGCCGCCCCCGCACTTGGCCAGGTCAGGCGCCTGCTGCCCGGCTGCCCCAGGGCACCCGCCCAGGGGCCACGGGGCCCGCTGAGCACCCAGCGCTGCCCAGGAAGCTCGGTGCCAGAGGGAGGGCAGGGCAGGGCCCCCTCCCGCCTCGTTGTCGGGCTCTTCTCAGGGCCCCAGGGACTCAGCCTGAGCCTCCTGTGGGGGGTGTTGCCTGGGTGAGGGGGGCCTGGAGGCGGTGCTGGTCCTGGCTCTTGGGGTCCCCAGGTCCCGCGTCTCCAGCTGCCGGGTGGCCTGCCGGAGGCGGGACACGGGGCTCCCGCCGGCTCCTTACCAGGAAGGCCTGGAACAGCTGGAAGGAGCCGAAGAGCCAGACATACAGATGGGAGTGCAGCTTCGTGGACCTGCCGTTGAAGGCGTTGGCCACCGCCAGGAACGAGTAGGGCCCCACGGTGAAGAACTCCCAGTCGTAGGCGCCGGATGTAGCAATGGTCTGGTTGGCCTCGAAGAGGCGCGTCCTCGGGTTCCACTTGTAGATGACACTGTCGATGTTGTGGTTGTCACCTGCAAGCAGGCGGCCGCCGTCACACACCACAGGCAGACATCCCCTCACGGCAGCCTGCCCTGGACCTGCCCCAGGGCCCGAGGGTCCGTCCGGTGCCGTCGGGCCTCTGGCCGCTGGGCACCTTCCCTGCGCTCCCCTGCGCTCCCTGCCCCTGTGCCCACGGGAAAGCCCTCCCTGGGTCCCTCCTTTGGGGGCTCCAGACCCCTCCCCCCGTGGCCTTCTGTCTTAGAGATGGGATCCCAGCCTCACCTCTCCCCCTGCCCAATGACCCCGCCGCCCTCACTGTCCCCTCAGCTCAGGCCTTCGCACCTTCTGTCCACATTGTGCTCCCTGGAGCCCCCCTGGTGGGGTGGGGCCAGCTTCTCCCGGAACACTCCTTCTCTGGGGAGCACTGGTTAGCGGGCTCCTGGGGCCCCGCTGCCCATGAGTGGGGTCCCTACAGACAGAGCTCCCTGGCCGCAGATGCCCTACAGGGCCCGCTGCCTCAGACCCTGCTGTCCGGAGTTACACGACCAGGAGGGGCCAGCTGCAGCCACTCAGGCGGTCACAGGCCCAGAAACCAGGCCCCCAGCCTCGGCCAGGCCCGTCCCCCACCGTGCCCGCTGCATCACAGAGTTTGTGTCTAGAGGGCACGAGACAACGCCCCGCATCCTTCTCCCAGCACACTGCCCACACCACCGTCCCTCTGCCGGTCCAACAGCTCACCTTCACACCTGTTTCAGCCAACCCCTCCTCCGAGGAGGCCAGTTAGTTAGTTAGTTAGTTGGTTAGTTTCAGATGAGGTGGTCTGGCCCACGTTCCCATAACCACTCTCCTGGACAGGCACCCACACATACCGCGCACCTGTCTTCCTACCTGGACGGGGAGAAGGTGTTCAGGTGTGCTTGCTTCAGACGTCACTGTCAGATGGCCCAGCCCAGAGAATCGGGCCAGGTGTGACTTACTGTAATTTGTTAACCTGCTGGTGAGTCAGCCCCGCCCCGCCCCCGTGGTTTCCTTCCTCGTGGACGGCCACAGCCTACCTTCCCGGTGGTTGGCCACGGCCAGGAAGTGCTCCCCGGCCACCTTGAAGGCCTCCCAGTCCCGGGCGCTGTGGGTGGGGACCCTCTGGTATGGCGTGAACCTCAGCTTCGTCTGGCTCCATTTGTAAATGACGGAGAACTCCTGACCCTTTTCATTCGGTTCAAAATTGGCCACAGCCAGGAAGACCTGAACGAGAGAGCCCGGGACACTGGTTCTTGCTGTGTACTCGAGGGGCCTGGCACCAAGGCTTCTGAGCACCCGCGTCTCGGTCCGAGGGCCACCGTCTCTGTGGATCTGTCCATCCCGTTCCAGACCCTTAAACGTGTCTGCGTTCGTCAGCCCGCTGTCCCCATCTCTATCCCCAAACTAGGGAACAGCTTTATGCCCAGACTTGTCCTTCATCACCTGGATGAGGAGAACACATCACAAAGCCCTCCACCCATATAGAAGCCCGCGCTTGTCATGTAGCTGAGTTAGACACACGTGGCCAGCGTGCAACTGGACCAGGAGGCAAGCCAGCTCGGTGTGTGGGGCGCGCCCACTGAGCCCGGAAGTAAGCGTGCGCTCAGCAAGC
The DNA here is from genome assembly GCF_054177405.1 of Leptonychotes weddellii. Classification (NCBI taxonomy): domain Eukaryota; kingdom Metazoa; phylum Chordata; class Mammalia; order Carnivora; family Phocidae; genus Leptonychotes; species Leptonychotes weddellii. Next base: position 190,977,763 of record NC_138369.1, read on the forward strand.
CCCACACCTGTTTCGTTGACCGGACAGACCCTCCCCCCTTGTTTTTCTGAATTTCCCGATATTTCCTTGATGCAAAGTTCACATTTTTTATATGAAAATGTGGCCAACCAAAGGGCCGGAGCGCTAGTCAGCCATTCGCCACGCGGGACTGGGAGCGTGGCTGGGCCGCGGCGGGCTGCGAGCAACAGGAGTGCAGAGGCCTGTCCATTCTGCTCCCTGTTCATCCTCGGGGCAGGCCTGGGTGAGGGCAGGCGGTACCTGGCACTCACATACTGCTGAGTGAGCGATTCCGGGGCCGGGCGCAGGACGGCGGCCCCAGGACACTGCCCCTGGAGTCGAGGGTGTAGATGGAGCTGATTAGACAACGGGTCATGCTGGGGGCAGCCCCTCAGACCCACCGCCTGTGCCTCTGCTCCGTCCGGCCCTGGCAGTGGGGGGCGCTGCCCGTGAGCGTCCCACCCTCACCTCCAGGCCCGGCCCCCTGCAGTGAGTCTGTCTCCTTCCCCAGATGATTTCCGCCTTGTTGACCAGCTCATCAAATGGGCCAACAAGCTTTTAATTGAGCCCTGATGGGTCTACGTAGAACTGGACAGTGTCATAGGAATGGTCTTGTTTTCTATTTTGTAGGAAGCCAAACAGACTTCACATTCTGGATTTAGAGACCCCGCCAAGTGTCCGACTTTGAAAGCTGTTGAGAACCTGAGTAAGACTGAAACCATGAGAAATACGTTCCCAGACCATCTACATGAGCAGTCCCAACCTTTGGGTTTTCCCAAGATGAAAAGGATCGAGACGGTCGCTGGGTGCAGACTTGCCTTTTTCCCGATGGTGAAGTGTCTCCAGGACTGGGCTTGGTGCGTGCGAATGTTCTGGTATGAGGCGAACTTTCCATCTGTCCACTTGTAGATGGCGGATGTGGTTTTGCGGTTGGCGGCTGCCACGAAGAGCCCAGCCTCGGGGATGGCAAAGACCTCGATGCCCAGCGTCTCCGAGTTGGTGAACAGGCTCTGATGCTCCTCCACATAGTCCAGCTTTTCTCTGGCTGGTGACAGAAATGTGGAGACCCGGTTAACGCCTCCCAGGACAGGGGCGCGACCAGGGCCCCGAGCCCTGACCCCCAGCTCTAGCCACGGTCAGGGCTTTCTCCGGGGCGACTTGCTCGGAGCGCATGTTGCCGTCACAGAGAGGCCACTAAGGCAGCCTGCTGGCGCCCGCATGGGTTTCAGGGTGGTGTGCTGAGCGGCCAGGGACACTGACTGGACGGCACGGATATGTGGGTCCAAACTAGGCATTCCCACCTCCCGCGAAAGTGCACCCTCAAGTGCACAAGGGACTGGGGTCAAGGCTCGCGAGCGGCGGCTGCAGCCAGCTCCCGTTTCCTGTGGGCAAGGGTCCCGGGCGCCCTGGGCAGCCTCAACTCCTCGTCTCCACGCGGGAAGCACTCGGGGGAACAGCATGTTTCCAGGTTCCTGGCATCACCGCCTGGCATCTGTGATCCGAGGGGCAGACAGGGTGCCAGGAGGCTGCCCCCTCGGGGCCACGGGGACTAGACGCGGGGGGTGATCAGCCCTGCCCAGGAGGACGTGCGATTCCAGATGAAACCTGCAGGCCTGCTGTCCTGGGGGGGCGCTCCCTATCCCCAAGTAATGCTGGCTCGAGAAGAGCCGTAAGTCCCCAGAGCCCGCTTCACCTGCTAACACGGAGACCCACTCGCTGCCCACACACAGGAACAGCCCCTTCTGGCTGGCGTCGAACCAGAACTGGGCGTCCTCCTCTTTGGTGCACGGAGGCCGGGAGCCCAGCGTCACCTTCATGTCGGTTTCTGGGGGGAGACAAGGAAGAGGAGTGTCCAGGTGCAGGTTCCCTGGAGGAAGACGGAGTGGGAGGCGGACCCCTGACCCGGGCTGTCCTGCCTTTGCCTCTGCATGTGGGGACCATGAAGACACAGGGGTCTCCATCGAGGCCCCGCACGGCAGGACAGAGGCTGCGAGGCTCCCCTGCTGGCCTCCCTGCCCACTGCAGAGGGCGGCCCATCTTCCCCTGGAAAAGCCTCAGTCTTCACGCTGCTGCCCTGCTCGTCTCTCGGACCTGTCACTCTCTGGCGCGAGTTTGTATAAGCTTGGGTTTTGCCTTGTTTTTCGGTGTTTGACCCCATCACTTCTGGTGATTACACCTCATCTCGGGCCAAGCCCACTGGTCCTGATGGTGCTGCGGGGCCGATTCACAGCGACGTGGGCGCTGTGGGCACCTGGATGTTATCAGTGCCTGGCGGAGGCCTGGGCTCACACCCCGCCTCCTGCCTCTTGTTCTGAGCTGGAACTGGACGGATGTGGGAAACTTCCATGGAGTGCCCAAAAACTTCACTGTGCAGGGAAATCATTTTCCTCTGTGTCTCTTCTTTTATGATAAAAATTATTCAAAATTGTACTGTTACTATAAAATTATTCAAAATATCAATTAGCAATAAACTGCATCAATACGTAGACTATTTTTTAAAGGCTTACTTATTTATTTTAGAGAGAGAGAGAGCAGGGGCAGAGGGAGAATCTCAAGCAGACTCACCACTGAGCAGGGAGCCCAACGTGGGGCTGGATCCCACGGCCCTGAGATCATGACCTGAGCCAAAACCGAGAGTCAGACGCTGAACCAACTGAGCCCTCCAGGTGCCCCAATCCGTAGACTAGTAACGTGCTCTCCAATGTGAAAAAATAAAAAGCAGCAGGTGGGGGGCACCTGGGTGGCTCCGTCAGTGAAGCATCTGCCTTTGGCTCAGGTCATGATCCCAGGGTCCTGGGATCAAGCCCCGCATCGGGCTCCCTGCTCAGCGGGAAGCCTGCGTCTCCCTCTGCCACTCCCCCTGCTTGTGCTCTCTCTCTCGCTGTCTCTCCCCCAAATAAATAAAATCTTAAAAAAAAAAAAAAAAAAAGCAGCAGCCTCTGCTGCTGGGAGTTTGGAAACACATCCCAGGATTGGATCGAGTGGACAATGCACTGAGGGCTCGCCTGACTGGTGAAGCATGACCGCGAGGCTCGGGAGTGGTGGGGGCGGTCTCCCCGCCCGGCGGAGTGGTGGTGGGAGGGGATTTGGCAGCTCCGGTGCAGGGGTGTGGCTTACATGAACCGTCCAGACTGTAACTTTACATGGAGAACACACAAGTACACACTAAAGAGAACGGTGCAGGGGACCCTCTGGGCTGGGGGATCACGGACAACTGAAATGTGCCTCTCTAAGTTCGGGGTCCCCACTGGGGCAGGGGCTGAGATTTAGATGCCTATCAGGGAGGGATGGGGATAAAGACCCCAATACTGGTCTGGGGGAAAACAGGCAGCAGATGGAAGTCAGAAGGCTCAAGAGAAGGAAGATGATGTCAGGGAACAGCCCCGGGCATCCCAAGCAGGACCAGTGGTCCCTTGAGGGCACCATCCAGGCAGGGTTTGGCGGCCACTGGGCGAGCCACCTGGAGGAAAGTTGGATGATGCTGGTGTGTCCAACGGGGCCAGTCTCTTTGTCAATTTGATAATCACCCTCCTGTCTTTGCTCCCAGGAGAGGTGGGAAAGTGACAAGGTTCTTGGGGTCCACCATCAGTGAGGGGGAGTGAGTGGCTTTGACCTACTAACCATAGGGATATTTTAGCACCTCATTATCTTCTGGCTTTCCTGTGAGACCCTGCAGGACAGGGGGGATGGACAGCACAGCCAGCTCGGCACTCCTGCAGGGACAGAGCCTTGGGGTGGCATCCGAGCCGGGCAGCAGAACCAGCTGCCTCACCAGGCCCTGCAGAGAGAGGGACAGCATGTTCAGAACCTCGTCGCCAGAGAGCGCCTGGACCACTGGGCTCAGCCTGTCCAGACCCTGGTGGAGGGGTGGGAATGGAGGATGAAGGGTCTATTCACCTCTAGAGGTAGGAGAGAAGAGTCTGCTGATTGGTTGGGGGGAGTGGGGAGCACTGAGAGCAATGGTGGGGAACTATACACCATTCTAAGGTAATTAAGTCGTGGAAGGGGTTTTTCCTGTGAACTAACCTAGAGTGACTGGGTTGCATTGCTCATCCATCCATCTGTCCATCTACCCATCCATCCATCCATCGACCATAGTCCATCCATCACTCATCCACCCATCCATCCATCTACCCATATATTCATCCATCCACCCATCCATCCATCACTCTCTCACTCATCCACCCATCCATATGTCCATCCTTCCACCCATCCAGCCATCCATCACTCACCCATATGTTCACCCACCCACCCACGTGCCCACCCATCCATTTATCCATCACTCATCCATCCACCCATCCATCCAGCCAGCCAGCCAGCCATATGTCCATCCACCTGCCCATCCAGCTATCCATCTATCCATCCACCCAAGCATGCCATCCATAAATATTCACCAAGCACCTATCATGTATCAGGCATGGGTCTAGACACAACACGGCAGGAAACAAAAGCCCCTACACTCATGGAACAAGGTCCCCCACCTGCAGTCTAAGGGAGAGACAGGTAATGAGCAAGCACACAGCTGGTCTGAGGTGGTCAGGGCTACAGGGGATGGGTACAAGGCCCATCTTCTCTGAGGGGTGGGGGAAGGTCTCCATGGAAGAGGACATGGAGCAGGGCCCTGAGAGTGTAAGGTGTGAGCTCTGGGGGCAGTGAGGATGAGTGTGCATGGGAACACGGTGAAATGTGCCTGGCAAGTAAGGGGCCCCAGTGGACCCCAGGGCTCCCTGGTCCCACGTGGCACACACACCGATCTGTCGAGCAGAGCGTGAGGACACCAGGCTTGCAGCGGCAGCCCCTCTGCGAACACGGATGTTGGGGCAGCCCCTCCCTTACCTACCGTGAACAGGCCTTTGGTCCTCTTACGGCTGCCGATGAAGAATCGGGCTCCTCGCACCGATAGGGTGGCCGGGAAGGGCACGTCAGCCATTCTGAAAACATTTGAGGGTGGTTTGAGGGCCATGGGGGAGCAGGGTCACAGCCATTCACGCAGAAAAGCGCAGGGAGAAGCCGCACAGGAGAGGCATCGTTTCCCAGGGCGGCTATAACAAGCACCACATGATGGGGGCTTGAGCAGCAGGCGAGCCCCAGCTCTGGAGGCCGGAAGTCTGAGGTCAAGGTGCCACCTGGCTGCGCTCCCTCTGCAGGCTCCAGGGGAGGTTCCTCTAGCCTCTTCCAGCTTCTGTGGGCTTCTGGTAGTCCCCGGCTTGTAGCCCATGTCGTGCCCTCTGCCTGTCTTCACACAGCCTTCTCTGTGCCTCTTCTCCTCTTCTTAGAAGGACACCAGACTCGGGACGGGGGCCCGCCCTGCTCCGGGACCACCTCAACTGAACCCGGTCGCACCTGCAAAGACGTTGTCTCCAAGCAAGGTCCCATTCCCAGGTTCTGCTGGACCTGAACTGGAGGGATGCTCTTTGCCCCAGGACAAGAGTCTCCGGCAGCTGTCGCTGCAGAGGTGTTTGTTCGGTGGCTGCTCCATCTCTCGGGAACCTTCCGTGGCTCCTACTGGCACTGGGTCCCCAGCCTGCCCACCCTCCACCAAGCCTGTGGGGAAACGGATGGTGTCTGGGAGGGAAGGGTCCTTGCTGGTGACCTGGGAGATGTTGGAAGATGTGGCCAGAGCTGGGTCTTGATGTGGACGTGGAGGCTGAAGCCTGGGGATGGGGGCGGAAAGGTGGGCGCCGGCTGGAGGGGAGGCCCTGACTGGGGCCTCTGGGGCGGACGAGCCAGGCAAGTGCCTCTCCTCACTGCCTCCTGCACCTCGATGCCATACCCTCCTGTAAACGCACCTGCTCCCTCCAGGCTTGCATCTGGCTACAGCTGGCCGTGGTGAGGCCAGTTCCTGACCGCCTCCCAGAATAACCCATGCTCCCATCACAGCTCCGATCACAGTGTGCCCTCTGTGAAGCCCGGTCCCAGGGCCCAGGTTCCTCCTTGGCCACCACCGGCTGCAGCCCTGGCTCCTTCCATCCCGTCCCTGGCCCGTGCTCCTGCCCGTCCCAGAGCTGTCCCCACTGCTGGGTCCCCACTGTCATCACCCGGTAAAGGCCCTGATGTACTCAGGGGGTATGGGGGGCACTTGTGGTAGAGACGTATTTAAACAGAGTGTCTGAATATCAAGGATTCTTTTTATTAGGGAGTAAGTGTCATCCAACAAAGCAGAGTGAGGTTCTACCTTTGCAAGTAATATTTGGAATAATGGTAGATTTAATGCAAACGGGACAATTTGTGATTTAAAAAAAAAGAGTGCCCAGCCCCGTGAGCCAGGGTGGAAGCTGAGGGCAACGGGGGTCGTCACTCCCTGGTGGAGCCGTGGGGCCCACGCGCCCTGGTCCAGCCTCGCAACCAGGGGACGGCGGGACAGGGAACGGACTCCGGCTTCTGAGTCCCCGGGGCTGGGTCGAAGCTACCAGAGGATGGTTCTGCCTGTTTATTTGGAGTTTTAGTGACTATTCACTCCCTCGGCCCAGACAAGCAAACCAAGTCTTGGGTCAAACGATGTGCTGAAACCGCAGAGCCGGACTGGCCGCAGCTGCATTTTGGCTCCGCTGCCTGAGCTGTCTGTGAACTTCCTCTGCGGCCTTCGGCGATGGCGCCCACACTCAGCAGGGCACCCCACCCCCCACGTCCAGCGCACCCAGGGGCGCCTGCGTCCGCCCCCTCCCACCGGCCTTTCCGGAGGACAGGACCCTGCCGATGACCCTGCGCTCCTGCCTCAGGGGATGGTTCCCAACGGCTGTTTGCCCACACGCCCGAGGGCCCACGGTGCACACAGCCCCGCGCCGCCCGCCCCTGGCGTCCGGCTACCTACATGTCCAGTGGGAGGCCACAGTCCGTGGTGAGGGAGAAGGATTCTTCAGACACGGCCAAGACCAGCGTGTGCCACTCGCTGTCCGTCAGAGCGGGGCTGTGGAAGGTCACTCGGGTTTGCCAGGCACCCGCCGGGTCCTGGCTGAGGAAGAGGAAGTGCAGCCGGGTGGGCGAGTACCGCAGGCCGAGCAGCAGGGCATCCGCCTCCTCCGCCACCACTGTGAACAGGTATTCGTTCTTCTGGAAGAGAGGGTGCAGGGGGGGCTGAGCGGGGGTGGGGGGTGGATGGGGGAGGGTGGACAGGGGAGGGTGGGGGCGGGGGAGGATGGGACAGGGGAAGGTGGGAGCAAGGGAGGGTGGACAGGGGAGGGTGGGACAGGGGAGAGTGGGGGCTGGACAGGGGAGGCAGGGGAGGGCAGGGCTCGCAGGGCAGGGCCTACTGCGGTGACCGAGGTCTGTGACAAAACCAAAAGCCCTGCTCAAACCTATTAGGCTGGCTACTAGCAAAACCCAGGAGAGCGTGCTGACGGGACTGCAGGGAAATTGGGACGGGGCGTGGAAAGGCGCCCGGCCCGTGGGGTAGCTGTCGTAGAGAACGGAGTGGCGTGCCCTGGAAACAGCCTTACAGAATCAGCCCAGGACCCAGCAAGCGCTCCGGGCCAGCGCCCGGACGGACGGCTGGGTCTCGGAGAGATGCACCGCGTGCCGAGCCCATTAGTCACAGGCGCTAATGTGCAGAAGCAGCCGGGGAACCCGTGGTCGGCCCGTACAGGGCACAGTGACAGCCTTAGACACAAGTCCCAGCGTCCACACCGGTGGCCCCAGAGGACGTCACGCTGAGGGAGGTCAGCCAGTCTCTCAGGACACGTACCGCATGGTCCCACTTCCGTGAGGGACCCAGAGCCGCCCCCTTCAGAGACAGAGAGCACAATGGGGGTGCCAGGGCTGGGGAGGAGCGGCCATCAGGCTCAGAGCGGGGGATGGAAAAGTCTGGACACGGATGGTGGGGATGGCGCAAGACAGTGTGAAGGTGCTGAGTGCCACGGAACCGGAGACCTGGGGCGCCTCACTTCCCAGCTCAGACCGCACACACTTGACTGTCCGCCCGTGCAGCTCAGGGTGCAGCTCAGGGGGCTGACGGCGCTAGAGTGGGTGTGGAAGTTTGGGCGACACCTTCTCCAGCAAGGCCCCGCCTCCTAAAACAGTGCCCACTCCCGGGCAACGATGCTGCCAACTCGGTTAAAGCCGCCAGGATCCTTGTCTTCAGCCTAACACCAAATCCAGTAAAATGCACTTGGCACGCTTGGGTCACACGGCCTGTGGTGCTGAGGGGACACACAGGCCCCACTGGTTTCCAGGCTGGGA
>NC_138369.1:190986434-190993761 GCF_054177405.1 Leptonychotes weddellii
CCTGAGTGCCCAGGGCTTCCCGAGGCTCGGCACCTGCACACGGGTCGTGGTCTGGGGGTTCTCAGCCCCTGGCCCGTTTCCACCCACTGCCCCAGCTGGGCAAACCGGCCCAGACAAGCGGGCCTGGGGGCTGCAGGCAGCACAGCCCCTATGGGCCTGGCGTCCCCCTGGGGTCCTCCCGGGGGCTCTACCCATTTCTTGGAAAGGTGGTGTCGTGGGGGAGGCACTGCTCCAGTCAAGACGGGGTAACAGGGACTGGATACCTTCTTGCCTGGGCCAGCTCAGAACATTGACAAGATCATGAAGCCAGGGTGTCAGATCCTGGGCTGGGGAGCACAGAACAGCACGGGGGGAGGGGAATGAGCAAGGTGCATGTTGCAGTTGGTGCTCCCACCAGCTGGAGAGTATTTCCAGCCCTCATGCAGGAGGGCAAACCCAGTGGAGCTCCAAGCACCCCAAGTTTCACAGATGGCCCTGGGAGCTCGGGGGAGACCCAGGCCACCAGGTTTGGGTTTGGGGGTCAGAGTGCTGGAGGAGAGACCCCGTCACGGTGGGTCTCTCTCCCCTGAAAACCCCTGTGCTCCTCCTGCCCCTCCCCCGCAGCCCCTGGCACCTGCCAGTCTACTGTCTCCATAGTTGGGTCCTTCCCGGACTGTCCTAGTGTAGGACATACATACAGCATGGAGACTTCTCAGATTGGCTGTTTTCACTCACTCACAGGTGTGTGAATTTCCTCCCTGTCTCTTCATGGAGCGATCGTGCCCTTCCTTTTTTTTTTTTTTTTCCAATTTGTATTGATGCCAAATACACATAACAGCAAGTCCACCATCCTAACCATTTTTTACTGTACAGGTCAGTGGTGCTAAGTATTCCTAATGTTGTGCAGCCGTCCCCACCGTCCATCTCCAGGACTCTGTCCATTCCTAGGAGAACGAAACCCTGTCCCCATGACCACGGACTTGCCAGCCCCCACCCCCGGCCCTGGCGTCCACCTTTCCACCTCTGTCTCTGAAGGACCTCACGTCAGTGGAATCCTAGAGTAGTTGTCTTTTTGTGACTGGCTTGTGTCACTCCCCATAATGTCCTCATGCTTCATTCATGTTGAAGTCAGGCCTGCTTCCTTTTTAAGGCTGAACACTATTCCACTGAGTGGATGGACCACGTTTTGCTTATCTATTCATCCCTCAGTGGACACTTGGGTTCTTCCATCTTGTAGCTCTTGTGAATAATGCTGCTGTGAACACGGCTTACAAAAATCTCTTTGAATGCCTGCTTTCAGTTATTTTGAGCATATACTCATATAATTGCTGGATCATACGGTAATTCTACTGTTAATTTTCTGAAGAACCACCCTACTAATTTCCACAGTGGCCGTACAATTTCATGTTCCCACTCACAACGCACAAGGGCTTTAAGTCCTCCACGTCCTCATCAACACTTGCTATCTTCTCCTTGTTACATGTATATATATTGTATATGCTATTTCCTCGTTGTGTTTATATTTACATAAATATAATTTATGTTACATATTTATCCTAATGGGTGTAAGGTGGCTTGTCATTGTACTTTTGATTTGCATTTCTCTAAAGATGAGTGAGGTTGAGCGTCTTTTCATGTGCTCATTGGTCACGTAAGTTGTGCATCTTCTTTGGAAAAATGTCTATTCAAGTCCTTTGCTCGTTTTTTAATTGGGTTGTTTGGCTTTTTGTTATCGATTTTTGGGAGTTCTCATACATCTTAGATATTAGCCCCTGATCAGAACATGATTTTCAAATGTTTTCTCCCCTTTCTTTGGATTACCTTTTATTCTCCATTGGTTTTGTCTCTTGATGCAAAAATATTTAAAATTTTGGGGCACCTGGGTGGCTCAGTCGTTAAGCGTCTGCCTTCGGCTCAGGTCACGATCCCAGGGTCCTGGGATCGAGCCCCGCATCGGGCTCTCTGCTCGGCGGGAAGCCTGCTTCTCCCTCTCCTGCTCCCCCTGCTTGTGTTCCCTCTCTCGCTGTCTCTCTCTCTGTCAAACAAATAAATAAAATCTTAAAAATATATTTAAATTTTCATGAAGTCCAATTTTTGTATTTTTTTTATGTTGCCCATGCCTCTGGTGTCATATCCAGGAAATCATTGTGAAATCCAGTGTTGCGAAGCTTTCATCCTGTGTTTTCTTCTAAGAGTTTTATGGTTTTAGGTCTGCCATTTAGGTCATGGATCCATTTTGAGTTCATTTTGGTGTGTGGTGTGAGGTAGGGGTCCAACTTCATTCTTTTGCATGTGGATCATCCGTTTTCCCAGCACCATTCCTTAAAAAGACTGTCCTTTTTCCATTGAATGTACTTGGTGCCCTTGTGAAAAATGATTTGGCCTAATAAGTGAAGGTTTATTTCTGGACTCTATTCTATTCCATTTGTCTATATGTCCGTCCATTTTTATGTCTATGTTGATTATTGTAGCTTTGTAGTTTTGAAATCAGGAAGTGTGAGTCCTCCGGCTTTGTTTTTCAGGATTTTTTGGCTATGCAGGGTCCCTTTAGATTCCATATTAGTGTGAGGGGTTTTATGTTTCTGTAAAAAATGTCATTGAGATTTCAATAATGATTGTGTTACATCTGTAGATTGCTTTAGGTGGTATCAACATCTTAACAATATTGAGCCTTCCAACCCGTGAACGTGGGCTGTCTTTCTATTTATTTATGTCTTCTTTACCATCTTTCAACAATGTTTTATAGTTTTCATTGTACAGGACTTTCCCCTCTGTGGTTAATTCCTTTTATTTTATTCTTTTTTGATGTAATTGTAAATGGGATTGCTTTTATAATTTCCTTTTTGGGTTGTTCATTATTTGTGTATAGAAATGCAACTGACTTTTGTGTGTTGACTTTGTGTCCTGCCATTTTTCTGAATTCACTTACTAGTGCTAACCGGTCTTTAGGATTTCCTACAAATAAGGTCATAGCATCTGTGAACAGAGGTGATTTTACTCTTCCTTTCCAATTTAGACTGCCTTTATTTATTTTATTGTCCAACTGCTCTCCTAGAACCTCCAGTACTGTGGTGAATTGAAGCAGCAAAAGTGGGCATCCCTGCCTCATTCCTGACCTTAGAGGAAAAGCTCTCAGTCTTTCACCATTGAGTATGATGTTTGCTGTGGGGTTTTCACATACATATTTTATGATATTGAGGTAGTTCCTCCTTTTCCTAGTTTGTTGAGTGTTTGCATCATGGAAGTGTGTTGAATTTTGTCAAATGTTTTTTCGGTATCAATTGAGATTATCATGTATTTTTTTCTTTATTCTGGTAATGTGGGGTTTTATACTGACTGATTTTCATATGTGGCTCCGTCCTTGAATTCCAGAAATAGGTCCTTCTTGGTCATGGTGTATAATCTTTTCACTGTGCTGCTAAATTCAGTTTGCTAGTATTTTATTGAGGACTTTTGCATCATTGTTTATAAGGGATATTAGTTTGTGGTTCTATTCTTGTCATGTCTTTGCCTGGCTTTGCTATCAGGGTAATGTAAGCCTCAAAGAATGAATTGGGCAGTGTTCCCCCTGTTTAATTTTTTTAAAAAAGCATATAGTGAACTAGGAATAATTGAAAAAACTGTTAACCTGATATAAGGCATCTGTGAAAATCTTATAGCCAACACCATACTTAATTGTAAAAGACTGAGAGCTTTCCTCCAAAGATCAGGAAAAAGATACAGATGTCCTCTCTCACTGCTCCTACTCAACATCATACTGAAGTCCTACCTGTGCAACCAGCAAGAAAAAGAAATACAAGTCATACATATTGGAAATTAAGGTATACAATGGTCTCTACTCACAGAGGACATGAGTGTGCACATAGAAAACCCCAAAGAATCTACTAAAATCTCCTAGAAATATAAGAGAGTTTAGCAAGGTTGAAGTGTGCAAGCCTAAAATAATTAACATTAATTGCATTTCAATAAATAGCAGTAAATAATTGGAATTGAAAAATTTTGTTTAAAGGTGTGCTTTACAACAGAATAAATAATGAAAACGTAGGCATAAATGTCAGGGAATATATACCTAATGAGGACTATAAAAATATTGATGAAAGAAATTTAACGAGACATAAGTAAATGGAGAGCTAGACCGTGTTTGCAGGTTGGAATATTGTTATGACGTCAGTGACCTCCAGACTGGTCTATAGATTCAAGGCAATCCCAATCCACATCCCGGTAGCAGCTTTTTGTCAATATGAACAAGCTAATTCTAAAATTGTTTGGAAAGGCAAAGGAGCTCAAATATCCAAACCATTTGAAAATGAAGAACAAAGTTGGAGGACTTCACTACATGACTTCAAGATTTCCTATAATAAAAGTAATCAAGACAATGTGATGTTGGCAAAGGAATGTAAGTAGGCAGATTAATGAAACAGAATAGACACATAGACCCACACGAATACAGTCAACTCATTTTTGACAAAATTGCAAAGGCAAGTTCAAGAGACAGAAGTGTACTTGGAACAACTGGACGTTCAAATCCAAAAAAAAAAAGGAATCTTGACCCATACCTCACACTTAGTGTAAAAATTTAATAAAAATTGATCATAGCCCTAAATGTAAAATGTAAACATTTTAAACTTTTAGAAAAAAACAGGAGAAAATCATTGTGACCTTATGTTAGGTGAATTCTTAGGATTATTACCCAAAGCATGATCTGAAAAAGAAGAAAATTGATAAACTGGCCTTTACCAACATTAAACCCTTTGGTCTTCAAACAACACTGTTAAGAGCCTGAAAAGAGAAGCTGTAGAGGAGCAGAAAATATTTGCAAGTCACATCTGAGCAAAGTGCTGCTGACCCTTGAGCTACACTGGTCTGGACTGCGAGCCCACTCAGACGTGGGTTTTTCCAGTAAATCCGTACCCTACTGTGCATGTGCTTTCTCTCCCTGATGACTTTCTTACATTTTCTTCTCCAGCTCACTTTATTGTAAGAATACAAGTATGTGTTCGTCAGCTCTGTGTTATCCGTAGAGCTTCTGGTCAACACGAGGCTTAGGTAGCAGTTAGGTTTCTGGGGGGCCAGAGCTACACGCAAATGTTCGACTGTGAGCGGGTTGGTGCCCTAACACCCACCTTATTCAAGGGTCAACTGCACTCATATCCCAAATGCAAAAAGTGCTCTCAAAATTCAATGTCAAGAAAACCTAAAAAAAGAAGGGGCCTGACATTTGAAGAAATACCAAGAAGACACTGGATGGCAAATAAGCACATAAAAAGATGCCTAACACCATCAGTCATCAGGGAAGTGCAAATTAAAACCTAAAGAGATAACCTTACACGCCTTTGGGAATGGCTAAAACGGATAAGCCCGGCCATGCCTAGCGTTGGCAAGGGCGTGGAGGAGTGAAGTGCTCGTACAGCCCTGGTGGAACTGTAACGCGTCATCCCACCACTTTGGAAACCATTCTGGCAAGAAAGCACATTCAAGAGTCTCAACGCCGCATTAGTCATCAGGGCAACGCAAATGAAAATACGAAAAGATACCACCACACACCTATTAGAATGGCTAATATTTAACAAAAAAACTGGCAACATCAAGGATGCAGAGCCACGAGAACTCCCGTACGCCGCTGGTGGGAACGCAGAACGGCACGGACACTTTGCAAAATAGGCTGGCGCTTTCTCATCACGTTACACATGCCCTTACCCTGTGATCCAGCTAGGCCACCCCCACGTGTTTACCCTGGAGAAACAAAAGCTCACTGCCAGGCAGAAACCAGTACACAGTGTTGGTAGCAGCTTTGTTCAAAACCCTCCAAAACAGGAAACAACGAAGACATCCTTCACCCATTGGCAGAATAACCAAATCGTGGTCCATGCATATAGCAGAACGCATTCAGAATAAAGAGACAGGAGCTACTACTGATGTGCCCACAGCATGCGTGCAACCCAAGCACATTTTGTTAAACGAAAGAAGCCAGACCCCGAAGGCTGCACACTGTGTTTCTATGACATTCTGGAAAAGCCACGTCACATCTGAGTAGTGACTGAGAGTCAGCGGCCGCAGGGGTTTGGGGTGAAGGGAGGTGTTGCCAGGATGGGGAGCACAAGGGACCTTCTGCATGGCCTGGTGGCGGTGCGTGGGCGACCGCCAAGGCTCAGAGCCGCGTGCCACCGAGTGCGTTACGTGCAGGGAGGAGGGGAGGAGGGGAGGACGGTGAGCCGCTCCTTGGCTCTGTCAGGTCAAATGGGCAAAATTCCTCTCCCTGAAGAAGTTAAGACTTGCAAACTGCTAGTTGCTTTTTGTTGTTGTTGTTGTTCTTGATTATTTTTTATATTCTACTTCTCTTTGTTTTTGTATTGAGTTTGCTGGACCAGGTGGTCTCGAGATGCTTTCATGGACGGTGTCTGAGTGGCAGTTTTTCAGAACAGCCAAAGTAGCAGAAGTGCTTTACCTTCCGCACACTGGGCGGTTTCATGGAGTCACATAATCCAACTTCTCTCCCTCCAGCGTCAAAGATTTGGGTGCATGTCTTCAGGCATCAGGTTCACTGAGTTACGATGCGATGCCGATCTCTCCCAGGGCATCTAGGATGCTTAGGTTTGGTGAGAGAGTTCACCCATGTGCCTACACATGCACCGTTTTCTGTTCATCTCATCCCACCTTTGGTCAGAATTCCACATCCCAAGACCCCAACTCCCTCTGCTCTGAGAAATGTTCCCTGTGGCTGACCTGTCTTTCTGGAAATCTTGTAAGATGGACATTGGATCTTGAGGGCATCATCCGTTTCTCTTAAGTTTACCACATTCCATCTCTGTCATCTGGGCTGAGACACTTTTTCTGCTGTGCCACTCACCCTGGACCGCGTGAGCCACCGTGCAACCCTCCGTGTGTGGGGGACGCCCTGCAGCTGATCAGCACACCTGTCCCGGCTTTGCGTCCTGCCCACTCCCCGAGACTCGCCCGCCACACCGCGGACCACACCCGAGAGCCGGACACGGGGCGTGGGCTGCACGCCCCGGGGCTCCAGGACTCTAGGTAGCTCCTGTGCTGTTTGCTTAGAGAAATAAACAAAGTTGGGGGCCAGCCCCGTCCTCAACCAGGACAGCGTTTTACAAGTGGCAACGCTCGTGTGTAAATAAAGCAGCAGTAATAAGCACTCCCAGGACTCAGTCAAAACACTAGCAAGGAAAGGGAAGTCCCAGGGAGCCTCTGGCTGGACAACACACACCTTGGAGGGTATAAAAGCCGACCGACAGCCCGAGCACCTCACACACTCACACACACTCACACACTCACACTCACAGTCACGCCCTCCTCCAGCCCGACCGCCCCCACCATGGCTGCGTCCACCAGG
>NC_138369.1:190994261-191023040 GCF_054177405.1 Leptonychotes weddellii
CAGCTCACGGGGGTGCAGATGAGGGTCAGGCAGGAGGCCGGGGTGCAGCCGCTGGACTGGCAACAGCTGGGGGTGCAGCAGGGGGGGGCACAGCAAGGGGGCTCGCAGCAGCTCTCTGGGCAGTTGTCCACCTGCCAGGAGGAGTCGGGGCAGGAGTCCCAGGAGCCGGGCAGGCAGACACAGCTGCCGTAGCTCAGGTTGCTGGAGCAGACGGACGGGGTGGACGCAGCCATGGTGGGGGCGGTGGGGCTGGAGGAGGGTGTGCGTGTGTGTGTGTGTGTGTGAGTGTGTGTGAGGTGCTCAGGCTGCTGGCTTTTATACCCCCCGTGAGTGTGTGTTGTCCCAACAACAGGCTCAGTGAAGCCTTTCCTTCCTTGTTGGTGTTTAGTGTTGTGCTCTCTTCCCGGTGCTGGGTCACTGTCTGAATGCTGCTGGCTTGTGAGGCTCCTGAGTGGAGTTCAGGCTATCCTGACCTGTGTTTGTCCCCAAAGGAAAGACAGTAGAAGTGCTTTGATGCTTTCGTAGAGACCACAGAAATCAGGTGATTTTCTGAAAGTGACAGTCTGTGTTCCATCCCATGGCGGGGGCGGGGGTGCCCTTCTAACCCAAGGGAAGGGATGAGGATAGAGCAATCCTAGAATTTGTGCTCCGAGCAAAGGGAGAGATGCCCAGCTGTGGACAGGGCTGACGATGCTCAGCCGGCCTGGTCTTGGGGCAGGATGCACTTCGTGGGTTGACGTTGCTGGTTGTAGTGGTGTTGATGGGCCACGCGTCTCCCAGGAGTGAGCCCCGGGCAGGTGTGAAGAAAGTGTCCTGGGAGCAGACACTGGCTCACAGAAGGGGCCACAGTCGTGGATGCAGGCTAGCACAGTAGGCATGACCACGATGGGCAATGCATTTGCTTCATTGCTTCATGCCTCAGTGCTTGGTTCCACACCTGAGACCTGGTGAGGACACAGCATCTGACATGGTCCCTCATGTCCTCATGGACACTTGGCCACTATACTCTGCCGAGTCTCTGAAGGGGCAAGGGCAAGGCCCTTGGTGATGCTCTGAGCTGCAGGGTTCCATCAAGGGCTTGTTGGGGGCCAGTGGGATTCAGGGTTGAAAGCCTCACTGTCCTCTGATGGGTGGGACTGGGGGATGTCCTAGGGGCCACATGATAGTCAGTCCTCAGTGGAGAAATGTTATTCTCTCAAAGACTAATGGCTTAAAACCTTCCAAATCTATTGAAAAACTTGAATCTACACATCCAGGAAGCTCAATGCACTCCAAATAAGTTGTCAATCAGGAATCTTCCATCCAACAAGGTTATTTTCTACAAATGAGTCCAAATACATTCCCAGATAAATAAAAACTGAGGGATTTTGATGTTGGAAGACCCACCTTATAAGACGCACTGAGGGGAGTCTCTCAGGCTGAAAGTAAGCGACCCCAGTCGGGAATTCTGATCCACAGGAGGACGCGAAGCACACCAGTCAAGGTGGTCATGTGATTACAACAGAAGGTGCGGACTGTGTTTTTCTCCTTCATTGAGTCTTATGTCGTTTGCTTCTCTGACTAAAGAGCTGCCTACAACAGGATGCATGTACTGCATTGCGGGGCCTGTGGTGTGATGTGATGTATTAGACAATACAAGGGAGGCGGGTGGAAGCAAAGCTGTGTCGGGCGGAGGAAATGACCGCAGATGGCAACTCGGATCCACAGGAACGTGTGAAGGGAAACAGAAACGATAAAAAGGCGAGGAGAACAAAAGCTATAAGTATAATACTTGCTTTCCTGTCTCCTCTCAGCTTTTTAGAAGTCATAAAAGCATATTAGGTAATAATTATAACAATATATTGAGGGGTTTTTAACATTGACAGGTGGAGTATATGTACAGCAAGACCATGAAGGGACAAGAAGAGGATGGAGCTCTGTACAAAAAGGAGCATGTTTTTACGTCACTGGAACTGACTTAGTGTAAATTGGAAGTGGATTCTGCTAAGTTAAAATAAACATATGGAAGCCCCAGAGCAAAACTAGGAAAAACTAAAAAAAAAAAATAGTGAGAAATCATTAAAGAAATAAAAATGCTGCTTAAGAAAATATTCGCTAAGTGCAAAAGAGTGCACCAAAGGAGGACGAGAGGAACGCACACAAAAAAGACATGAGACACAGAGGAAGCAAGATAGTGAAGCCACCGGCAAGATCCAGCTGCTGCCCATTCACACCACTGGCTGCAACCGTGTTACGGAAAACCACCTCACACGCTGGATTAACAAATATTGACCCATGGCTCCTAGGGGAACTAGAGTTAGCTGCCTGTGTGCCCTGGTCGCATTTTCATCAACCGATCAATACAGAGCCTCCTTTTATGTGTGCCTAGGAAAAACGCAGTGTCTTCCTTCACATGTAATGCTTCTGACACCAGGTGTGTGGGTTTTTCTCACCAACCAGCTCTCTAACACCCGCTGGGGTCCCACAATTCAGTTTTATTCCGACACTAACCTAGTGCAGAACCCCAGGTTAAGAGCTCAGACCCATGAGATTGGCCCCACTTCAGATGCCAGCAGTAGATGCCCAGTTACCCACAACTTCTGTCTGACTCAGCTACAAATCACAGGTTCCTATGAACTCCTCCGTGGGTTCCATATTTTGCTAAAGCAGCTCACAGAACCCAGGAAAAGAGCTGACTTCCTTTTGCTGACTTATTGCAAGGGATATTTTTAGGATACAGACAAACAGCCACATGGAGGGATACGGAGAGTGAGGTCTGTAGGGGTCCTGAGCAAAGGAGCTTCTCTTCCCGTGGAATTGGGGTGCACCACCCTCCTGGCATGTGGACATGTTCACCAAAATGGAAGTTCTCAGAATTCCATACATTTGGGATTTTTATGGAGGCTTCATCATGCAGGCATGATTGATTATTAACTCAATTTCTAGCCCCTCTCCTCTTTCCCGAGGATGGGGATGGGGCTGAAAGCACCAAGCTTCTAATCAAAGCTTGGTCTTTCTGGTGAGCAGCCCCCATCCTGAAGCCACTAAGAATCACCTCATTATAACAAAAATCATTCCTACCACCCAGGAAGTTCCAAGGGATTTAGGAACTTGATGTCAGGAACTAGAGTCAAAGACCAAATATTAGCAAGAACCAGGGACAGAGGCATATATATTTTTTATTATATATATATATATATGTATATATATATATACACATACATATATATATGTCAATATACATTATTATTTCACAGTGAATACTTAATATTCATTGCTGACGCTTTAACACTGAAGTCACTTCCCAATAGCAACATAACTCACTCCTGAACGAAGCTTATTTAACACATGTATTTTCCCTGTGAGGCACATCACAGCCTTCTTGCACTTAGGATACCATTTCAAACAGTGACATCACCAATAAGAAGCACAAGAGCATGGAAAATGTGGCACTAAATAGACAGCACAAGATACTTGTTTGCAGCATGAGCTGAAACAAGAGGTGGAGCTGTTTGACCTCAGTTGGGAACCCGCGTGTGGGGACACCCAATGTTTGCTGCTCTATGCATGTCCATGAAGGACTGTGAAGGCACAGTGAGTATTGACTTTGAGGTTACAAATCAATTTTAGTGAGCAAGTGAAGTTGCAAATGCAAAATCCACGAATAATGAGGATCAGCTATGTATCAATAATAACATTAATTGTGAATTAATTAATACAATCGAAGGGAAGATTGTTAGACTGGATAAAATTGAGATTAAACTATACACTCATTACAGGAGACACACTCTAGAGTAGAAGATAGAGCTAGATTGAAAGTAAAAGGATAGAAAAAGATATATCATGGAAACAGCAGCCATAATAAAATGTTAATATTTTACTAACACCAGATAAAGTAGACTTCAAAACAAAAATTGTTACTAGAGACAAAGGGACATTTTTTAATAATAAAAATGTCAATCCATGAAGAATATGTAATAATTATAAACATATATGCAAATAATAACAGCACCAAAATACACAAAGCAAAAGCTGACAGACATAAAGGAAAAAATAAACAATAATATTAGTTGAAGACCTCAATATCCCAATTTCAACAATGGATGGAACAACTGGAGAGAAGATCCAGGACACAAGGAACGGCACTATAAACCAGCAAGACCTCACAGACATCTGTCAGACACCTCAGCCAACAACAGCAGAATATCCTGCTTCAGAAATGCGCACAGCATATCCTCTAGGATAGAACATAGGCGAAGCCGTAAAACAAACCCCAATGTGTTAAAATGGATAGAACACTAAGTATGTTCTCTGACCACAATGGAGTGAAGTTAGAAATTAGTAACAGAAAAAAATTGGGATTCATAAATTAAACAGCACACTCCTAAATAACCAAAAGGTCAAAGAAGAATCAAAAGGGAAATCATAAAATACTTTTAAATGAAAGAAAGTGAAGAACAAAGTACCAAAACTTACAGGATACAGCTAAAACACTTCTTAGAGACTTATAGCTAGTAAGTACATATATTAAGAAAGAAGAAAGGTCTCAAATCAATAACTTAAACTTCCACACTGCAGACAAGCAGAAGGAAGGAAATAATAAAGAAAAGGACACAAATAAGTGAAACAGAGAATAGAAAAACAATAGAGAAAAATCAATAAAACAGGCTCTTTGAAAAGATCAATAAAATTGATAACACTTTAGCTACACTGATCATGAAAAAGAGAGAAAGAGAAGGAGAAGACTCAAATGATGAGAATCTGAAATGAAAGAAGGGTCACTGATGTCAGCCTCACAGAAATAAAAAGGATTACAGAGAAATGCTATGAACAACTGTATGCCAATAACTTATATAAATTAGATAAAATGAATAAATACTTAGGAACAAGATAACCGCAAAACTAGTGCTCTGAAAGCTATAGAACATCATTTTTGTTTTGTTAAAGAAAATCTAAATCCGTGGGAAAACATCTCTGTTCAAGGATGAGAAGAGCTGACACGTGAGTATGGCAGTAATCTCCCATTTACGTATTTATGCAATCCCTATCAGAATCCAAGCGACTTCTTAGTACAAATTGACAAGTTGATGTTAAAATTAATATGCAATTGCAAGGAATGCAGAATAAGCCAAAACAATCTTGAATAAGAGCAAATTTGGAAGACTTGCATTCCTCAATTTCAAAATTTACTACAAAGCTAGTCATCGAGACAGTGTGCTGTTGGCATAAGGTTAGACAATAAATTGGTATTTATTCATTTATCAGTGGAATACAATTGAGAGTCCGGAAATAAACCCATATATCTATAGTCAATTGATTTCAACAAGGGATTAAGAAAGGGATTCCCTTTCTTTCAATAGGGAAAGAATCGTCTCTTCAACAAAGGATGCTGGGACCACTGGACATCCACGTGCAAAAGAAGGAAGTGGACCCCTACTTCTCACCACGTACAAAAATTAACTCACATGGACCAAAGACCAAAATAAAATTACTAAAGCTATAAAATTCTTAGAAGTAAACATTGGGGTAGATTTTCGTGACCTCACATTTGGCAATGGATTTTAAGCTATGACACTGAAAGTATAAGCAAGAAAATAAAAAAAAAAAGATAAATCTGACTTCATCAAAATTAAAAGGTTTTATGCTTCAAAGGACATTACCACCACATCAAAAACTAATGATGTATTGTATGGTGACTAACATAAAATAATAAAATTTTTAAAAAAAGGACACTGCCAAGGTGAAAAGACAACCTACAGAATGGGGGGAAATATTTGCAAATCATATATGTGATAAGGGGCTTCTATTTGAAATACACAGAGAATTTATAACTCCACAATAAAAAAAGGAAATAATCCAATTAAAACTGGGCAAAGGACTTGAATAGATATTTCTACAAAAAGATAGGCAAACAGCCAACACACACATGAAAAAAACACACATCATTATTCATCAGGGAATGCAAATCAAGGCCCCAGTGAGATGCCACTTACTGCCCATGAAGACAGCTAGAATAAAAAATCAGGTCATAAGAAGTGTTGACAAGGATGTGGAGAAATTGCAAGATGGTGCAGGTACCTTGGCAAACAGTCTGGCAGGTCCTAAAAAGTTAGTCATAGAGGGGCGCCTGGGTGGCTCAGTCAGTTAAGCATCTGACTCTTGATTTCAGCTCAGGTCATGGTCTCAGGGTTGTGAGACCAAGACCCATGTTGGGCTCTGTGCTGCATGGAGCCTGCTTAAGATTCTCTTTCTCCCTTTCCCTCTGCTCCCTGCTTATAAAAGAAGTTAATCATAGAGTTACCATATGACCCAGCAATTCCACACCTAAGTATATGCCCAAGAGAATTAAAAATATATGTCTACACAAAATCATGTACATGAATGTTTATAATCATGTACTATTCACTGTAGCCAAAAGGTACAAATGACCCAAATGTCCATCGCTGATGAATGGATAAACAAACTGCAGTACGTCCATATAGTTGAACGTTATTTGGCCATAGAAAGGAATGAAGTACTGATGAGCGCTTTCACACAGATGAACCTTGAAGACACACTACATAAAAGAAGCCAGGAGCAAGACCATATATATGTGAATGTATTCCATTTATATGAAATGTCCAGAGTAGGCAAACCAATAAGACAGAAAGTAAACTAGTTGTTGCTGGTGCAGGGGTGGGGTAGCTGAAGGGCACAGGGCTTCCTCCTGAAGTGGTGGCAAATTGCAAACTGCCCACAGTGAAAGCTTCACAGAAGCTGGATACACTGAACATCACTGAATAGCACACCTTAAATAGGGAATTGTCGTAGCTCAATCAAGCTGTTAAAAAATCACTGAGCGCTGCCTACAAGAGACCCATTTTAGGCCTAAAAACACCTGCAGAAAGTGAGGAGATGGAGAAACATCTATCATGCAAAAGGACGTTGAAAGAAAGCTGGAGTAGCAATACTTAGATGGGACAAGATAGACTTTAAAACAAAGACTGCAACAAGAGATGAAGGACACTATGTCATAATAAAGGGGACAATCCATCAAGAAGATCCAGGAACTGTAAATATTTATGCCCCTAACTTGGGAGCATCCAAATATATACAACAGTTAATAATAAACATAAAGAAACTCATTGATAATAATACAATAATAGTAGGGGACTCTAACACCCCACTCACAGCAATGGACACATCATCTAAGCAGAAGATCAACAAGGAAACAAGGGGCTTTGAATGATACACTGGACCAGATGGACTTAATGATATATTTAGAACATTTCATCCTAAAGCAGCAGAATACACATTGTTCTTGACTGCACATGGAACATTCTCCAGAGTAAATCACATACTATGTCACAAATCAGGTCTCAACTGGTACCAGAAGATTGAGATCATACCATGCATATTCTCAGACCAAAACACTATGACACTTGAAGTCAAACACAAGAAAAAATTTGGAAAGACCACAAATACATGGAGGTTAAAGAACATCCTACTAAAGGATGAATGGGTTAACCAGGAAATTAAAGAAATAAAAAAATACATGGAAGCAAATGAAAATGAGAACACACCAGTTCAGAACTTTTGGGATGCAGCAAAGGTGGTTCTAAGAGGGAAGTATATAGTAATACAAGCCTTTCTCAAGAAACAAGAAAAGTCTTGGGCGCCTGGGTGGCTCAGTCGTTAAGCGTCTGCCTTCGGCTTGGGTCATGATCCCAGGGTCCTGGGATCGAGTCCCACATCGGGCTCCCTGCTCGGCAGGAAGCCTGCTTCTCGCTGTCCCACTCCCCCTGCTTGTGTTCCTGCTCTCGCTATCTCTCTCTCTGTCAAATAAATAAATAAAATCTTTAAAAAAAAAAAAGAAACAAGAAAAGTCTCAAATACACAACCTAACTTTACACCTAAGGAGCTAGAAAAGGAACAGCAAATAAAGCCTAAAGCCAGCTAAACTAAAAGCTGGTTCTTTGAAAGAATTAATAAAATTGATAGGCCCCTAGTCGGACTTATCAAAAAGAAAAGAGAAAGGATCGGGCGCCTGGGTGGCTCAGTCAGTTAAGTGTCTGCCTTTGGCTCAGGTCATGATCTCAGGGTCCTGGGATCGAGCCCACGTTGGGCTCTCTGCTCAGCAGGGAGTCTGCTTCTCCCTCTGCCTGCCGCTCCCCCTGCTTGTGCTCTCTCTGTGTCAAATAAATTTAAAAAATCTTAAAAAAAAGGAAAAGAAAAGGGAAAGAACCAAAATAAACAAAATCATGAATGAAAGAGGAGAGATCACAAGCAACACCACAGAAAGACAAACAATCGTAAGAGAATATTATGAAAAACTATATACTAACAAATCAACACCTGGAAGAAATGGATAAATTCCTAGAAATAAACAAATTACCAAAACTGAAACAGGAAGAAATAGAAAACTTGAATAGACCCATAACCAGCAAAGATATTGAATCAATAATCAAAAAAACTTCCAACAAACAAAAGTCCTGGGTCAGATGGCTTCCCAAGGGAATTCTATCAGACGTTTAAAGAAGAGTTAATACCTGTTCTTCTCAAACTACTCCAATAGATAGAAAAGGAAGGAAAACTTCCAAATTCATTCTATGAGGCCAGCATTACCCTGATACCAAAACCAGATAAAGACCCCACTAAAAGAATTATGGATCATCTCCCTGATGAATATGGATGCAAAAATTCTCAACAAGACACTAGCAAATCAAACCCATAAAACATGAAAAAAAAATCATTCACCACGATCAAGTGGGATTTATTCAATATAAAGGATGGTTCAATATTTGCAAATCAATCAACGTGATACAGCACACCAATAAGAGAAATGATAAGAATCATGTGATCATTTCAATAGACACAGAAAAAGCATTTGACAAAGTACAACACCCATTCATGATAAAAACTTTCAACAAAATAGGTTTAGAGGGAACATACTTCAACATAATAAAGGCCATATATGAAAAAACCACAGTGAACACCATCCTCAATGGGGAAAAACTGAGAGCTTTTCCCCTAAGGTCAGGAACACACTCTCAACATTGTTATTCAACATATTACTGGAAGTCCTAGCCTCAGTAATCAGACAACAAAAAGAAAGAAAAGGCATCCAAATAGCAAAGAAGAAGTCAAACTTCCACTATTTGCAGACAATATGACACTTTAGAAAACCTAAAAGACTCTACCAAAAAACTGCTAGAACTGATTCATGAATTCAGTAAAGTGGCAGGATACAAAATCAATGTACAGAAATCTCTTGCATTTCTATACACTAATAATGAAGTAGCAGAAAGGGAAACCAAGGAATCAGTCCCATTTACAATTGCACCAAAAACAATAAGATACCTAGGAATAAACCTAACCAAAAAGGCAAAAGATCTGAAAACTATAGAATACTTATGAAAGAAAGTAAAGATGACACAAAGAAATGGTAAACACATTCCATGCTCATGGATTGGAAGAACAAATATCGTTAATATGTCTATACTACCCAAAGCAATATACACATTTTATACAATCCCTATCAAAATAGCAAAAGCATTTTTCACAGAGCTGGAACAAATAATCCTAATATTTGTATGGAACCACAGAAGACCCCCAAAAGCCAAAGCAACCCTGAAAAAGAAAAGCTAACCTAGAGGCATGACGATTCCAGACTTCAAGCTGTATTACAAAGCTGTAGTCATCAAGACAGTCTGGTACTGGCACAAAAACAGACACATGGATCAATGGAACAGAAGAGAGAGCCCAGAAATGGACCCTCAACTCTATGGCCAACTGATCTTTGACAAAGCAGGAAAGAATATCCAATGGAAAAAATACAGTCTTTTCAACAAATGGTCCTGGGAAAACTGGACAGCCACATGCAGAAGAATGAAACTGGACCATTTTCTTACACCATACACAAAAATAAATTCAAAATGGATGAAAGACCTAAATGTGAGACCTGAAACCATAAAAATCCTGGAAGAGAACATGGGCGGTAATTTCTCTGACATCTGCCAAACCAGCATGTTTCTAGATATTTCTCCTGAGGTAAAGAAAACAAAAGTGAAAATAAACTATTGGGACTTCAAAATAAAAAGCTTCTGCACAACAAAGAAAACAACAATATAACTAAAGGCAACATACAGAATGAGAGAAGATACTTGCAAATGACATATCAGATAAAGGGTTAGTATCCAAAATCTATAAAGAACTTGTAAAACTCGACACCCAAAAAAACAAATAATTCAATCGAAAAATGGGCAGAAAACATGAACAGACATTCCTCCAAAGAAGACATCCAAATGGCCAACAGACACATAAAAAGATGCTCAACATCCCTTGGCGTCAGGGAAATATAAATCAAAACCTCAATGAGATACCATCTCACACCTGTCAGAATGGCTAAAATTAACAGCACGGGAAACAACAGGTGTTGGCGAGGATGCGGAGAAAGGGGGAACCCTCGTGCACTGTTGGTGGGAATGCAAGCTGGTGCAGCCACTCTGGAAAACAGTATGGAGGTTCCTCAAAAGGTTAAAAATAGAGCTACCATATGACCCAGCAATTGCACTACTATTTACCCCCCAAATACAAAAACACTGATTTGAAGGGATACATGCGCAGCTATGTTTATAGAGCATTTTCAACAGTAGCCAAACTATGGAAACAGTCCAAGTGTCCGTTGACTAATGAGTAGATAAAGATGTCATATATAAACAATGGAATAGTACTCAGCCTTAAAAAGGAATGAAATCTTGCCATTTGCAAGGACATGGATGGAGCTAGAGATTATTATGCTAAGTGAAATAGGTCAATCAGAGGAAGACAAATACCATATGATCTCAATCATATGTGGAATTTAAGAAACAAAACAAATGAGCAAAGGGACAAAAAAAAAGAGAGAGAGAAACAGACTCAACTCTAGAGAACACACTGGTGGTCACCGGAGGGGAGGTGGGCAGGGGGATGGGGGAAATAGGGGATGGGGAGTCAGGAGTGCACTTGTCCTGATGTACGGAAGTGCTGAATCACTACATTGTTCATCTGAAACTAATACTACACTGTACGTAACTAACTGGAATTTAAATAAAAACTTAAAAAAACACCACTCCTTGGTGGCACATGTATAGAAACGTTTCTTAGAATAGCCCTTATATGCATGCGAAAATCCACAGTGTTATTTACATGCATGAGGGTTTCACCACATTGTCCTTCATTCAACACATTCTGTAAATGCACGGGTATAAGATATGTTTCTAAAATTATCATAGGTTTATTTAAATAAGGCCAGTGTTGTTTCATTGACAAAATGGGTTCAAAACAACAGAAATAAAGCCACTTGTATAAAAGATGCTTCCCGAGTGATATAATTTGAGTCCCCTGGGCAGCGTTCCCTCCGGGATAGAATGTGTTCACCACACGCGCTGCATTTAATACCCTCTGTGGAGGCCCTGGGGTAAAAGATGTTCCTGAAACGCCGGTTCTACATGAGCACCACTGAGCGTGGTAGAAAAGAGAAAGAGGAAGGGGACAGCAGAGCTAGTCTGTGGGCGGGACACACATGGAAGTCATCCACAGAAGGGAGTCCTTGTGACCAAACACTAGAGTTGTGCTCAGGACAGTAGCTGATAAGATGGAGGCTTTAGGCTGAGAAATGGAATTTATGTAAGACAGAAGAAAATGGAAATTACAGGACAGAGGAAACGCAGCGACTGGAACAGCGAACTCAGCGGAGTCGAGGGCACGAACGAGAGGGCTTTCGAGAGCAGATGTCCACAGGGCACAGAGGGCAGCGTCGCCTTCCCCAGAGCAACCAACAAGGACGGTCCGGATTAGGGCAGAAGAGCTTTCCTTCCTTAACTGAGGGCTCTGACTCGGTCACACACCGTGACGGGCACTGTCCCGGCCCCACGGGGAAGCAGCGATGGGCACCGTGGGCCCTCACCTTCAGGGGCGTCCAGCTGAGTGGGGGGATGGGAATGTTAGCTGCGTATGGGGTGGACGGGACTGCAAATCACAGGTAATCAGACCCCAAAGGACGTGCTCTTGTTATTTGGTTGCCTACTTTCCTGGGGAAAGATGTCAAACTAGGAACTCTAAGCATTATCCCTAGCCTTTGACAGGTCAGCCCACCGGAAAAATTATGGTTGCAGGAATCACCGGTACAAACACCTACCAAATGGTCCCAGAGCTCTGCCTGCACACTCACTGTGATGGGGACCTCACTACCTATCAGGATGGCCGCTCTTGACCCCAAAGAGACCCTGGAGCCCGGGAGCGGTGGCTGGCCGCGTGCTCGGGCGGTAAGGATGTAATGCAGGAACAGGAGTAAAGAGCGTCACTGACCTTCGGGGGAAGATTGGGAACTTTCAAGGTTATGACAATCGAAAATTCTTCAGGGAAGAGGTCACATCGGAAGAAAATCCTCGACGCAGGGAAGCTCAAGGCGTGGGGAGCGGCGGCTGAGAGCTGGAGTCCTCGAACGCCGTGGGCCTGCGTTACCCTGATTCCGCCCGCGGCGCTGTGTGGAGGGATGGCCTCTGCCAGGATGTCCAGGGGGCGCAGGTCTGTGTCAGGGAAACCACAGGTGGGTTAAGCGGGCCCCGATGAGTTTCCCCTTTACCAGTGGGGAAACTGAGGCCCCAAGGGTCAACGACGCACCTGCAGACCGCACCCCACCCCGGGTTTTGCCCAGAAGGAGCTACACAAGTACATTTCGTGGCACGCTGTTTCCCAGTCGATGGCCACGCGCTATGCTGGGCGTGTGAGGGGGAGAGAGGAAGGATGGGTCCCAGCCGTGGCCCCAGGGAGTGCACGCAAGCGGGAGCCAGGCTCCCCCAGTCCAGGGACCACCAAGCGTGGCATGCCTCATGCTCTCAGTGGGGCTCCGTGATGCATGTCCCCCGTGCTGTGGAAGGGTGGGTCCTCTGGCGTGACCGGCAAGCCACCCTGGAACTGGGCACCGCTCCTCCGACACACCACAGAGAGGCAGATATGCCCCTGGAGAAACTGCCCTGCAGTTCAAGGTCATCGAACATAGCTGATGGGCTGGCCTGGCCTCAGCTGAGGCCAGATGATAGGAAAGGAAAATGGTAGCGTCTGTGGCCAGAGGGGCTGTTTCTGGACCAGCTCGTGGGGCCCGGCTCCTGGAAGGGAGGTGCTGGCTTGGTGCAGAGCCCAGGGCCACCGCCTGGACCCCGGCCGACCCAGCCACCCCATGCCTGGCTGTGGCCTGGGGTAAATGACCAGGCACTCAGGAATGAATTAGCCTTTCCCAGCGCCATTCCCCTCGGGCCCAGGGGCCCTCCCGGGGCCTGGGTCTGACAAGGGGGACAGTCGGTCCCCCACAGGGCTCGGTCAGCAAGGTCGGCAGGCCCTGTGGTGATCCCAGTGGAGGCTGACCTGAGGCCCAGTGTGGTCTGTCATGGACATCCCACCCTCCCAACAGGAGCCAAGGTCCCTTGATTCGAGGAGCCCTTCCAGGATGGGGCAGGCTCCCTGGACAAGAGACCTATGACCAGGGTCCTCAAGGGCTTCCTGTGCTGTGACAGCCTAGCAAGGCTCGTGGCACGTACCACGTTTCACTGGTCTGGGGCATAGTGGCCTGTGTCCTTTCCCGAGTGTGCGGCTCGTCCGGGACGGACACTGTGGCGTCTCCGTATTCCCAGAAGTGCATACAGTAGTTGCTAAATAAATATCTGCCCAACTGAAGTGAACCGGGTAGCAAGTGGCAGGGGACAGTCCAGGGAAAGCTAGTGCCCAGCCAGAGAAGGGTTCGAACGCGGCCGTGTCTGCAGCGACAGGCTGAGAGCCTCGAGGGGAGGCCTGTGGCGTGGAAGTGCGTGTCCGCCACTCACGGGGAGGCTGTGGGCAGACAGTGACCGGCCCCAAAGCGGGAGTGGCTTGTAGCGTGCAGGTGCTGGGCCCGGGAATCCGGACTCTCTCCCGGGAGCGCACATTGCCACTTCGGGTTAATGGTGGGCTCCAAGTAGGAGGAAATTCGGTCAGCCATTGACTGGTCCGTGTGGTTTACCAAGGCAAACGCTCTTCAAAGCAGGGTCACCGTCACCAGCAAAACCCAGAGAACCACAGCCATCCCGGACAGGTAGAGACGCTGGCTGGCCCTGTGGACCGGGCACCCTGTCCTGCCGGTGTCGGCTCCAACCCCCCACCTCACTGGCAATGACAGATGCTAATATCTGGGGGCGTCTGCCAGCCTGCAGGCACCCTGCGTGCTAAGTTCGTCCCCTCCACACCTGACCCAGGCTGGTTGCAGCACAGAGGATGTGACTGAGTCCCCGCCCCTGGGAAGACCCCTAAGGCCTTCATCAGAGGGCAGAGTCAAGGCACCCAGCCCTCCGCTCTCCGAATGTGGGCAAGGACAGCAGGTGACCAGTCAGAGAGGAGAGCTCCTTCTCAACGAGGCCAGGGAGCATCGCGCCCCCTCAGGGGCGTGGGTCACGTGGCTGCCGCGGCAGTCACGTTGGACCAGACCCCAGGGGCTCAGGCAGACTCTGGCCCACAGCTCTCAGGCAGCCCACAGAAGGATCCAGAAATCCCAGGGACACCCTCCTTAGGGGTCAAACCAGGGATCTTCCTTGAAGCAACAAGCACTGTGGCTGACATTGAGGACAACAACCTGATTTTTGCAAGAAGCACAGAGTCGGGCAGCAGCATGAGAATGGCAGGTGGCCATCCCCGGGGCAGAGAGGGGTTCTGAGACACGAGGGCCTTTGCTGGTCACCAGACGGACTCTCCACAGCGCTTCCCACCCCTCTCCCAGGACAGGGCCCGCAGAGCTGGGAGCCCCTGCCCCCCGCCCTCGGCCAGGCCTGCCCCTTCAGCTGCCGCTCCCTGCGGGGGTGAAGGTGGCCAGGGACGAGGACAAGCGAGTCACAAAGCAGAAGGTAGAGCACATTTTCCTCCCTTAAATCAAGGGAATTTAAGAAAGAAAACTGTCTGTGAAACAGGAGTGCCGAGGACAGGCACCCAGGTGCAGAGAAGAAGTGACAAGACAGCATCTAAAGTGAGCCGCAGGCGTGTGGTCAGGAGTCCGGGAAAGACCGGTCCTGAGCAGGCTGCAGGGCTGCCGCACGGGAGGGGGTGGGCTGAGCGCCGTCAGGCCCCGGGGGCAAGGCGGAGGAATCAGGACGGCCAGCACCGAGCTAGACGCTCGCTACCTAATGAACGCCCCCAACAGGAAACCTGGCAGGGCTGTGTCCCCAGGGACTCACAGGACAGGAGCCCCGGGCAGCGAGTGCACTGGAGGCTGCGGACCCGCCCGGCCCGGCCAACGGCAGCCGAGGAGCGCCGCCGAGATCACACCTGCCCGTCCCCAGGGACCGGCTGCCGGGTACAGAGCAGGTCGGCAGCAAGGCTTGGGCACAGCAGGGGACACTGAGGTCCTTCGGGAGAGGACAAGGACGTGGACGTGCCCACGCTCTGGTGGAGGAATGGCTAGCGGCAGGGGGTGAGCGGCCCGCGTTGGGCACACTGCTGATCTCGGTCAGGTGGAAGCGTGTGCACAGCGTGGGGGCCGGTGGGGCGGGAGGGGCCCTGAACAATGTCGGGAGGACACCATCCGATGACCTCTGGGAGGCGCTGTGAGGAGGGGGCAGTGTATTCGCATTGTCGTCACTATTTATGTGTGACGAAGTGCACGCAGAGAGCTCGGAGACGGGACGCTTGAGTGTGCGCTGAACGCAGCCGCTCTGTGGAGCAACAGTGGGGGCACTCGCGGGAGAAGGGTCTGTCCCTCCAAGGGCAGCGGTCACCCCCGAGGCAGCTGTGTGTGTCCGCACAGGGTCCCAGACCAACTCTAGGGAGGGGACGGGCATCTCGGGGGAGAGCCTGTGCACCGGACCGACTGTGACGAGCCCTCGGGCTGGCCAGCTCTGTGGGGTTGTGTGTGGTCGGGGTCCCTGGAGCGTGTGAGGCTCTAAGTAAACACTGGGCCCTAAATTCACCCTCTCAAAACGCTGAGAGACACTGGGACCGGCCGGTGGTTTCAGCTGAGGCCCCGCCAGGGTCTGGCCCCTCATTCAGGACATGCAGGTCTACCCCCAGAGAGGCTGCCAGCACCCAGAACATGCTGCAGCCTGGCTGAGCCCCGGGCACAGGCAATCAGGGTGCATTAGCAGCAGGGGAACCCCGAATCTGGCTAATCCCAGGGAGAGCCTCTCCCTCCATTGTTTGATTGAAGAGCCCCTTCCTGGTTGTCCTCCCCCCGCCCCACCCTGCCCTTCCAGCCCATGCAGACGAGCAGGCTTTGCTCTAACAGATGCTCAGTCGTCGGCATCCGGTTCTCCACCTACGCCTTGTCTGCAGTCTGCACACACAGTTGGAGGGTTTCCAAGGTTAACACGGGCAGAGAGTTTTGTACCTCCCTGGAAACCTTCCTGCTGGATGCAGGGATGAGGAGTGACCAAGTCTACAAAAGTCAGAGCCACCGCAAGATGGTCAGAGCGCACGCAGTGATGAAGCTCTGCAAATTAACTCTAATCAGTTAGACACACGTTCAGTGTAGCTGCTATATTCACACCGAGAGGCTGTATACACGAGCAGACCCTGGCCGAGCCATCTGCCCGGTGGCCTCCACACCAGCCAGCCTGGAAACCAAACAGCCGGGACTTGGCCAACGACGGACCCCTTCCCTAACCCCTAACCAGTCACGTGGGCAGCCCCGCCTTGAGGTAGCTATCTGCAGCTTCCCCACACCACAGTCCCCGTGTGGCCCCCCCGAGCCTCTCTTTTTCCACTAGAAGTTCTCTCCCTCCCCTGCTTTGAGTCTCTGCCAAACCCGGTGCTGGTGGGGGACCCCCTATTACAGCCAGCTTGGAATAAACAGCCTTTGCTTCTTCTCATTTAGGTGGTCTCTGTTTATTCTACAAAGGCTTCTTGAAAGGGCAGTTTCAGGGGCGCCTGGGTGGCTCAGATTGGTGAGCGTCTGCCTTCGGCTCAAGTCATGATCCCGGGGTCCTGGGATTGAGTCCCACGTCCGGCTCCTGGCTCAGCAGGGAGCCTGCTTCTCCCTCTCCCTCTGCCTCTCCCCCTGCTCATGCTCTCTCTCTCTCTCTATCTCTGTGCCTCGAATGAATAAATAAAATCTTAAAAAAAAAGAAAGAAAGAAAGAAAGGGCAGCTTCAGAAATAGCTTTTGTCCTCAAGGTCCTTACCATTCAGCAGAGATGTGGTGGGAGCCACAAATACACGAACTCAAAACTGGCTACACGTAAGGTCCTAAACCAGCCTCAAGGTCTTAAGGTCTGGCCCATAACTGACTCACTGAGGTTCTCAGAGCCTCAGTTTGCTCATCTGTAAGATGAGATGGTAGTGACTTCCCCTGCCAGGGACCCAGCTGAGGGGGAGCCAATTACAGCAGCGAGCCACACCGGCAGAAGTGGTGAAGACTTCAGTCGCCTACTGCAACAGTAGGAGCAAGAGGCTAAAGCCACAGGAAGCACTGAACCCCCACCCCCCACAGAAGAGCATGTGGTGGGGGTCATGCCCAGGAGCCCAGGACAAAAGCCTCTCATGGGTTGATGAGCCCTGGGGCCCAGGAAGGAGGAGGAGGGAGGGCTGGGCATGGAAAGGTACCAGGTACTGAGTCAAAGCAGGGTGGGGGGAGTAGGTTCCAGGCGTCCTACAAGGAGGCCTCTGATGGAGGTGCCAGGGCTACAAATGCAGATGGGCCTCCAAGGGGGGCTGGTGGGCCTGGGTCCCTGCTGCAGTTCCCCCAGGATGGCAGTGCCCTGGCAGCATCCAAGCCTGGTGTGTGGCAGGGCTGTCTCGTGCCCTCCGCCAGGTGAAGCCTTTGGGATTGCCCTTGGCTGGGCCTGATAGATCACGCGTAGGATTTTTGACCAGGAGCCAGGGTCTTTGTGCCCCAGAACTGTTCCCTGGGAAGACTTTCTATACTGGAGCCCATCAAGACCCAGGTTATTCGGAAGAAGCCACCTGCCTTGGCTGGGGGTGCAGGTGTGAGGCACAGCCCCTCAGCCAGGTGGGTTCTGCACTCTAGATGGTCTCCAAGAAGGGGCTCTACCACTGGGGTGGAAAGGGAACAGAACTAAATGGCCAAGAAAATCCCCCTTACCCTGTGGATTTCATTGATTTAAATTGTGTGCCCAGGGCCCAGGAGGAGTTTATTTCTAGGAATTTAGGTTAGGGTATTATAAGTGTTGCTCTCTGGGACAGTAAGACTGAATGTATAGCCATCATCACAAAACAGGCCAGTTTAGGCCCAAGAAGAGGCAGGTGGACCCATAGAGAGAAGAGATGGAGAACACATGGTCAGTAGTCCACGCAGATCAGTGGGGAGGGAGGGGTTGTTGGGAGAAAGTGATGGCAAAGCTGGGTGTCTGTGCGGAGAAAACCGGACTGAACTCTTCCCCAAACGGGATATACAGCTCACCCCTCCAGGAGGGATGAAGGGTGAAACTTCCAAGTTAGAGGGAGGGTTGGGAGCCATCTCTGTGACTTTGGGGTACAGATGATTCCCCAAACAAGCTCAATAAACACAAACCATGAGAAGTCATTACACTTGCTCACATCAAAACAAGAACATCTGCTCAGGAGGGACACAATGAGGAAGGCCAGTAGTCCCAGGACAGAATGAGAAAGATGTTTGCCATACCATGAAAGGTACAGAAGGAACAGGGACCTCCTGAAAACCAACAAGGAAAATATAAGAACAATCCTCAAAAAAAAAAAAAAGGCAACCTAAAAAAAGAAGAAACCCAAAGGGCTCACATACGACAAAATGCTCAAGTCAATACAGGCCAGAAAGAGATCATTTTTCTCCTACTATACTGGTTAAAAAAAGGAAATAAGAAAACAATGTAAAGATAGAGCATGCATGGGAAAATAACTCATGTCCCTTTTGTGTGTTCAAACCTGCTTTTCTTAACTTGTTTTAAAGGAAGTCATGGAATGTGGAACAGATTGGCACACGGGGCTTTGAGCGGAACTCCTGGACTCTCCGGGGCTGCAGCATGGATGCATCTGAAGCCTTGGGAAGGCAAAGGCAGTGTGGCAATTAAGCCACTGAAGCCTCAGGGAGGCGCCAAAATAGCAGCGACACCAAGAATCACCTCTCAAAGGCATAATAGAGTGCTCTGTGGCCAGCCCTCACTAAACCTTCTACACACATCAATGCTTTTAAATCCATACTCGTCCACTTCAGTCACCTGCCAAAGTCAAAGGGTTCTCAGGGTGCACAACACTGCCCAAAGGGCCAAGCAGATGGTATAGCAAGGACTGTGGCCTTTGCTCCCAGCTCTCCTGGGATGCACTATGTCCTGCAGCTTTTGTCATGGGCCTTTCTGAGGCTCAGTGTCCTCATCAGCAATAGGGGTTGGTATCCTCCTGTCTTGTAGGGTGCAGGAGGGACTGGAAATACTGTCCAGCAGGCAGAAGTTGCTCCCCAGAAATGGACAGCTTCACAGTGACTGACCTGGAAATGGATGGCCCATCCCTCATGATGCAGTCAGCCCAGTGCTGGGCATGTTTTAGGTCGACTATTAGCTTCCCACATGAGCCTGTGGGAGGATATGTGTTTGCCTGCAGAAATGCAGGCTGCCAGGGCTGGCTAAGCAGGACTCTTGAGTAAGATCCATGTGGCTAGTACACAGACGATGTTAGGTTCACCTTATGTAAATTGGCAATAGGACATCTGGCGGGGTGCCTTAATCAGCTGGCACAGAAAAATCCACACACAGTCTGGGAACAAGTCCACTTGCTGGACCCACACTTGCCAACCCAAAACTAGAACCTTCTTTTCTCTCCTTTCGTGAATGCTGTTCATTAGGTATAACAAGCACCTGACCTCACTGGGCATGTGGACATTCAGGAGGCGAAAGACAGTGCATGCATAATGCAGACCGCAGGGCTGGCACGGGGACAAGAGGGTTTGATCTGAGCTCTTCCCGGGACAGGATGCTCAGCTGCCCCCAGGGTCCCACCCATAGAACTTGTCTCTAATGATTCAAAATGCCACCTCTTAGTCTCCTCTGCCAGGAGCTGAGAGGTGGGAGAGGCAAAGATGAAGCACCAGTCCCTGCCCCCAGGGACCTTTGTAATAAAAACACCACTCCCTCCTGCCAGGCATGATTATCTCTGCAATCCAGCCAGCTTTCCATGTTCCCTTATCTCACGTCCTCCTGGCGAGTGAGAACAGGAACAGAGGATGAATCCGGCTATAGTGGCCTCAGGCTGCAGGATGTGGAAGTCCAAATGCTCAGCACCTAGAGGTTTACCTGCCTTCCAATCCCATTGTGTGAGAGTCCTCATCGACTCTATTGCCCTTCAAATATGTGCACTGAGTCCAGGAATTATGGAATCAGAGCCAGAAAGGGCCAATAGATCAGGGCTATTGGCACAGAGAGGGCTGGTGGGGGCAGCTAAAGGAGAAGGAAGTTTATAGTACTAAGTGCTTCCATTAGAAGAGAAGACAGGTATCAGATCAACCATCTAAGCTTTGACTTAATAAACTTGAAAATGGAAGGATAAGTCAGTGTAATTGTATGTAACATAACTCAATGTAAGTGAAAAGAAAAACAGAGGAGATCAATTGAAACCAAAGTTGATTCTTTGAGAAGATGAATAAAATTGATAAACTTCCAGCCAGACTGACCAGGGGAAAAAAAAAAGAAGAAGAAATAATTTACCAGTATCAAGAACAAAAGATGGGCTATTACCAACTATTTTTCACAATTTAAAGGATAATGAGGGACCTCCACAAACAGCATTATGCCTATATATTCAAAACCTTGTATGAAATGGACCAACTCCTCAGTAGGCACTTCATTAAAGAAGAAACACATGACCAGAAAGTCCTATATCTATTAAAGAAAACTCCAGTTTCCCAGGAAATTCTCCCAAATATTTAAAGGAGACCAAATACTGACTCTACACAATCTTTTCTAGAAAGTAGAAGAGAAGGAAACGCTTGCCAACTCCTTTTGTGGGGGTGGCATTATCAAAACTGAAGACATTGCAATAAAAGAAGACTACAGACCAATATCCTCACAAAAACAGACATGAAGATCCTGAATAAAATATTAGCAAATCAAATCTAACAACATATAAAAAGGACAATACATCACAACCAAGTGGGGTTTATCTGGGAATTCAGGACTGGTTCAACATTTAAAAATCAATTAATGTAAGTACACAGCACCTCTTCATACTGGCTTTGCAATTTCCTGGACACCTCTAATTATTTCAAAATAAAAGGCTTTAAGAAATCAATTAATAAAATTCACTATATTAACCGACTAAAAAAGAAAATTGTATAATCATCTCAATAAATGCATAAAAAGCATTCCATAAAATCCAACATCCATTCATGATAAAAATCTCTCAGTAATAAGAGGGAGGTTTTTAGCCTGAGAAAGCTTATCTAGACAAAACCTCAGCGAGCACAAGGACTGAATGCCTCCCCTTGAGGTCAGGCCGGTAGCACACACACAAGCATTTCCTTGCTCTGCCCACTAAAGAAGTGACACCCCAGCAGCACTGAGCACACCTATCTCCAGATCATGGTTTCTAAATACCATTATCCACTAAAAGGATCAGGACTCTCTGGAGAAGTGATCGATTCCAGGAATGGGATGGGGAGATTTCCAGAGGAGCTGGAACCAGAAGTGAGATGCTGGGGAGTTGGAAGCATGCTGAAAGGTACAGGAGCCAAATGAAGGAGGTCCCAAGGTTCAAAGCTGGAACAATGTGAACGAGAAAATAATGATAATACTGGATTATTACTCAAATAATAAAACAAATATTCATTAGTCCATAATGAAATAAGTTGAACCAGAACAGGTAAATAAATGGAGGAAAAGGGGTAACTCCTCCTTACAGAAGAATTTCAGTTAATAAGTAGAGATGGAATGGGGAAGTAGAAACTCACCATCAGAACACCACAGCAACCTTGCTGCAGGCATGGCCCCCAGAGGGACGTTAAAACCACTGGACAAACATGACAGCAGAAACAGGATATTTGCAAAGTCTCATAGACTCTCCCCCACCCCAGATATTTATTAATTACAAAGGGAAAAATAACCGTGTATCTTGTGACAAGACACAGCAACATCTTGTACCCCTGCTTCACTGGAAACATTACTTCAATGGGATTCTTCCCCAAACATAATAACCTCAGGCTAATTGTGAGGAAACCTCAGACAACCCCGAATTTCTACAACACAAGTGACCAGGGCTCTTCAAGTGTCAAGACACAAAGGATAAGGGAGGACCAAGAAACTGTCTCAGACTAGAGAAGACTAGGGAGACCTTACAAATGTACATAGGGTCCTGGAGCAGAGAGGTGACATTCGTGGGCAATGGGTCTGTTCTTTAGTGAACAGTAATGCACCAATCCTGATTTCTAAGATTTGTCACTGATCTGTGGATACGTAAGATGTTACTAGAGAAAGCTGGGTGAGGGCATGTGTAAACACTGTACTCTTTTTACAGTTATTCTGTAAACGACACAAAAGCACAAAGTGGTCCATGAGCTAAGCCATGCCTGGACAAGCAGAAGATGTGCAGATGCGGCTGGCCCATCATGCCATGTGCCACCTGCGCCCCATCCTTCACCGGCTGTGGACTGCAGTCCCCAGGAAAGGAGACCTGCAGCACCTTTCCTTCCATCCCAGATTCTGGCCTTGTGTCTGTTTCAGAGCAGGTGCTTGCTAAGAGTCGAATTGTGTCCCATGAGGATGCTGAAACCCTAACCCCCAGTACCTGCAGAAGTGACCTTATTTGGAAAGATGGTCGTCACAGATGATCAAGATACAATGAGGTCATTGGGGGGGAGGGGTCCTAACCCAATACAACTGGCGTCCTTGTAAAATGAGAAAATGTGGATGCAGACAGGCACACAGGGAGGATGCCATGTGAGGATGCAGGCAGAGATGGGGAGATGCTTGTACAAGCCCAGGAACCCCAAGATTGCCAGCAAACCCCCAAAGCTAAGAGAGCACGGAACAGATTCTCCGTCATGGCTCCAGGAGGAACCAACCTTCCAACCCTTGATCTCGGACATCGAGCCTCCAAACTGGGAGAGAACGAATCTCTGTTGTTGAAGCCGCCCAGTCTCTGGGGCTTTGTTACCGAAGCCACAGGACACTGACACAGCACTGCACACAAATCATGACTCATCATCGTTATGCAGAAACCAAATAAACCTCCAAGCACAGAGGCGCTTGGTGGTGCTCGGCCAGCAGAGCACTCCACAGCAGCTCTCGCC
This sequence comes from Leptonychotes weddellii, assembly GCF_054177405.1. NCBI lineage: Eukaryota > Metazoa > Chordata > Mammalia > Carnivora > Phocidae > Leptonychotes > Leptonychotes weddellii. The sequence continues at coordinate 191,017,467 of NC_138369.1, forward strand.
CAGACCGGGCCTGGGACCCAGCCCCCAACACCCAGGTATTCCACCGTGGCCCCCAACGACCTGCTAAAAGAAGAAACCTGCACTCCACCCCCCAAGCTTGCTTTCTAGGACTAAAAACAAGTAGAGACTTCCAGGTCCATTTCCAGAGTTTTGTGAACTGAACAAGGAGTTCTGGAAGTAAAAGGGCTGTGGCTGGTTCTGCAGAACCCAGCTCTAGGCACCAAGGCGGGAATGCATGGGGAGACTACTGCTAGGATAGCACAAGCCAGGAGGGTATGAAGAAAAAGTCAGGGCACCTGGCACACACTCACACATACACACACGCGCACACGCACACACACACTCACACACACACTCACACACGCTCACCCTCACACCCTCCTCCAGCCCCACTGCCCCCACCATGGCCACGTCCACCCTGTCCGTCTGCTCCAGCGACCTGAGCTACGGCAGCTGCGTCTGCCTGCCCGGGTCCTGGGACTCCTGCCCCGACTCCTCCTGGCAGGTGGACGACTGCCCAGAGAGCTGGGGCGAGCCCCCCCGCTGCGCTCCCAGCTGTTGCCCGTCCAGCGGCTGCACCCCCAGCGGCTGCGTCCTGGCCTCCTGCCTGACCCTCATCTGCACCCCGTGAGCTGCAGGTCCAGCCCCTGCCAGTCAACCTGCACCAGCTCCTGCCAGCCCTCCTGCTACAGCTCCTCCCCCTGCCAGGAAGCCTGCGGCGCGTCCGTCTGCCGCACCCCTGTCTGCTGCAAGCCCGTCTGCTGCACCCCTGTCTGCTGCGAGACCTTCCCCTGCTCAGCCCCCTCCTGCAGCCAGCCCAGCCCCTGCTCCTTGTCCTGCTGCAGATCCTCCTCCTGCATGTCCCTCCTCTGCCACTCCATGTGCCTGGCCTGCTGCAGCCCCACCTTAGCCCAGAAGTCCTGCTGCAGATGGGGCACGATCCCCCCATGGCCGGCTGGGCTCAGGTCCTACCTGGTGACTGTGGTCCTCCCAGCCACCCCTCCTCAATCTGGTCTTGACCCGTGTTAAGTGGTTTCCCCCACTGAGGACAGGAGCAGGTCCCACCTGGAAGCTGACCACCATGTCCTGAATTGCTCCAGCACATGGACCATTCCTAGTGTCTGCTGGTCCAGTCTTCTGCTGAGCTGCACTTGTAGACAAACCACACATCCACACAGTGTGTGACCTTGCAGAGGTCTCCTAGGAAGTCCCCATGGCAGTGGTCTCCCCTCTGTATCTCCCACCCCTCATGAGGGTCAGCCCAGCCTCCATCCACATGTCTTTGTCCCCTCAGCTCAGTAACCCTCAGCTATCTCTAGATGCACTTAAGCAAACTGGCCAATAAACACCCAAGACCGACCAGAGCCCTGGCTCCCTGTGTCTTGTCATTATTCCCCAGCCTGACCACACGTCCACTTTCCTCCTCTGTACACAATGCTGCCACCCTGCAGGACCCTGTGTGGTTTCCTGTGATTCCCCAAGGTACCAGCTGGGCAGCAGAGGGTGGGGGTGGGTATTGCAGCCCTTTGGCCACTTGGGGCCATCCTGGGCTCATCCTTCACCCTCTTGTACTGTCATCCATGGGATAGTTCTTTTCCTCGATTTGCCTGCCACTCCTTATGATGCCTGTTCAATCAGGATTAGGATCTGCTAGATCCATATTTTTCCAGAGTATGTCTAAATGCCCTTCTAACTTCAAAATTAGCAATTTTCATCTCTGTATTGCCTAAAATCTTCTCAATGCCCCACTCTCACATCCCCGGTGAGGTGTCAGGAGCATGTGCTAAGGGGTGCAATCTGTTACAAAGTACAGATCCCAGAAGTCACATATTAATACTCATGCTAAACCTGCCTGAGAGTAAGGGCTTCTCTCAATCTGCCATAACAAAACATAAAAACAAGCACAGAAGCATCACAGTTATCAAGCCAATCCATAGGTGGTAAGTGCCAGACAGAACAAAGCCCAGCACTCTTTAAAGGAAGGAAACAAAGTATAATATTCAACAGTATTACACTATTATTTTATTGAAACCCAGCATCCCATAAAAAATTACTAGACACATTTTTTAATGATTTTATTTATTTATTTGAGAGAGAGAGCATGTGCACACATGCGTGCACACAAATGGGGGCAGGGCAGAGGGGGAGGGAGAGGGAGAGAGAGAATCTCGAGCAGACTCTGCACTAAGTGTGAAGCCCAACAGAGGGCTCCATCCCACGACCCTGAGATCAGGACCTGAGCCAAAAGCAAGAGTTGGATGCTCAACTAACTGAGCCACCCAGATGCCCCAAAATTACTAGATACATTAAGAGGAAAAAAAAACCTAGCCCATAATCAAGAGGCAAAACAGATTATACAAACAAACTCAGAAATGACAGTTGCTGGAATTAGCAGACAAGATAGTTAAAACAACGATGATAAATATGTTCAAGGATTTCAAGGAAGACATGAACACAAAGAAGAGAGAAATGTAAGATACAAAGGAGAACTAAATAGAACTGCAAGAGGTAAAAAACATAACATTAACAATAAAAAATTTAAAGGATGAATTTAAAAGTAGAATAAAGACTGCAGATGACCTAGGAGACATAATCATAGAAATTACCCAAACTGAAAGACAGTAAGAAAAATAATTTAAATTAACAGAGCATCAGTGATCTGAGCAACAATATTAAATGGTCTAACATAAATATAATTGGAGTCCCTGAGGAAAAAGGTCAGGGGTGAGGGGAGACAGAAAAATATTTAAAGAGACAATGGCCAAATGTTTTCCAAATTTGATGAAATTGAGAAGTATATAGAAAACTTGAGAAACACTATAAACTAACCTGACCTTATTGATATGTATACAATATTGCATCCAACAACAGTGAACTCGAATTCATGGTTTTTTTTCAAATGTACATAGAACATTCACCAAAAAAAAATCATATGCTGGGCCATAAAACCAGTCTTAATATATTTAATAGTCTTAATATATTTAATAGGACAAATAACTGGAATCAAACAGAGAATGTTGTTTGACCACAACAAAATCAGAAGTCATGAACAGAAAGATATCTGGAAAACCAAAAAATATTTGGATATTAAATAACACACTTCAAAATAATCCATGAGTCAAAGAAGGAATCACAATGGAAAACTGGAAGTATTTTTAATAAAATAAAAATAAACTTTATAGAATGCAACTAACACAGCATATAGGGGGAAATGTATAGTTTTAATAATTTACATTAGAAAAGAAGGAATCCATCAATTATCTATGTTTCTACCTTTAGAAGCTACAAAAAATAAGCACAAGTTGAATCCAAAATAGGTAGAGGGAAGGAAATAATCGAGAAGTGTAGAAATCTACCAAATAGAAAATGGACAAACAAGAGAAAATTAATAAAACCAAGGCTAATTTTTAAAGATCACCAAAATTAATAAATTTCTACCTTGACCAGTCAAGAAAAAGAAAAGAAAAGGAAATAAATAAACAATATCAGGAATAAAGAAAGGGCTACAGCCCCAGATTCTACAGACATTAAAAGAACAATAAAAGAAGAAGGCAACTCTTGATGCTGACACATTCAACAACTTAAGTGAATGACACATTCAACAACTTAGGTGAAATGGACAAATAACTGGAAAGATATACATATAAAAACTCATACAAGAAGGAATAGAAAACCAAAATTGCCCTCTATCAATTGAAGTAACTGAATTATAGTTAAGATCCTTCCCACAGAGAAAATGCCATGTCCAATCCTAAGGAATATATAAAAATGCTATTAAAATTCCTAAGTGCAGTTAGCAAGGTCACAGGATACAAGGTCAACACACAAAAACTGATTAAATTTCTACATGGTAGCAATGAGTACTTGGAAATGAAATAAACACACCATTAACTAAAACACTGAAAAATAAAACAATAGAGAAACTTAATATATGTACAATGTTGATGTACTAAAAATGATAAAGTATTGCATTAAAAAAGTTACCCTAAATGACTAGAAATAGATACTATGTTTATGAATTGAAAGATTCCATATTGTTAAAATGTCGATTCTTTCCAAATTTACCTACAGGTTTAACGCAATTCCAATAAAAATCCCAGCAAGTTATTCTTTAGAAAGGGATGAGCTGATTCTAAAATATATTCTAAAATCAATAGAAATGTAAAGGATCTAGAATAGCTAACCAATTTTGAAAAAGAAAAACGTAATTGGATGACTAACTGCTGGATTTCAAGACTTCATTTAAAGCTGCGTTGATGGAGACAGGGTGTTATGGGTATAAGAACAAAGGCTGAAGACGGGACAGAGCAGGGTCCAGAAATAGACCCACACATATACGGTCAATAGATTTTTTGGCAAGGGTCGGTCAATGGAGAAAGGATAGTCTTCTCAACAAATGATGCTGGAAACAACCAACAACATATTCAAAAATTAACTTGAAAGGGATTATAGAACTTAGTATGACAGTTAAAACCATAGAATATTTAGAAGTACACATAGGACAAAACCAGCAGACCCTGGGTTTGGGCAAAAATTCCTTAGCACCACTGAAGAGAGGGAATGTTTTGATTTTAATCAAAATTAAGGATGTCAGCTACTGAAAAGTACTGTCAAGAAAGTGAGAAGTCGGGGCACCTGGGTGGCTCAGTCGTTAAGCGTCTGCCTTCGGCTCAGGTCATGATCATGGGGTCCTGGGATCGAGCCCCATATCGGGCTCCCTGCTCGGCGGGGAGTCTGCTTCTCCCTCTCTCACTCCCCCTGCTTGTATTCCTGCTCCCTCTGCGTCTCTGTCAAATAAATAAATAAAATCTTAAAAAAAAAAAAAAAGAAAGTAAGAAGTCTAGGCAGAGGTGGGGGAATTTGCAATGTACACATATGATAAATGACTGGTACCTGCAATACGTGAAGAACACTTACAGTGAATAAGAACACAGTCTGATTGCAGAACAATGGGCAGAGGATCTGAGCAGACGCTTCGCTGAGGAAGACAGACAACCATGAACAGGCACACAGGAAACTGATCCACCCACACACAGTAGCCGTCAGGAAGGGCAAATATCACGCTGCTCACCCCACGTAGCACAGGACCCAGCAAGCCTACGCCTAGGTATTTACCAGAGAGAGGACAAGATGCAGAATACAGGTGCTTACAGGGGCTTCCTTCATAACCATTAAAACCTGGAGACACCCCAGATGGACTTCAACAGGTGAATAAATAGCTGCGATCCATCCACTCAATAAAACACTACTTGGCAGTTAAAAGGAATTAACTATGAACGTATGCAACCAAAGAGGCAAGTGAAGGAAGCCGGACACTGAGCATGCCTGTTGTACGCTTCCTTCCCTCGGATGCTCCAGAAAAGATCAACTTCAGCAGCTCCGCAGAGCAGCTGCTCCCAGGCGGCAGGCGGGCGTGGAGGCTCGGGATGCAGAGAAACCTTGGTAGGAGGGAAGCTGATATCTCTTGCCCCCAGTGGAGGCTGCAAGACGCAGACCTTTCTCAAAACTCATCAAACGGTACAATGAAATAGGGTGCGTCTGATTATATGTACACTACCTGGACAGAGCTGATTT
>NC_138369.1:191023540-191047283 GCF_054177405.1 Leptonychotes weddellii
ATATGTGTGATGCTAAGTGAATAAACTTGCCCAGGCGCCTGGGTGGCTCAGTCAGTTAGGCATCTGACTCTTGATTTCAGCTCAGATCATGGTTTCAGGGTCATGAGATCAAGCCCCGTGTTAGGCTCTGCACTCAGCAGGGAGTCTGCTTGGGTTCTCTCCCTCCCTCTGCCCCTCCCCCCTAAAATCAATCAATCAATCAATCTTGCATCCTTGCCTCTATTGGTTCTCTCTGGCAGCCTGGCTTTGTTTCATGATTTCCGATCCTCCAGGCTAACATAACCCTGGCAATCTTGCTGACAAGCCCATCTTGGGAGCATTTCCAGCGGCACTGAGCTGAGGCCCACCCTGGTGGTCCCCATCCGTCCCTCCAGGCTACTCTGGGGTAGCCCCGCTGAGTGTTCGGGACTCAGGTGGCCCACAGCCACCTGGACAGCAGGCCCGTTGGCAGGAGGGCCCCGTTGCCCAGGCCTCCGTCTCCCTGGTTGGTCTAGCAGCAGGAGGCAGGGCCCAGGTTCGCTTCTGGGCTAGGAGGAGGCTGGGCCAGGGCCTTCCGGGGCCACACCTGGGGCGGAGCATTTCTGTTAAACACCAGCCTCCTGAGTCTATCTCTCCATCTCCCCTTGAACTTCAGGGTCTTATTACAATGTCCTGATGCTGCCTTTCTCTGCCGGCACAGGACAGGGACGCACCCTGTCCCCGGCCCCAGGCCTGGCCCAGAGTGGCAGAGGTCAAGAGGAAGACGCCAGAGGGTAAGCGACTTTGAGGGCCCACACTGGCGTCTGAGGCCCAGGCCTGCTGCCCTCCAAGGGTTTTCCCTCGAGGCCAGTCTGGATGGGGCCCCCACGTTTCCTGGAACTTCCTGCACCCAGACCCCACTCCTAGACAGTCACTTCCTAACCTACAACCCCCTGCCTCCATTCTCGCCAGTGCTTCCTCTGGCTCTAGACCCTACCCTGTTACCAGCATACGCCCTCCCTCCCAGGAAGCCATGAAATCCTGCAAGCCATTCCCCAAAGGGAGGTGGTCGACAGTGAATGCCCCCCACCTTAGAATAAGCCTTCTTCCTGCCCCTGCCTCCCTGGGGCCCCTGCCCCTCCTCCCTCGTGGGACCCTGGTATGGAAGAAAGCAGGTGAGAAATCAATTCTCCTGTTATGGGGGCCAGAAGACCCCCGGGAGTCTGCCCACCATGAGCTCCTCTCCACCTTCTGGCCAGCTTCTCCTGCCCCCGAACACCAGTGCCCTGGGGAAGCCCCCACCTGTGAGCCTTAGCCTCTCTGGCCTGTGGCTAAAACCCACAGGCCCCTTGTCAGAAACGTGTATTGAAATGTGTCAAATACAACACTCCAGATTTCAAGGGGAGATAATTGTGTGAAAACACAGTTATCAAAATACTTTTAAAGCAAATGATGCATTGAGATGCAGGCTTCTCCATGAAGGCACTAAGAAAGGGGGGGGAGTGGGTTCTCATGCAGACAGGAGCGGGATGCACATCTGTAATGGGGTGCAGGATGCTGGTGGCTTGGTTGGTGACCGTCCCCATGCTGCCAGGGTGGCAACCCGCATCACCTCTGCATACCTCATGGTAGCTGGGTCTGCATCAGGGTTAGGAAAAATTCAGGGCCCTGAATTCCACCCGCCAACGCTGCCGGGAGCCCACTGCTCACTCAGGGAAAGCACACACCTGGCCAACAGCAGCCGGCTTGAACCAGAAAGGAGCCCCACAAGCCCAGCCTCCTGAACTACTGCTCTGCGGGGACATCAGCGGCAGTCTGTCCCCAACACCTGTGCCCTTTCCCTGGAGCGACCCCCAGACACGCGACAGGCGGGACCCCCAGCCTGCTGCACCCTGGCCGGTCACCTCCGGACAGGGGATCCGCAGCCCCGCGCCGGGCGCGGCCCAGACGGACGTCTGAGCACCTGGATGCGCAAAGGCCCAGCGGGGCGTCCACACCGGTGAGACAAATGTTACAGCGGGGGTCGCCCCGGGTTCTCCCCGCGGCGCGCGTGCGTGCACGCTCATAGACGCTCACGCGCTCGCGGGCGCTCACACGCGCACACGCTTGTAGGTGCACACATTCACACTCGCGGGAGCACACCCGCCCGGCCCCGCCCGCTCCTCCCGCGCTCCCTGCGGTCTGAGTCCCCCCACCCCTCCCGCCCCACCCCCGCACGCGTCCCTCCGGGACCCAGAGGCACCATCTAAGCTCCATCTAAGCAGGGCACCGGCTTCCGCGGCCGAGTTCCCCCTCCCTCCGATTTCCGAGCACATGGGGCATCGCGGGGTCGGGCAGAGGGTCGCGGAGCCGCTCGCTCACTGAGCCCCAGGCCCCGGGCGCATGCTCCTTCGGGCGGATCCGCGGGGTTAGGAGGCGGAGGGTAATATCCAAGGACCAGGTCACCCATCGCTCCCCTAGACTCAGGGTGGGGAGAAAGAAGTGGGCGCCCTCGTGCCCCCTAAGCCAGGAGCTCAGAATCCACCTAGGAGGACGCGGGGGGGGGGGGGTAGGGCGGGGGGGATGAGGCGGGGTTAAAGGGGGTGGGGCGGCGCGGGTTCTGCGCTGGGGGGAGGGAGGGGGTGGGCAGCTGGGAACCAAGTCCAGACTAGAAGCATGCCTGGGGGCTTGTTGATTCTACTGTGGGAAAGGCCACCTGTGAATACATGATTAGCCCTAAAGATCAAGTCAGAGAACCTGCAGACAGCGTATGAGGTTCCAGGATAAAAATGAATATTCTTTGTTTCCTAACTTTTATGCAAACAAGAAAGTGCCCTGGCCTAATGGGTGAGAATTTTTAAAAACGAAAGTGAGCGTCAGGGTGACAGAGCCAGGCTCCCCTAGTGGCACTGGGGACCCAGGTTGGGGCACGGCCTCTTCTGCGCTGGGGAATGAGAGGGGTGCCTGTCTCTGAGATGGGGGGGAACAAAGGTGAGGGGTGCCGTGGGGTCTCCTGCAGAGGACAGGTCGCTGAACCTGCACATACGGACTAAATAAAAAGCCTCAGCACGACCAGTGTGGTGACAGTCTGCCCCCCACTGCAGCAGCCCCCCCCCCCGCTGCCCAGCGCGGCGCGAGGCGTGGCCTGGGGGTGCGGAGCTTAGATCGGACCTGGGGCCCCGGCGGCCACATTCCGCCCGGAGGCCCCCGCACCCCGCGGACCGCTCCCGGCTCAGAGTGGGAAGCCGCCCAGGGCGCGTGGACAAAGGGCGGCTGGGACACAGAAGCAGTCCCCACTGCAACAGGCTGAGAGGCTCACGCCTGCTCCGGGAGCCGCCAGGAGGGGGCGTCGTGCCCACGCAGAGTCTCCCGGGAACCCGCGTTGAGGGCCTCGCGGAGGGGCCAGGGTTCCCCAGACTCGGGCTGGAAAGCACCACCCTCCTGCAAGCTTCCGTTAGAGAAGCCTGAGGACAAAGTTGGTGGCTCCTGAGAGCAGCCCAGGCGGTGGGGGGAGGGCTTCTTGCCCCCCAAAATGCAAAAGAGGCCCAATGCTGCCCCACACTGCCAGACAGCTTTTAAAATGCACATCTGTTCCCGTCCTGTTGTGGGTACTTCTCCAGGGCCGGGCTCCCCACAGGCACCCAGAGCCAGAGGACAGACTGCCCCACCCACTCCTGCACCCAGCCCTCTGGGGTCCCCTGCCCCCACCCTGAAGGTTTCCTCCTCTGCAGCCCCCCGAGCCCCTCCCGCGCTGGGGGAGGAGGCAACTGCCAGGGCCTCTGTGGGCTGGCGGCTGGCGCAGCTGTGGTCTGAGCGAGGTGCGGGCTCCACCACTGGGGAGGGTGGGCACAGCACTGTCCCTGCCTGGGGACTGAGCGAATGAAGGAGGCAAGACTCTTAGACCAGGTTCTGAGCGTCACCAAGGCCGAATCCCGGTGAGGAGCCCACCCAGGAGTGTTCCCAGGTATCTATGTCCCCGGGGGCACCAGGTGCAGATGAAACGGAAGACAAGACATGGTGATCCTGACACCCTGCAGCAGCTCAGAGCTGTGCTTCCTACACCTCCCCTGCACCCCCAGGCCCCTTGGAGCCAGCCGGCCAGTGACCCCTGCCTGGGAGGGTCCAGCGTAATGCACATGATGTGCCCAGCATGGCTCCCACAGACTCCCAACGCCCTGGCCTTCTGTCCCCGTGCAGACTGGGTGTGGGATAGATGACACTTCCCCAGCATCACCCCTCCCCACCCACAGCTGCTGCTCCCCCTGATTCGAGCCCACATCCAGAACACAGCCCACCCAGGTGTCTCCCCCAGGACAGCCCCAGCCAATTCCTGGCACCACACACACCATGCAGCCCAGAACCACGGATGCCCAAAAGGAGCTAGGAAGGATCGGAGGGACCCATATCTCAACCATTTTGTCCCGAAGCCGTTGGCCCAGCTCAGTGGAGCGGCTGAGGGGTCCACAGTCAGAAGACTGAGGCTGGCTCCTGGGGTCAGGGAGGCCAACAGCTTATAAAAGGCATCTCACCGCAGAATCCTGCCTGCCACGCTCATCCCCCAGGGAGCCCACCCCAACACCCCACACAGGCCCCGAGCCCCCGGCCACTCTGCTCGGGACTCCCTTCCACTCTCCCACCCTGCGCCCGGTTTCCCTGGCCTGCACCCCCCACCTGCCCCCTAGTGGCCTTGTTCATGCTGACCGCCTGCCAGGTCATCTGTCTGGCTGGGCCCAGGCTCTCAGAGACTTGACCCATCCTCAGACGCACCTGCACCTGTTCAGAAAGGCCCGTCCCCAGGCCCCGCCTCTCAGCAGAGGGTCTGAACCACACACTGGGCAGACCTTGAACCCAATGTCCCTATCGCTAAAACCCCAGCCTGGAAGGGGTATCTGCGAGTGGTGAGCCCCACCCCCAGAAGGGCACTGGTGAGCTGCTCACCAGCCTGAGCTCCTGCGTGACCCTGGCCATGGTCTCCCCGCAAGCCCAGCCAGCTCTCCGGCCCACACTCCAAGCCCGCCCCAGCTGTCCGGCTCCTGCTGTGTCTGCTTTGCAGGAAAGCCGCACAGACAAGGCCCTCCCTGCACGCCCCGGCCTCCTGGACTGTCCTCCCCACGCCTCCTCAACGGCGAACTCGAACTCGAGGCCCTCCAGACTCGACGTCCCTGCTCGCCCAGCCCCTGGGCCACTGTGGCCTACCTGCCGCCGCAGAGCACTGCGTTAGCTCTTTCCCTCTTTCCAAGGTGCAGGCGTAAGCATTCCTCTGCTGCCCCCACGGGCCCCCACAGCCTTCCAGTGATGCCTACAGAGGGCAGCCCGAGGTGGCCCTGGCCATCGGAGCTGCCCAGCCCCCCAGCACAGCACCCCCCCATCGAGGGGTACAGAAGCCCTTGGGGATGGCCCGTCACCCACTGGTCACTGCTGCAGACTCATCTGTGTCCCAGACTCAGGGCCAGGCCTTCAGAAGCCAGCGTGGTGGCCGCCAAGGCGCCTCCCACCCACACAGCGGGGCAGACATGCGGGAGGCCCGAAGGCCACTGGGATTCACCCCCACCCCAGCTCACACAACCCAGCAGTGGAAACTCAGGGGCCTTTCAAAACGGAATGGAATCAAAGTGATTTTTTTAACCATTGAAGTCCTGACTTCATGCGCAAGTGTGTTGGAAGGACTCCAAACGCAGCAGTTCGATATTATTTACCTGTCTTTTATCTTTCCTCCCGAGTCCCCGGTGTTTGTAACTGGGTCATCTTTTAACTATCTGCACCAGCCTTCAGGGCAGAGGGGGCGGGCTTTATAAATAACCTTTATTATTACCGTGCAGGTTGATGCTGTTCCCAGGGCTGAAGGGAGCATGAAGGTGCATGTCAGTGACTCATCCCCCAACACAGAGACTGCCGTGTGCTCAGGACAGCGGCTGGGCTTGGCGCGGCCAGCGGCGGTGGGCGAGGGGGGGTCCTTCTGGGGCAGGCCGTTCTCTGCTGGGGAGGGGGCAGCCTTCTGTCCCCTGAACCCCGGGGGACTTCGCTTGGCCACAGGCTCACTAGCTCCTGTATTGTTTGCAAATCGTGAGTCCCAAGGCAGTCACTGCAGGCAGGAGCCCAGAGTGGGGGTGGGGGGCCTTCAGTCCTGCCCCCACCCTGCCCACTGCTGCTGCTCCAGCAGCCCCGGGGTCTGCTCACCTCCCACCTGCCCTGGACACCCAACCAAGCATTCCAGACTTGGATCATCATCCGTCATCTCCTGGTCGTGTCATTGGGAACCAAGGGCCATTAGAGCCAAGAGCTATAACAGGGAGGGGGCCCAGGATGAGTAATTTGCAAATAAAACTGCAACCACACTGCAAACCATCCCACCCCGCTGACCTCCTGGTGAGGCTGCACGTGCTCGGTGGGTCTCCAGCTACCAGGCCTCCTTTTCCTGTTGCTTTGTTCTTAATGTTAGTTTTGATAAATAAAATCTCTAGGTAGAAACTCCAGAAGGATACGGTGATGTCATGGTCATTAGCGAGTCAACAGGGCCTTCCTAAAAGCGGGGGTAGCAGAACCTCCCCTCGAGGAGCCAGCCAGTGGCGCTCTCCCCACGTTGGCGTGGGAGTTTGGGGCTGTGGGATGGAACAGCCAGCCCAGGGGCGGCCCTGTGCTTTGCTAAGTGCAGACCTGGGGTTCTCTGTGCTTGGGCCCCACGAGGGGCTGGCTCATTCCTGAAACAGGTGCAAGGCCCTTCCCCAGGAGAGTACACAGGTAAATACTGGAATACTTGTGAAGCCTTCAGATGGCGGCGGGCTCTCGCTTTGAACCCGGTCCCCACCCTGTTAGCATTTCCACTGAGCCGGCCTTCCCCATCCCTTTCATCTCTGCCTCTGCCATCCCCCTGTCCATCCCCCCGGGCAGACTGCTGGTGCCTCCAAAGCAAACCCGGGCACCCAGGAACGGGGGACCAGAAGCGGCGCTGACCCGCAGCTGCACCCTTCCCGGCTCCCAGCTCTGTACCCCCTTACCTGTGCAGGGCTCCCATTGCCGGGTGCCTTGGCCTGGGGTCGCCAGGGCCGAGAGTGCCACACACAGCATCAGCAGGACAGACATGGGAGTTCCGGGTCCCAAGCTCCATCCAGGGGCCCTGCCCTCAGCCCCCAGCTCCTCCTCAGACACCTGGGCCAGCCCTTCCGGGGGTGGCAGCGTGGGGGGGCGGGGGACAGTCACTGTGAGGGCCACATGCCGGAGTCCTGCGGCAGGGACAGACGGCCAGCAAGGGGTGGGGGACAGCAAAGCTTCTGCGGGCTCTGCGGGGGGGCAGCTGGTGCGGGCAGGTCGGGGCGGCAGCCTAGCTCATCTCCGCACGGGCTTGGGTCCCGCCGCGCAGGTGACAAGTGACAGCATCCCAGCTCCCCGGAGATTACTCATTGGCAGAGCACGCTTTTCCCAAAGGAAAGACAGAAGCAGATCGTCCAGCGAGAGCTGGGAGCCAACCAGAAAAACTCCAAGAACCTGTTTTCCTCGGGTGCAGATCCCGGGCTGCCTGCCTTAGGACAGCCACCCGCGGGGGGGCCAGGGCGCAGAGCCTCTGCGGGGCCGGCTGACAGCGGCCGTCCCCAGGAGGGGCTGGCTGGGAGGACGGCTTTTATCTGGTGCCCGGCCCTCCCCAGGGTGTGTGGGTTTGTCAACTGTTGGGTTTCAGGAATTCCCCTCCGGAGGGAAAGTCCTCCCCGGGAACAGCTAATGAGAAGACTCGGGGAGGATCGCCCGGGGGAGGGGAGCGCCAAGCACACAGCGGGAGCCTCATTTCTTCCAGACGAGGCCCAGGGGTCTGACCTCCCAAAAGCACAGTGGACACGAAACGCTGCCCCAGGCAGGACAGCTCTGAAGTGTGATTGTTCTTTTTTTAAAGCACCGGGCCGCAGACCCCTCTCCAGGGCTTACCAGGGCCTTCACCCCGCTCCCCCGCCAGTGCCAGATGGCTTCCCCAGGTCAGCAGGACCCCTTCCGTGGGCCCCCGAAGGGACATCTTCCTCGCTGCCGAAGGACAGTGCTGTGGCCGCGGACACCACGCCTGCCCCCAGGTCTGGGGCTCGCCCAAGGTGTTTGTGACGGGGGCAGACCCTGGGCTTGGGCTTGTTGGGGGGACTGGGTGGGGGGAGATGAGAGAGACAGAGACAGAGGTGCAGAGACAGAGGGAGGCGGGGGAGAGAGAATGTCCAAGGCTCTGCATGAAACTGCCTGTGGCTGGAGAGATTCTCTCTGTTTCTGTCTCTAGAAAGACAGACAGACATCTCCAACAGCTATTAACAAACGCCGTCTGTCTTAGTCACTTGGTTCCGGGTAACTGAGGTCCTCAGAGGGAAACCTGGAAAGGTTGCCCGTGACCGCATGCACAGCGCCCGGCGGACCCTCAGGTGGCCTCCCTCACCCCTGCTCCAGGACCCCCGCCAGCCCAGCACAGGGACAGAGCCTTCCTGACCCCACCAGGCAGGCGCCTGTCCCAGGATGGTGGAGGGACAGAAAGGACAGCTGTCTGAACCAGACGGAGTCTCCCTCTCTCCCTTCCCCATTGGCAGAGAACTTTGAGGGTCTCGGTGGCCCTGGGCAGTCACAGGTCAGGAGGGTAGGGGACTTCCCACAGGACACAGACCCAGGCAGCATCCCTGTGACTCCCGCTGACCTCTCCACCTGACATTGGCCTCCGACCCCACGTCTCCTGCTGACCTCTAACTGTTGGTAAATGATTATGCATCATGTTGTAACAACCGGGTCTGAGGAATCACAATCCTGCTACCCTGAGCCCTCCTGGGACCGTCTCCTTCTGTTACGTTCCATCCAAGGAACACCAGCAATGCTCAGTGACAAACAAGGGCTCATCAGGGGAAATCCTCTTCATGCGTACAACTAGAAAAACATGTGCCCGAGCGCAGAAAAAAAGCTCAGAACTTCCTTCTCCGGACTGGCTCCTGTGTCACCCCGGACAAGCCACTTAAATGCTCCCAATTCTCATTTCCACGTCTGTGGAAGTGCCCGGTGGGACCCGCATGGCGGGAAGAGCCCATAATTTAGGTGCCGGATGTAATTTACATAAAGTGGCACCCAGGCGAGGTCGTGCTGCACACGGGCTCGGAGACGCTGGTGAGGAGGAGGAGGGGACGCGGACGCAGGAGCCCCTGTCCCTCCCTGGGCCCCCGAGCAAGACAGGAAGCCCTTCCCTCCAAGCACCCTGGCCCCGGAAACCCCTCACCAGCGGCCCCCGGAGTCACGCTGATGCAGACGCTGCTGAGGGCGGCAGGTGTGAGAGCAGAGTCCCCGCCGCACACCAAGACCAGGGCTGTTGTGATGGCTCACAGCCCGCCGGAGCCTCGCACAGCCGGGTTTGCGCGCCGGGGGACGCAGGCTGCGTAGGCAGCGAGACGCGGGCCCAACCCGCCCGGCACCGAGGCAGGAGCGGCCGACCGCGCATCCGGGTCTGCTCGCTGCCTCCAGAGGAAAAACAAGTCTGTCCCCGCACGAACGTCTCCTGTAACTCGGGTGCAGACCGCCACTCCCCTCGTCCACCGTGGTGACAGAGGAGGACCTCATTCGCTCTGCGGGCGACACGGGTCGGCCCGCCAACACGCACACCACGGGCCTCCGAACGTGGCCACAGTGCGTCGTCGTGTGGCCAGAGCGAGTCCGCCTCTCCCAGGTCGACATATCCCAACCAGGGAGTGACGCTCTCTCCAGGAAGATGAGAAGTCACAGCAAAGGGGAAATTCGAAACAGTAACTGCAGGTTAGAGAAGAAGACGCTGAGGCTCTATTAGACTAAGCCGCCCTTTGGGAGATTAAATTGAACCTCAGGGGCTCTCAATAAAGACGCAAAAACTCCTCCGGAATACAGACCATAATTTGACATTTAGTGACCCCGGTTCTAAGGATGATTGAAAGGGTCTCTGGGGAAGAAAGAGCGCCTGGCGTGTGACAGCGAGTCCAGATAGGCACCCGGCAAGCTGGCCCCCACCCAGCGCCCAGCCTTGCCCCCGTCGGCCACTGGGCCACTGTGTGCAGGAGCACAGACTAGAATCCCGTTCTAGAAGTGACTTAGGGGGACTCGTTACTGAAGGAGAGAATAAGAGTTTGTTTCTCTTGTCATGTGATGAGTCCTTTGGATGGTAGTGCTAGTAATCCTCCATCTGCTAAAGGGTAGCTGCAAATATTTTCCCCTATCTCTTCTTTTTTGATCCTTTAAACAATTTTTCTGATGCTTTTGTCTTTTGCCAAGTATTTAAAATTTTTATTTAGTCAGCAACATTTTCCTTAAGACTTCTGGGTCTTAAAATACAACTTCTAGATGTCTCCGCTGTTATGCTATGTTTCTGTTTGGCTCCCTGTTCCATCTGGGGTGTGATCTGGGGTATCTGGAATGCACTGACTTGAGCTCCGTTTCCAGAAAGCTGTTATGCACGCACTATTTACTAAATGCCTCTCCTTTCCCCACCACCTTGAAATGTCACATCTATGATGGATTAGGCCTCTACACATACTTGGAACTATTCCATTAATCTCTGTTCCACTAATCTCTTTGTCTATTTCCTTTGCCAACACGTTATTTGTGCGTGTTTACAGTAAGTGCTCATACCTATAGATCAAGGGCATACACACTAGCTTTCTCACTTCAAAAACGTATTGGTGGTTCTCTTTTTCCCTTTCAGAGTTTCCCTTTCATGTGAACTTCAAAAATTATTGGTTCTCATTTCTACCTCCAAAATCAAAATCAAACAAGCAAAGATATTATAGGAATACCTATTGGAATGGCAGTAAGTTTATAGATTAATTTCAGAATAATGGACATTTTTATGATACGAAGTCTTCCCACTCAGAAACATGGATATCTCTCTGTTTATTCCAACCTTGAATTAAGTTCATCAAAAAATTTTTATAGTTTTTTTGTTTTGTTTTGTTTTTTTAAAGATTTTATTTATTTATTTTGAGAGAGAGAGAATGAGAGAGAACACATGAGAGGGGATAGGGTCAGAGGGCAAAGCAGACTCCCTGCCGAGCAGGGAGCCTGATGCGGGACTCGATCCAGGGACTCCAGGATCATGACCTGAGCCCAAGGCAGTCACTTAACCAACTGAGCCACCCAGGCGCCCTATAGTTTTGATTACAGAGGTCCGACACATTTTCTGTAAAATTATTCCTGTAAATGTCTTGTACATTTATTTATAATTTTATCATCATTATGAACATTATCCCCCCCATTTTTACCTGTAATTAGTTATTGGTAGTATAAAGAAAACTGGTTCATTTTAGTACAACTATCTTGTATCTAGCAACCTTAAACTTACTGATTCTAGAATCTCCTGTTTTTCTAGATAAATACTGTCTGCCAAGAAGAGTAATTTTGGCTCTTCTGTTTTAATATGTGTACCAATTTGTTTTCCTTCTCTTTTACTTAGAGCAGGAATGACCACTGCATTTTCTCAAATTTTTTAAAATTATTTATTTAAGGGCGCCTGGGTGGCTCAGTTGGTTAAGCGACTGCCTTCGGCTCGGGTCATGATCCTGGAGTCCCTGGATCGAGTCCTGCATCGGGCTCCCTGCTCAGCAAGGAACCTGCTTCTCCCTCTGACCCTCCCCCCTCTCATGTGCTCTCTCTCATTCTCTCTCTCTCAAATAAATAAATAAAAAATCTTTAAAAAAAATTATTTATTTAAATTCAATGTAGTTAACATATGGTGTATTATTAGTTTCAGAGGTAGAAGTCAGTGATTCATCAGTCTTATGTCACACCCAGTGCTCTTTCCATCACGTGCCCTCCTTCATGCCCGTCACCCGGTTACACCATCCTCCCCACCCCTCTCCCCTCCAGCAACCCTCAGTTTGTTTCCCAGAGTTGAGAGTCTCTCACAGTTTGTCTCCCTCTCTGATTTCAACTTAATTTATTTTTCCCTCCCTTCCTCTATGCTCCTCTGTTTTGTTTCTTAAATTCCACATATGAGTGAGATCATATGATACTTGTCTTTCTCTGACTGACTTATTTCCCTTAGCATAGTACCCTCTAGTTCCATCCACGTCGTTGCAAAGGGCAAGATTTCGTTTGTGGTTTTTTTTTTTTGATGGCTGCATAATATTCCATTGTATATATATACCACCTCTTCTTTATCCATTCATCTGTCGATGGACTTCTGGGCTCTTTCCACAGTTTGGCTATTGTGGACATTGCTGCTATGAACATCGGGGTGCAGGTGCCCCTTCGGATCACCGTGTTTGTATCCCTCAAATGCTTTTGCACATCAATTGATATGACTTCATGTGTTTTCTGTGTTAACTTGTCAGTGGACTGAATTACAGTGCCCTCTTCCCTAAAGCTGAGCCACCCTTACATTCCTGGCGTAAAGCACAGGGGTCATGGTGCATTTTCCTTGTAATACACTGTGGGACTCCAACCAACAGTTCATTAGAATGCTGCTTTCCTGCTCACATTCTTCTCCTCGCTCTCTCTCCAGGTGACCTCTCAGGCTCCCATCTTCCCCTAGACTGAAAAATGTGTGTCTCAGCCCCACCTCTGTGCTGAGCACCAGGCTGCTCACCTGACACCCTCCTGGGGTGTCACAAAGGCACGGTCCAACGCTGCTCACCCAGGGCTCTAGGCCAGAAACCCAGAACTCATCCTTGACACCTCCCTCGGGAAGTCCCTCTGAGTTTACCCCCAGACACCTCTCCTGCACCCGCTCACCTTCCTGGTCCAGCCACTTTCGTTCCACACTGTCACCGCTCAGCTGGGTCCTGTACCCTCTGGACCTCCGCCTGACGCGAGCGATCTCTGCAGAACCCAAACCTGGCCAGACTGGTCTCCCTTCTGGCTTCCCACTGCTCCCCAAGTAAAGACAGTGTTCGGGGCATGGCCTGCAGGGCCCTGGGCTTTGAACCTGCCCACACCCCGCTGCACTGTCACCCCCCTACACACACGGCCCCCCTCCAGGCTCCAGCACATCCCAGATGTGCTGTTCCCAGGTTGGGCTCTCTCTTGACATCCTTGTCTCTCCCTGGCCTAATTAACTCCTCTGGGGAAAGCCTCCTTATTAGGGGCCTCTCAGCACGCCTCCTCCACCTCTCCTTCGGGCCCCTTTGATCACTGTTGAGGGGATCCTGTGAATGACATGTGTCTTTCTCCCCAGGCTGGAAACTCCAGGCACCCAGACTATGCCTCTCTGGGCTCAGCCCTGTATCCTGGCATTCAATAACGTGTAATCAGTTCACGAACTTACGATCTCGATCATCGGGAGATGTGAAGATCATGCTCGCTTGATAAAACCAACTCAAGTGCTCTCCATGCTTTTCCATGCTCTAGAAGACTTTAGTGTAAGAATTCGTTTTCCGCAGACAAACTGGGTCTCATTTGTGAAAATGTTTCAGCCTCCTTCTTGCAACATTTTTTTAAAACTTTCCAATTCTACAGAAAACTTGACCAAACATTTACTTTGCCTTGACGCACCCATGGGTGAGGACGTGTCATGTTGCTTCTCTCGCATGTCTGCATGCGCCTGGGTGAACATTTTGTCTGTTGAGTCATCTGGACATAAATTGTTAATATGACCTTCACTCTAGATATTTCTGTATGTGTTTCCTTGAAAAAGGACACGTTCCAACATTTCTACAATAGGATCATCATATCTAGGAAAAATACCATTAATCCAACAACATTAGCTAATACGGTGACCATATTTAAACTCCAAATGGGACTCTTGATGGCAAATGTTTCAAACAGACTTCCATTTCTTTTGTTTGTTTATTCTGTTTTTCTGCTCCTTCATAGGATAATATAGATGACTTATATCCTTTTTTTTTTTTTTTTTTAGGTAAACCCTACACCCAACACGGGGCTCAAACCCACAACCCCGAAATCAAGAGTCGCACACTCCACCGACTGAACCAGCCAGGCGCCCCTGATGACTCATATCTTACTGGGAAATCACCCACTTCCTCCAGATTTTCAAATTTATTGCCAAAGAATTAACATCACATTCTCTTAAAATTAGTATCTTCTGTATCTGCAATTATATTTTTTCTCGTATCTGATGCTGCATATTTTGGCATTCTTTACTTTTTTTCTTAAGGTTTGCCATGAAAGTCATGTGATCCACCGGCCTTTTGAATATCCATGCTTTATTCTCTTACTAACACGGTGTTTCGCCAAGTCCTTAGATTGTCTTGTTTTTTTTCCTGGACCCGACATCTTATTATAGCTCTTCCTTTCAGTTTGTGGGCTTTCATGCATTTATACATTTTTTTGAAGCATTCGAGTACCTTTTTCCTCTATCTGGCAGGCGGTTTTAGCAACAGTATCCGCCCAGCACCCGTCTCCCTGCGGGGTCTCTGCTCTCCCCGCCCTGGGACACCGCCCTTTGCCGCATCAGACAGCTGATGCTATCTTGCTGGGTACATCCAGGTCTGCGAGCGCTAGGTGCTCTCAGCCTATTTTCCCTGGTTGGTTTCTAACATTCCTCTCTACCACAAGCTCTTACCTTTCTAGAAGTTTGTTGAATGTGTTTACAAAACATGCACCTTTGTCTCGCTGTCCTGAGCTGGTGCTTTTTCTCATCTGGGTGAAAAACTCTAAGTTGCAGAAATTGATTTTCCTGAAGAAAACCTGGCAACAAGAGATGGGGTGGACAAAGCGTGAGCCTTGCAGATGCCACAAGAAAGGGGCAGAGGGGTCAGCGGGGAGGACCGAGGGGCTGAGCTGCACGCAGGCCGGCTCGGCCGGCCGGGGACAGTGGCTGACCAGGAGTCCTGTTGCAGCCTCCGGAGCGACCAGACAGAGAAGAGACTGCTGGGTTTGGAAGACGTGGGGTCTGTGGGGAAGCCTGAGCCCTCTCTGCATCCTTCATCTGTGCAGGAGGAAATGCAGAACCAGGGGCGTTGGGGTCGATCCCCGTTCTGCCTTGGAGTTAAAGATGCTTATGAGGTGGGGCCCACACCAGAGTCTCACATGTAACACATCTCCTTAGCCATAAAACGGTATTCATGTAACATTCTTGTTGTATACAAGAGGAGAAGGGGTCTATAACTGTACCACACTCACAATCATTTCTAATGTGTTAGTCTAGATCCTTCCAGAAGTCTGTATGTAAATGCACAGCTGACGCGGCTTTTGCAAAGCCATGTTATGCAACACATCTTGGCCCGTGGACAGACAGGGTGGGGTTAGGAGCCTTTGAGTCCTGGCTCCGCTAATTATTAGCTGGGGATCCTGAGCAGCTACCTCACCCTCTCTGTGCCTCTGGTTGCTCATGAGCCGGATGGGATCATGATGCCTCTGCCTCAGTGGGACGCGGGCAGGATTAATGAGGTAGCACACACGGGAAGCTCCTAGAACAGTCCTGGACGTGTGAGCACGAGACACAGAGGGGCTGGGGTTGTCTCTGTCGTTCACTCACACTCAAAACACCTTGACTTTCCGATAAATACACACAACCTCATCATTCTAGGGGCTGCTCCCTGGTTCTTCAGAGCGACACCTCCTGATGGCTAAATAGGGAGAGGGTTTCCCGTGACGTTGAAACGGTTCATAGATTCGCTAGGGTCACTGAATGCTCGGCGACAGACAGGTCTCCCTGGGTCCCTGGCGGCTCTGCTTGTCCCTTGAGCCTCAGGGGTGTTGAAGGCCCTTCGTCCTCAGCTACCTCGTCAAGGCTATTTGTGTGGGGAACGGCCTTGGAAGTCAGACGTCCTGTCTCTCGCAGAAGCATAAGGTGGTCGTGCTCGTGGCCCGCTAGGCAGCGAATTGTGTTCCCCTAACTCACGTGTTGAAGTCCTGAGCCCCGGACCTCAGAATGTGACCCTATTTGGTAATCGGCTCATTGCAGATGTTGTTAGTTCAGATGAGGTCACACTGAAGCAGGAGAGACCCCTGGTCCAAGAGGATGATCCTCGTAACAAGGGGAAATCTGAACACGCACACGCACCAAAGGGAATGGACTCCAGACGAAGACACAGGCAGAGACTGGGTGGTGCACGTACAAGCCACGGAACCCCAGAGCAGCCAGCCATGGAGCCCTGGAGAGGCCAGCCACGGAACCCCGGAGTGCCCAGCCACCAAACCCCAGAGAGGCCAGTCATGGAACCAGGGAGCGGCCAGCAGACACAGCAGGGGGGAGCCTGGGGCAGAGTCCCCCTCGGGGCCCCAGGGGAAGCAGCTCTGGCAACACCTTGAGATGGGGCTTCAGGCTCCAGACAAGGACACAATGAACTGCTGCTTGCTAAGCTTTCTGATGGCGGCCCCCACAAGCGAACACCTGCCTTTGATAAAATCCAGGCTCCTCCCTGCGCTACAGGCCACCGCATGTGCTGTGTCCCCCGTGGAAATCGGTGCAGAAACGCGGCCCCTGCCCATGGCCCCTGCTGTAAGGAATGAACAGTCCTCTGCCTCTGGCCTGGGGGGTCTCGGCTCAGAACCCACAGAACTGGGGCGGGGGAGCTGTTAGTGTGAGGGGGCGCCCAACTGCACCCCCTGGGGTTCTTGGCACAAGGCTCTTGAAGTCCTGAGTGATGTTCCTTGGCCGCGAGCCAGCTGAGGTTGCTGCGGACACACGCACTGGGGCCAGGAACCCGACCCTGGCCCTCTGCCCCCACCCCAACCAACTCCCCTCCTCCTCCCCCAGGCGGCAGGGACAGGAGAAGCCCAGGCGGGCCCTCCCGGCTCCCCCGGGGCAGCTCGCGGTCTGCGCCCACAGCACCTGACGTCCCCACCACCCGTCTCAGCTTTCACCCACTGGACGCCTGCGCCTGACACGGAAAGTACCGGGAGAGCCTGCAGGAGCTCTCCCTCTGGGGAGTTGGGGAAAGCGGCACAAAAGAGGAGACGTTGGAGCCAGTCCTGAAATAGCAGCACATGGTGAGAACCTCAGAACCTACCGATGAACTCACCCCAGGTCAAGCCTGATACCCAGTTCATCCCCTTGCCTGCCTCTCCTCCTAAATGCTTCTTCACCACTGAGCTAAACGATCTGCGGGACCCCAGCTGCGTCCACACCGCAGGACAGGCGCCAGTCAGCCGGGTCTCAGGCTCAGAGACTGCCAGAAACATCCCGGGAGAAAATGCCTTCATTTGGGAAATGAATGATGCTCAAAATTTGCCAGTGTGAGGGTTAATTCTGTGTCAGCTTGGCTGAGCCGCAGGGCAAGAGCGTCTGGGTGCTGCCGTGGAGGCCTGTTCTTCCATGAGATGACCGTTTAAACCAGGGTGCTCTGGGTGCGCCTGGCTATCCACCGCGGCAACACAAGTGGGCCTTGCCCCATCTGCTAACGGCCTTATGAGAAAGGGCCCTTCAAGGGAGGAATTCTGCCGGAAGTCTGTCTTCAGACGGGATCAGCAGCATCAGCTCTCCCTGGCTCTCCCCCCGCCAGCCCTCTCTGCAAATGTCACCATGGATTGCTGCCCTCCAGTCACATGAGGTGGTTCCTTAGACTCTCCCAGGCTCTGTCAGTAGATACATGGCTCCGTTTCCCTGGAGAACTGGGACTACTAAAGTAGGAGCAGTGCTTCCTAACTTTCCTTCCAGGCACAGGGGGCAGGGAGGGGCAGGAAATTGAGCTGGGGGAGGAAGAGAGGAGGAGGGGCAGGAAGTTGAGCTGGAGGAGAAGGAAGAGGGGGTGGAGGGGCAGGAATTTGAGCTGGAGGAGGAGGAAGAGGGGGAGGAGGGGCAGGAAGTTGAGCTGGGAAAGTGAGTCTCTGGACGGTGACCTGTCTGCAAACAGGAGTTCTGCGTTTACCTATCTGCACAGTGTTCCGTGTAATGTCCATTTAGGGGGGAAGTTTCTCTTAAACTTTAGGTGGAAACCACTGTTCTCAGGACCCTCACTGTGGGCCCTTTATGTGGATTCAGATGGTAGGATCTGTTTCCAGGGGCCCTTCCGTTCCCTGAGCAGGTTATGACATGCCTTAGGCATTTATTTACTGTTTTCTACACGATTCTGCCCTGTAATAACATCCCAGAGCTTCTGAGAGACTCCTCAGCCTGGACTCCACCCAGACAAGTCCCTCCAAGGCCTCAGGAGGCTGTCGTATTTGCGGTTCACGGAGGGCCCTGGGAGTTTCCCTCGGAAGGCGCTGGGCTCAGCCAGGTTTGCTGCAGCGGACCTCCCGGGGGTGTCTGGAGAGCAAACGGGGGCGGGCTGAGGGGAGCCTCTGTCCAGAGCAGGAGCACGCAGAGAGGGAGGCACGCTGACGGTGACTTCAGGAACACCAAACTCTCCGTCGTAAGCCAAGTGGTGATTTCTAGAAACGCATGGATAGCTGGAGGAGCCGGTTCTAAAGGCCCCACCGCTGAGCTTCCTTCTGGAGAACAAACCTTTCCCTGCCTCCCCCACTAAGTGGCTTTGGGCTTGTTTCCTGTATCCAAAGCACATTCTCGTAATCACTCAAGTTAGGTTTTTTTAAAGATTTTATTTATTTATTTGCGAGAGAGAGCTTGCAAGCGGGGGAGCGGCAGAAGCAGAAGGAGAAGCAGACTCCCCGCGGAGCAGGGAGCCCGAGGCGGGACTCGATCTCAGGACCCTGAGATTATGACCCAAGCCGCAGGCAGACGCTTCACCGACTGGGCCGCCCAGACGCCGCTCCAGTTAGTTTTATTAACTGGTTATACAAGGAAAGCGGGCGCAGAGGGGGCCAAGCAGCGAGGGCTGTGTGCTCTGGGCCGAGCTCCAGAGGCAGGAGGAGGGCGCTGGGCACCTTTGCTCTGTGGCCCCCTGACAAACCCTGCTTCCGCCCCTTCGCCAAGCCTGTCATTTGCAGCTTGCCCAGGGCACCCGTTCCCACCTCCAGGCAAAGCATGTTCTTAAAATTCTTTACAGCTTAACCCACATTAATCTAAACCCCATAAAAGCATAGGTTTTACCTTCTCCTGGGCGCTGCATTGTAATTTCCCATACAACCTGCTGAAAAGACCCAGGGAAACTTAGCAACCAGCAGCGGGCCCGGGGGGAAGCTGCAATTAGCGGGGTGCGCGCCGCCGGCGCAGAGGCACCCACTTCAAAGGCGCGCGGGGCGGGCGCGGGCAGAGCCGTAATTAGGCACCGGCCTCGGAGCTGCAGGGAGCCCCGCGCGCGCACGCACCGCCGGCAGAACAAAGACGCCCGCCGTTTGATGTGAACCGCCCGGAGTCCGGGCTGGGGCGGCGCGCGCCCCCGCCCTGCGCCCTGCCCCGGACACCCCGCGGGCTGCCTCCCTCCGCCGAGCCCCGCCCCTCGGGGATGGAGCGGGAGGCCAGGCTTTGGGCATGCGCGCGCTCCCTCCGCGGCGCCCCAGAGCAGGACGGAGAGGCACGCGGCCCGAGCGCCCACGCCTGGGGGCCCGGGGGGGCTGCGCGCGCCCTGCGTGCCGGCGGGGGAAGAGGCCTGAGGAGCGGGGGCTCGGCGCCATCCCTTCCCATCTGCCCCGGGCGGCCCTTCTCACCGTCGGGGTCTTGACGCGCTCTGAGAACTGCTTCAGCTCCACCCTCTCCGCGAGGTGCTGGTTCCCTGGAGAGACCGGCCCTCACGCTGTCCCGCCCGAGCCCCTGCGCCTCCGCCCCCCTCCTCGCCTCCTGCTCCTCCAGCTCCCGCGTCTGGGCCCGGCCCGCGAGCTCCTCGCTGCCCTCAGCCCGGTCCTCCAGGAGCTGCCACGCGTGCGACGCGCGCTTGGCCGTGCGGTGGGGCCTCAGTGCAGTACCCGGGCCCGGGGGGGAGGTGGCGCAGGCTCTCGGGGCCCGAGACCCTGGGGCCCCTCGGCTACCTGGCTGGCTGTGGGGCTTTCCAGCAGAGTTGCGTGTCCTCCCCGCACTCAGTCGGTCTGGACGGCAGGGCGCTGGGCGGCGGCCACGGAGGGCCAGCGCCACTGAGCTGGCCGGTGCCAGGGGGGCTGGGAGAGGGGCCCCTGCACCAGGCGGTGCGCAAGCCCTGCAGTGCACGACCTCCGGCCCCAGGGGCGATGAGGGGTTGCCGGACAGATGCCAGCCCCCTGGGGACGGCCAGCAGTGCGCCCAGACAGACGGAGCAGAGTGGGGAGCCTGGGGGGGGCGAGGAAGAGCTTGAGGAAGGGAGGGGGAGTGGGAGCCAAGGAAGAGGGAGAGATGGGGAGGGCCTGGGGCCACGGGAGGAGCGGCGCCAGACCCACGAGGAGCACAGTGCTTCTCCTCCCCGAGCCTGGGTCCTCGCCGCCTCCTCTATGAGGACGCCAGCCCACCCGGCGACCCCATTTAACCTGTCACCCCTCCAAGACCCGGACTCCAAAGACCGTCCCTTTGAGGTCCGGGGGGTCAGGACTCCGATAGATGACTTGGGGACACAACTCAGCCTAGAAGAGCCAAGGTGTCATTATTTAAAATAAAGTAGATACATAAAGCACACGGTGGTGCTAATGCTCTTCGGACATCGGGAACCGAGCCCGCAACACGGTCGCTGGACGTTGGTCCTCGCGGAGCGTGCTTTGGGCGGGGGTGGGGGAGAGGGAGCGCCTCAGACCCCGCGTGGGGCCGGCCCCCCAATCGGCAGAGCTGCGTTTCTCCCCGTGCGGGTCTGAGGTGCCCGCAGGTGCCCAGCCCCCACTTTCTGCGCCGTCTGACCACAATGCGCGCGCGTCTTGTTTGATCTGTTAGAAGAACAGGGACAGAAAGGCCACCGAGTGTTGCAGCTTGTTCCCCGCGGTCAGGGCTGACGGGCCAGGGAGCTCGGGCTGCGTCCGCCACAGCCCTAGGCCATTATCCCCAGCAAATAAGTGACATCACTTAGACACACATTTGCTTTTTAAAATAACTTTATTTTTATTACACAAGTAAAAATAGGTGCATTGTTGAAACTTCATCACATTCTGATGAGAAAAAGGAGGAAATGAAAACTCCATAATCTTCCCGACAGAATCACTTGGCATCGTGGTGTAGAGCAGCAAGAACTGTGTGCACAGCGCACACGCACACACGATGCAACGTACCACACACACCATACAAGGTACACACAAGCACACGTGTACGCACACAGCACACACACACACACGACATGGGCCAGCGCACGGGGAGACACACGCTTCTCTTCTGTCCCCTCCTCACAGCTGGCGCTACAGTGGACCGGACAAGCTTCCAGAAGCACAGAGCCCACCCGACACTGCTCGGTCCGGGGGATGCCGCGGTGCCCCTCTCCTGAGCAGCACTCCAGCCCCTTGCAAGGGTTAACTTGCTTCGTGATGACACACTCCTTGCTGACTAAGGCCCTTGAACTGTAACAGAATTTACTGACTTTGAGATTTGCGGACCACGGGCCTCAAGGAGAGAAGGACCAGAACGTTCCAGCCACAGAGACCAGCAAGCCTGTTTGAAGCCGCCTCGGCTTTCCGATTAGTCCAGCAATCTTTTAGCACAATGTTTTTCAGGGCACACAAATGACTTACAGACCTCCCTTTGTGCACCTGCAGACCCGGGCCCCCTTTGCAGAAAGAACAGGGTCCTCTTGCACATCACAAGAACCAGACCCCCTGGCCCAGCCCCCAGCACTGAGACCACTCTGTAGCCCGCACCCCCGGTCTGCATGTGACCGAGAAGGCTGCAGCCGCTGAGCACCCTGTGTGGGCCTGGCAGAAACCCTGGAGTCTCGGGTTTGGGACAAGAGTCCGCCTTCTCCTGGGGAGCCGGCCTCCTCAATAGAGCTCAAATTCCTTTCCAATCCAAACTCGTCTCTTGAGTCCCTTTCAAGCGATGGGCCGCTGAACTTGGGTTCGGTACTGAGGGGAACTGCCCCCTGGGTGCGTGGACCGCCCCCCCCACCCCCGACCCCCGTGCAGAGCTGACCCTTTCCCCACCTCTGGCTCTGAGCAAAGCCAGGACGTCCCCTGCCCAGGGCGCCTCCCTCTCCTGCTCTCAGGCCCCGCAGCCTGGCAGCACTGGGGCCGGGCCCTGCGGTCTCAAGGCCCCGTCCCAGAAGCGGAGGCCTGGGACCACGGCAGGAGCAGCCCCTCCAGGGTAGCAGGCCGCCGGGCACCTTGGAGCAGAGGCAGAGCAGGTGCAAGAGGAGGGTCGGGCCCCACTGCCTCAGCCCCCCGTGGGCTGGCCCGTGCACCGGCCTGGCAAGAGCTCCTTGGTCCTGGAGGGGCCAGGGCTGTTGTTTCTCCTGTCTTCTCAGTGGCGGAGAGTTAATGTTCCAGGAGGCAGGACGGATTGGGGGCCCAGGAACTCTGTGTGGGATGCAGGAGCCCTGAGGCCCGCCGGACGGTGTCGCTGACACGATCTGGAAGTCGGGTCACGTGGGGGTGCAGTCTGGGCTGGAGAGCGCGAGACAGCCTCGGAGCTCCCGGGCCCAGACCTGCTCAGGGGCGGTCGGGGCTCCAGCACTCCCATCCAGCTGCACAGAGCACACATCCCCCGGCGCCCCCAGCGCTCCCCGGGCTTGTTTACCCCACAGAGGCCCTGCCTTCTGACAGCAACCCAACATTGACAGGCTGTGTTTTCTGGCTCTGAC
The DNA here is from genome assembly GCF_054177405.1 of Leptonychotes weddellii. Lineage (NCBI taxonomy): Eukaryota > Metazoa > Chordata > Mammalia > Carnivora > Phocidae > Leptonychotes > Leptonychotes weddellii. The sequence goes on from NC_138369.1 coordinate 191,045,923, forward strand.
CCAAGACGGACGGCGGGCAGAACCCGCAGACGACCCTCCCTCCTGCTGTCAGCCAACCCAAAGCTGAAGTGGGGCTCGTCCGCAGCGAGGGGAGCAGAGTGTCTCCATCAGGTGTGTCATGTGCCTGCAGAGTTCTCGGGGTCTCCACCCCCCAAGGGGGTCCTGGGGGGCACAACCCAAGGCAGGCGCCATGGGGGATTGAGGTGCTAGTTCTCTCCCCCAAGTAGGCCTGGATGACTTGAGATGGCAGGTGTATTCGCTTTCTGGGGCCGCTGGAACAAAGGACCACAAACATGGGGCTTCAAAGACCCGACATGTGTCCTCCCACATTCTGGAGGCCGGACGTCCCAGATCAAGGGCGCACAGGGCCCTGCCCTTTCTGAAGGCTCTGGGGGAGGATCCGTCATGCCTCGTCCAGCTCCGGGGGCTCCAGGGTCCCCTGGCTTGTGCCACATCAGCCCGCGCTGTGTCTCCATCGTCACATGGCTTCTCCCTGTGTCTTCGCTCGGCCTCCACGTAAGGACACAGCCACTGGATTAGGGTCCACCCCGCTCCAGTCTGAAATCGTCTTAACTCATTACGTCTGCGATGACCCAGTCTCCAAACAAGGTCACATTTGCAGGAACTGGGGATTAGGGCTCCAACATGTTTTGGGGGGCCACAACTCAACCTGCAATAGGTGACCAGCAAGAACTGTGGGTACTTGTACTGACTGACCTCAAAGGTCACAAAGTTCAGCCTGGGCAGCCAAGGCAGAAAGTGCCAGGGGCTTCTCCGAGGGAGCAGGGGCCTTACTCCGACTGTGGGCTTCGTCCCTGAGCCTCCAGGGCTCCCCAGGAAAGCCTCACCTTGGGGCTGTGTGTCACGCCCTGTTGCCACATCCCTGGGTCCCTGGGACCACCAACATCCCAACTCCGTCCTCCGGAGCCACAGAGAGGCCCTAGGCACATGCGCCCCTCCCTGCAGGGCGTCCCACCGAGTGCCAGCCCAGAGCCCCTGGCCCTCCATCTCGTCACTCACCAAGGTGCTTGCACAGGAGTGAGCGGGGGGGGGGGGGGACAAGGTGCAGGAGGCCGCACCTCTGAGGGCCAAGCTGGCAAGGTCGGGGCCACTGCATCCACAGGAAGGCGTGGGCACCGCGTGCTTAGGTGGCCTGCGGGGACCCACACCTCCAGCCCACAAGCCTTTTCTGGGCTGGTGTGGAGCCACAGCCTGGTCCCAGTGGATGATGGAAACCAAGGTCTCAGAGGGAAGGGGAGGGGAGGGGAGGGTTGCATAGGAAGCAGAGAGTAATGGAGGGGCTGGATTAGAGCAAGACACCCACAGAAGTGACTTGATAGGGGAGGCAGTGAAACAAGGGG
>NC_138369.1:191047783-191070598 GCF_054177405.1 Leptonychotes weddellii
TAGGTGGTGGGGGAGGGGAGGAGGGGAGGTGCAGAGGGGGGAGGGACAGGTGGTGGGGAAGGGGCAGAGGGGGAGGGGGAGGGGCACAGGGGAGGTTTTGGGGGAAAGGGAGGGACAGCATGAGAAGGGGAGGGACAGAGGGGGAGGGGCAGGATGAGAGGGGAGGGGCCAGGGAGAGGGGGAGGGGCCAAGGGGGGGCAGGAGTCTGCAGGGCCTTCATCCTTGTGGGCCAGGGAAGGGATTGAGGTCTTACTCCAGTGTAACAGGGAGCCAGGGAGGCTTTGAGCAGGGTGGGGTGCATGACCTGAGACTTGGGGGCAGAGGAGGATTTTGGGATGTCCAGGGCAGACGTCTGGTCACAGCACAGACACACAGACACCCTCTGAAGGCCAAGCAGGCCAGGTTGCAGGTGTGTGGGAGGCGAGCAAGAGGGGACCCTCCCTTGCACACCACTGCTCGGCCAGACTGCAGACAACACACCGCCACCACATGGCCTCTGTATTTTTCTCACTTTGGTCAAAAACACAGTGTCAAGAGTGATTTTGGGGGAAATAAGTTTAAAAGGTGTCATATTCCAGATAAAGCATTTTGAACAATAAAGGAAGATGTTTCTAGAAGGACATGGGAAATAAATGACGCCCCAGGCCAGCACAGTCCCCCCACGTGGGAAGCAGAGGCAGCCCCCTTCCGCTGGACGACCCCCTGGGATGGAGGAGTCTGTGCACAAAGGTGGAGGGGAGACCTCGCGTGCTCTGGGGAGGCTTTCTGGAAGAGAAGGTGCGTGAGCCAGGCCTTGAAGGATGAGCAAGGGTGTCTGGTGGAGAGAGGAGGGGAGGGATGCTCTCGGCAGAGAACATGCAGGAGCGACTCATCCTGCCGTTCCCCAGAAGGTCCAGAAGAGGCCTTACGAGCTCACCACCGATGGTGGGGAAGGTGGACCGCAGCAGCGCTGCCGTGGGTGCTGTGGGGCGACGCCCATCTGGTGGCAGCGTGGCTCACGTGGTTAGTCTCTCAGGATTCAGAACAGCAATCCCTTCTGACCCAGCTAATCCCATGTAGGACATTGTCACAGATTCACTCCCGCATCTGCAGAGAGACATGTGAGCAAGGCCATGAGGGCGATGTTGTGTCCAAGAGCAGGAGAGGGACACAAGGCGACTGTGAGTCAGGAAGGGCCTTGAGAGTGGCTGGGACATCCATGTGAGGGACACAGGACAGCCCCTGAGAGGACGGAGGCACAGCTGCAGGCTGTCCGTGGCACAAGAGCCCAGACAGGTGATCAAGAGGAACAGGGACCGTGGGCATCTCGGTCCGCCAGCTGCTGAACGTGCACAAAGTGGGCATCTGGCAGACACACGCGGGAGGAGCTCAGTGTCACTCCATGCAGCTTTAAGCCGTGCACACACATCGCCTACTCAAAACAATCTATTTTAAGCTTCAAGGTCCAGCCCGAGCCTGACGGCACCGAGTGGGCAGAGTGGCTGGGCTCAGGCAGAGACTGCTGAGTATAGCTGCCCAGTCCCCTCCACAAGGGCCGGCCAGTGTCATCTTCCCACCCAGCCCACACAAAGTAAGGAAGACCCATCCTGCAGCCAAGCCGTCTCTTGCCCTGGAGCCAGGAGGCTGGACCTGACTCCCCCGATTGGCATGGGTGTCACGGCCAGCACGCAGCAGCTAGCAGGGCAAAGATGAGGGGTGCTGGACGGGCCGAGGCCATACACAGTCCTGCAGAGAAGGCAGCAGTGACCTCAGCAAGACAGCAGCAGAGGGAACGGGGACACCCACACCCAGAAAAGAGATCCCCAAGTCCCCTGGAGCTTCAGGGACAGACGCATCCCTGGAGCTGTAAGGGGAGGGTGTGCTGTGACAAGGGGCTGCTGGGGCCACAGCGGGAGGCTGTGCAGGCAGCCCATGGGCAGTTCCCACCTTTTCTGCCCCGGCACCTGCCTGAGGATGTACAGCTCCAGGGACAGTCCTGTGTGAGTGCGGACAATGCCGGGAAGAACTCCAAGACGGCCATAGGGGTCTCTCTGTGCCCCGGCCCTTGCCCATCCAGGTATGTCAGCACTAGGAGATTCACGCATCCAAATGGCACTTGGCAGAACGCCTCTCGTGTCCTCCCTGCCCCTCATCCCCACACCCACACCACTCTGCCCCATGTCTCTCCACAGCCTCCTGTCTGCTGCACGTTTGCACAGCTTCCAGGAGGAGGAGGTTGGAGGGCTCACATTGTACTTCTGATGGACCAGTGATGCACAGGACAAGGACACACACCAGAACTCCCTCTCTTCTCCTCTCCCATTTCTCCCTCCCCAGTAAAGCAGCCCAGGCTCTCCTACTGGAGAGGCCAGGTGCACACCCAGCTGACAGCCAGCCTGCAGGGGGACCTTCGTGACAGACCCTGCAGTCCCGGTCGAGCCTTCAGATGAGGCTGCCCAGCCGACACCTTGACGGCAACCTCGAGACGCCCCGAGCCACAACCACCCAGCTGAGCCGCCCCAGGGTCCTTGGTCTTCGGGGAGGAGAGGACACACGGTGGCTGTCTTAGACTGCCGAGTTTGGGGTAACACATTAGAGGGCAGCAGACAACCAGCACGGATGCTGTAACCCATGGCCCCTTCCGACTGCGCATGAGCCCTTCTCCTTGTCAGCTGTCTGCCACCGTGAGCTGCCCGTTCGGTCCTACCAGACACTGACCTGACTCAGATCATGCTAACAGCAGTGCAGTGTCAGTTCTGGTTCAAACGAGGTGCATCGCCCGTTGTCACAGTGCTCCCGTGGCCGAGGCCGCTATTACCAATGTGACTGTGATATCACCGTCAGTCAAGGACACGCCAACTACAGGAAAATCCAAACCCCTGTCTCAGCAAGAGAGCACTTCTCAGAGAAGAATGCCTACTGTGTCCCAGCACCCGTGGCCCCCTCCCCGTGCAGGTGGTCCTCCCTGGGCCAGAGGCATCAGCTGGGAGCTCACTAGCAAGGTAAAGTCTCAGGCTCCACCCCGACTCTGGGAGTTCCTCTGATGCTGGGGAAGGACAGCTGTGGGTTCGGGGAACCTCTCAGCGGTGCTGGGGGCCGGCAAGGGGAGACTGCGGATGAGGAGGGTCTCAGGAGCCAGGGGGACAACTTCAACAGAAAGTCCGAGTCCCCCAGACCCACAGGCACACAGAGACGTGGACGGGACAAGACCGCGCTTCAGAGAGGTCAGGGAGCTGGACACCACAAAAGAAGGTCAAGAGCCGCTTCCCTGAGGCCCAGCCCCTGCCCGGAGGCCACGCTCCACTTGCATTTCCCCCAAGGCAGTTAGTTGTTTGTAAACCGTGCTCGGTGGGAGGAGGACGAGCCTGGAAGCCATGCTGGTGAGAGAGGTCAGACCCCAAGAGCAGAGAGCGTGGGATTTCGTTTCCACGAACCGACCCGAACATGGTGGGAGAGAGCGGATGACTGGGGGCCAGGGGAGAACACGCGGTGATGGAAATGTTCCAGAACTAACAGACCATGCTGCACAGCAGTGTGAATGTGCTACATGCCACTGAGCTGTTCATGTTACAGTGGTTGGTTTTATACACATTTTATCTCAAAAACAAACTAGCTGGTGCCACAGTGGGTTCCATCCCACCGCCCGCCCACAACCTTGTTAGCAACATCTTGGCGCCCCCCCACCAGTCTGCACAGCCATTCAAAGGCCACCGACCAGAGAATGGCCATCCGTGGTCAGCATGCTGCCCTTCCTGGGCCTCCCGCTGCGGGGTGCTGGGGCGCCGTGGCCGCCGGGTGGGCGCAGGGTGGGGCCTGGCCTGGCTGTGATGCGGGCGCCCCAGCCGCTGAGGTTACTCTGAGGCTGAGGGGGCACGCTTGTGCTCCTGGCTCTGGGCCCAGGAGGATTCTTTCCAGAACAGCAGTATCTCAGGGGACCCGTCACCCCGTGGCTCCGTCCCAGAGCCCTGCCTGCGGCCACTGAACAAGAAAGGCCAGGAACAGGACAGGCAGTGCTCAGGCTCCCACGTCCACAAGGCCAGGGGTCTCCAGACACGGGACACTCACTGCTGACCCAGAGGACCCCAACGCCTCCCAGGCCTGTCCCAGGAACTCCCACCTGGCCAGGACAGCCTGCACCACTGCCCCCCAGGTGCCCGCCGGTGAAACATCGCCACCCGATCCGGCCACCTGCCGTGCTGCGGGCTGCACTCTGCAATGTCTGTGTTTCAGCAGCCTTCCCAGCACCTAGAGGCGCCTGACCCTCAAGTAAAACAGTCCTTAGGCCTGGTGGCTGAGGCTCGGGAGCAGGTGTCTAGCAGCAGCACAGGCCGCCCCTGTCCGAGAGGTCTGAAGCGTTTTGTCAGATCTTTCCAAAATCTCATGCCACGGTCTGACAGCGGGCTCCCCCTGCACCACCGGGCTGAGCAGGACACGTTCGTGTGGAGCACATGCATCATGCATGTCCCTGCCCCACTGACGAGTGGCTGATGCCTGGGCTGGACAGCCCACCTGCTCTGGATCTGGGGCTCCCCCGAAGCTCCCCACGCCGTGCCTCCCCCAGGACCTGGACCCCAGCCCGGGCAGGAGCCCCAGCTCTCACTGGTCCCGAGCACCCGAGGGGCCAGGAGCGAGGCTGCCCGAAGCCCTCACCAAGAGCCCATGTGGCTCTGAGGGGCAAACCACGTGACACAACCGTGGCCCATGGTGTCCCACGGATGTCTCTGCCCGTGAATGCAGCTGTGACCGAGCAGGTTCTCTCCACGCTCTGCATGGTCTGTCCGAGGGATGTGCGGGCGCCCAGACACCCTGACCATAGGCAACACAGCCCTGCTGGCTTCTCATCCTGATACCAGAGCGCCTTGTCCCTGAAGGCGCGTGAGCTCCTTACCCCACCGTGGCTGGGAGGAGTCACGTAAGGGAGGCTTAAATACCAGCCAGGCCGCGTGCACAGAGCACGGCTGGGGCATGGGCACCGAGGGTGACGGCCGCGAGGAACAGCGGTGACCCAGCCGCGGCTCCCTGGAGTGCACCTGCCCATGTTGGTGCCGTGCCAGCCCCGGGGACGGGGACGGACACACGGGGCAGAGAACGTCCCCAAGGAAGCAGAGCCCGGCAGGCAGCGTTCCCATGGAATCCACAGGCGCTGAAGGAAGAACGTCCAGTGAAACCCAGGCCCCTCCAGCAGCGACTCGTAACACACTCCAGGCAGTTTTGCTTGACAGGACCTGCGCCTCTTAGTGGCCATCGTCCTTTGAACCCAGGACGCCTGTGCTTCCCAACTCCTGGGGTGAGCGCTGCAGAGGGGTCAGCGGCGGGCTCCCCGGCTGGAAGGGACAAAGCTCGCCGGCCGGGCTGAGGTGGGCGGAAGGCTCCAGGTCACAGAGCTGCCGGGACTCCATCCTGAGAGGGGAATGTGCTCTGGGGCGGTCTATCCCCGGGACCCGGGCTCAGGGCTCGCACGCCAGGCTGTACAGCCCTCGTGGATGAGGCGCGGTTACCCGCTCCCATGTCCTGCCCAACCGCACGCAGTGGACACAGGGAGACCGCCAAAGCAGGGGAGGAGGGGCCCGGGGCCCAAGCAGACAGGCCTGTCCTGTGGCACCTCACAGGCCCCCCTGCCCCCAGCCTGTCCCCATCCCGCTGTCCCCCCGCCTGCCCCGCAGCTCCAGCCAGCAAGCCCGTCCCCTCTCCTCTGTCCTCTGACCCGCTGGCACATCCTGTTGCTTCTGCCCTGAAGATCTCTCCGATGCATCCACCACTGCATCCTCACATCCTCACGGTGCTCCCATGGCCTGGCCACCCCTCCCCCGCAGCTTCCTGCTGGCCCCGGCCTCCGCCTGCTGCCCCACCCGCCCACCACTGCAAACACGCAGCTCTGGCTCCTTAACTCTCCCGTGGCCCACTGCCGGCAGAGCAGCAGCTCAACATGCTGGCCTGCCCCTGCCCAGCCGCACCTGGGGAAGCCGCAGCTCACAACTGTGTGTGCACGCACGCATGTGCATACCTGGTGTGCATGAGTGTGCGCCCGTGTGTGCATGCATGTGTGTGTGTGTGTGCACCCGTGTGTGCATGCGCGTCTACGCATGGGGGCCGTGAGCCCACGCCCATGTGGGACGTGTATGAGTGTGCGCCCGTGTGCGTGGGTGTGCATGCGTGTAGGCATGGGTATGTGTGTGCATGTGTGCACACGTGTGTACTTGGGCGTGTGTGTGTGCGCACGTGTGTGTGTGGCCGTCTAGCCCCACTCGATTCTGCGGCTGCGTGAGTCACCCCCGCCCCCCGCCGCAGGCAGAGAAAGCTGGGGGCAGGCCAGTGGCTTCGAGCGGGCAGATAGGATCTCGCCAGACAAGTGAGTGATTGAATCTCCAGGTGGCTGGAGGGGAGGGAGCTGGACACGTTCCGAGTGTGACTCTGGTTTCCAGGGTAAAGCACCGGGAGCGACGTCGCCATGTGCCATCGCTAATGAGGCGGCTCACGACTCGTCCGGACTCGCGTCTCCCCAGCAGGATGAAAGCGGAGCCCTGGGGGCTCACACGTCACCTCAGTGCCGCTCAGAGGCCCGGACCCGTCCCCGCGTCCCCGGCCGGCGGCTGCACCCAGTGCTGGTCATCGGGGTGTGGGGCGGGTGGGCAGCCCTCGGAAGACACTGTAGAAAGCGTCTCCTACTGTCACAGCACCGGGCCCTCGAGGACTCGGGACGGTCCCGCTCTGGGCGCCACGCGGCAGTAATAAGAACGGGTTCTGTTTACCGCACACACACTTTTGCACGGGGCGTCCGGGACCAAACCCGGGTCCGCCTGGCCCCCCAGCCAAATTCCTAAACAGCCCCTCGGCCGCTCTGCGAAGCCCTTGATGGAATGCCGTGGTCCAAGCTCAGAAGGGGGGCGTGGGGTCAGCTTCAGTCAGTGCCCCACTCTGGTCACTCGGCTCCTCCCACAGGCCGCCCACCACCAGCGGGCCGGCTTCTGGGGGCTTCCTCAGGGCAGGAGCCCGGGAGCCCGTGGCCACTGCGGGCATGAACTCTGCACTGGGAGCGCTCACCGCGGACCAGCCGCCTCCCCACGGCAGCCAGGTGGCCTCCTCACATGGAAGACGGCTCAGAACGAGGAAAACCGCGTTTTCTGATGTTTCACTGATGTCACCAAGGAGGTAACAAGCGCAGGGCATTACGGGGCGGAGACCGGGGCCAGCACCGGGAGCTGGTCTGCTCCGGAGGCCGGCTCGGAGGCCCCGGGCTCAGAGCACCGGAGGCAGGCCTGCCCCACACGGGGGCCCCCGGGGGCACCCCTGCAGTCTGCCCTGCACCCCCGGGACTGCGCCTGCAGGTGCCCAGCAGAGCGACTCACACTACGGTCTGGAAGGCAACGTCGCAGGCCTCAGACTGTGTTACAAACACCCTTTCCAATAAAATGCCCAACACACAACGGCAGCAGACACACAGGGCAGAGCTGCATGAACAAACCCGGCCAAATCAACAGATGTGGAGACAGACCCTGAGACCCCACGGTGGGAACAGCCAATACGTGTGACAGTCTGGACCAGAAACTAGACACCAGGAAAGTGAAATGTGCGTGTTTGAAACACCCGCGTAGGAACCACACGAGCTGAAATTCAGGGACGCTCTCAGTTCCCTACAGAAGCACTAACGAGCTGCCCCGGGGCTTACCGCTGCGCAGTGCATCCTCTGGGCTCCACGGGAGACGCCGCGGGGCTCTCACGGGGCCAAAGCCAAGGTCGCTCCAGCGGGGATCGGCTCGCTGCCCGCTCCGGCTCCTGGAGGCGCCGCGTCCCATGGCCTGCAGCCCCGCGGCCCATCGTCACGGCTCCTTCTCTGACCCCGTGGTGCCATCAGACCCGCGTGGGTAACCCAGGGTCACCTCCCAGCTCGAGACCCGTAACCGGGTTGCACCTGCCAGGGCCTTCCGTAGACGGCGTGTTCACTGGCGATCGGCTGGGGCTCGCACATCTTCAGAACCGCTACTCTGCCCCTCAGTTGCTGTTACCGAATGAGGGACCTGACAACTGAAAAGGGAAACAGTAAAGTAGCCAACAGATCAGAACAGAATACAGGTCCTGAAAGACGTGAGGACGGAGACCGGATGGAAGGCGGCGGGCAGAGGGAGACGCAGTGGGCACAGTGGAGAGCCCAGCGCTTTCTGTAGCGTCCAGGAGGAAAGAGGAGAGCGGGAGAAAGCCGCGCCTGGAGACGCGGCCGCGGAGAGCTTCCTGGGACTCGCTGAACGCGTCGACCCACAAGCCCCAGAAATGCACGGCTGGACACGTCAGCGCGGAACTAGGGAAAACCGAGCGTAGGAGAGCTCGTGAGGGCTGTCCAAGAAAGAAGGCAGATTTCCCTCGTGGAGCCCACAGGCAGTAGGCCGGCCTTTCTAGGACCGCGCTCCAGCCCCGCTGCAGGTGCCCTGGACTCGCCTCCCCCCTGTGCAGCAGCAGGGTGGGAGAACGGGGACCCCGGTGTGCTGCCCCGAGGCACCACTCGCACCATCAGCACGCACAGAGCAGTGCACCTGAGCCGGGCACCAGTCTCAAGGCTTGCGTCCCCCAGCTTCACGCACCGACGCCCTAACCCCAGCACGGTGGTGTTTGGAGGCGGGAACCCTGGGTTCAGAGGAGCTCACGAGGGTGGGCCTGGGGTCCTTCTAGGAGAGGAGGAGGCCCCAGAGCTGGTTCTCCCTCTGCCCCGGGAGGCCGTCTGCACGCCAGGGAGAGGCCCCCCCAGAGCCCAGCCGTGCGGCACCGTCTGTCTGTGCGTCCTGCACGGCAGCCCCAACTATGACCCGGGTCCTCCATTCGTGCGGCTGAGTCAGACAAGAAACAAGACACACGGGGGGTGGGGGTGCCGGGGACGGTCTGATTTAGAAGCGCTGAGGGCAGGCAGACAGCACCGACACTCGAGGAGAGGCCCCAGGAGGTGAGGGGGCGCGGGGCAGACAGGCTAGCAGGGAAACAGCAAAGGCCCTGGGGTGCACTGGGTCTTGAAGAACAGGCAGGCTCCCGAGGAGGGTAAGGAATGTGGGAGGACATTTTTCAGTATTTTGCAATGAATCAAACATACCATTTTGACCTTCTTTGTCTTTTCCTTGAGATTTCTTAATCAAAATTCAAATTATTTTTTTAAAGATTTGTGTATTAATTTGAGAGAGAGCGAGCACGAGCGGGGGAGGGTCAGAGGGAGAGAATCTCAGACTCCCCACGGAGCATGGAGCCCAACATGGGGCTCGATCCCACGACCCTGAGATCATGACCTGAGCCGAAACCAAGAGTCAGATGCTCCAGCCACTGAGGCATCCAGGTGCCCCAAAATTCAAATTACTTTTTTAATTTTTAAAATGTACGTTGGACTGAGCAGGACTGGAGTGATGGAGAAGAGGGGTGGGCATTCTTCCTAGAGTTCGGGAACGTAGGAAAGTTCTGGAAGACCAACGGCACACTTGGAGAACCCAAGCACACTGGACAAGCAGGGAGGTCCCGGGTGCCAGGCAAGGCCCACGTACCCCACATGCATCTTCGCACGGCCTCCAGAGCCCACCGCACATTCGGCAGACCAGCACTTCCCACGACGGTGTGTGGACGTGGCCTGCACAGGGCCTCGGCCTCCCCGCCACCTCCAGCAGCCATCCACTCGCCACAGGAGTAATCCAGAATGCGTACGAAGCATCGTTCGCCACGGTTTTGTGGGCGCGCAGGCCCCAGTCGGACGCAGAGGGCTGAAGGAGCAGACACTGGTGGCCCCGGGGAGGAGGACGCTCCAGGACGCGCACAGCGAGCGCCCCGACGGCGGGCGGGCCGGTCCAGGCAGCCCCCGCCAGCTGGGGAAAGCCCCCGCATGCTGCAGACAGGCCCCCCGGGAGGCATGGGGCGCGTGTCTGGACGCGAGGTGCGCGCGCAGAGCAGGGTGGACGCGCCAGGAGGGCACATTCCGAGCTGAGCCCGGACAGCGCGTCAACCAGCAAATCCTAGTTGCTAACCTTCCGCTTTCCTTGGTTTTCAAACTGATTTTCCAGAACAATCAGAAAGTGACTTTGCATTAAGAATTTTAAAACTCTTCTCACTTTTTTAAATCAGAGGCTGCGGCCATGGTCCAGATGACAGCAGAGTAGGGAGCAGGGGTGGTCGGAGTGCGTGGGGCACGTGGGCGAGACGTGGGGCACGTGGGCGAGGCGGCAGGCTCCAAGGGGCCGCGGGGGCGGGGGCGGAGCGAGAACCCCAAGGAAGCCCACGCGAGAGGGGCAGCTGGAGGAGGGGCTCCCAGCAGGGGGACAGAGGAGCAGCCCGACACCTGGAAGCAGAGGGGTCCCCGAGGGCGGTGCCACGGGAGCCACGCTGGTGGGGGTTGGGAGAGGCTGACCCAGCCTGACGCCCAGCAGAGCAGTGATGGCCGCAGGACCGGTCACCCTCTGCTCGGCGTCCAGGGCCAGCACCTCTGCGGGGGCCCCAGGGCCAGCGGGGGTCGGGGGCAGGAACCCAGAAGGGAGAACCCCTGCCTGCCCCCAAGGGCCCCCACGATGGCGTCTCCTGGATCCTATGCCCTTGAAGCTGGGACCCCCAAAGGGCCACCCTCTCTGGGTGATGCCAGCCCCACCCGCAGGGGAGCCTGGGACTGAGCGGGGCGGCTGAACCCACGCTGTCCAGCCACGTCCTCTGGGTGATTGGAACCAGACCGATCCAAACCCAAACAAGCCACCACGGGCACCGCAGACCGGCTGAGCAGGAACGGGGCGGCCAGAGCAAAGGCAAACACTCACTGGAGGCCCAACCTGCGCTCGCGGGGAGGGATCCCAAACAGAACCAGCAGGGACGACAGGGCAGAGGCCGCGGCGGCTCCCACGTGCCGGAGCCACCAGGCTCGCTGTTTGGAAACAAGTGGGCGATCACTGTGCCTCTCCTGCCGGCCCCCAGCTGCGGCCACGCCCCGCCCACGCCCCGCCCCCACGGAGGGCCCCGGCGATGCAGGGTGCTGGGGTCCCAGCCACCGGGACCCTGCCCTGCACCTCTCAGGACAGCCAGTCTGCCTGACACGCACAGGCGACCTCACGGGCAGAAGGGGACCTGGGGGTGGTCCAAAGAGCCGTATTTGTTACATGCATTTGCAAAATTTGAAAGGAAACTAACAGTTAAAAAAAAAAATACAGCTGAGCAGAATCTTGGCTGGTGGATTCGTGCCTGGAACACACTCTATTTCCCAGGTGTGCCCACAGCTCTTGAGAAGGGGGAGGTGCCAGGTGAGGGAGGGCTCGGGAGGGAAGCCATGGTCTAAGACTCGTGTTTGGAGGAGGTGTGGGCACCGCTGTTCCCCAATCCTTTCAGCCCAGAGAGGCCACCTCCCTAGTGCCAGGCCCAGGGCGACCGCTTCTGGCCACAGGCTGTGAGCGAAGGGACCCCCATCCCAGAGGGCAGGCATGAGGTCTCGTGCCCTGGGCCCACGCGTCAGACTGCAGGTCACAAACACAAACAACACGCTTACTGAAGAGCAGGGAGCGCATCCATCACTGGGATCCGTCGCCGGCGGGATCCATCGCCGGGATCTGCTCCCGCCTGGCGCGGCCCTCCGCGGCCTTCTCCCAACCACCATCCAGGTCCTGGGGCCAGAGGCCCACGTCCGAGCCGCCTGGTGGAGGGACGTGCGCAGGTGACAAGGCAGTGCAGGGCCGCTGAGTTTGGGCTCTACCCCGTGTTCTAGCTGGTGGTCTCGAGGGTCCTCAGGAGCTGGTGCAGGACCTGCCGTGGACCTCCAGTCGTCCGGGGGGGCATTTCACGCCCTGAAATGCCCTGCGGAGGTGGGTCCAGACCGGCTCGCACGGCCGCCGGTGACAGCCTCACACAGGACTATTCAGATCGCAAACTCTCTCTTTAGAGCACCCCCAATAAGATTTAACTGCATTTTCAAAAGCTTAATTTTAATAATTTTTATTTACATTTTGGATTCATTATAATTTGTATTATAATTTGCATTTTTAATTTCAATAAATACACTTAAATACCTTAGCGGAAAATAATTTTTTTATAAACACCAAAAAATACTTTCTAATTTTTACATTTATTTAACTTTAATTTACATATTTTATGGAAATGAATTCATTTTGTACATTTTGAACATAATTGTAGTTTTTAAAGATATTTTAGACCAACACTGTTAATAGATACTAATTTAATGAAACTCTTGAATAACAGAATTAGTGATTTTGTTGAAATAAGGGTGAGGAATAGAAATTGTATGGGATAAATATGTGACGACGCGTAAACAAGGTCCATCTGTCCTTTATTACACATCCAGCATCACCAGCTCTACGCAGAACACCCAGACCCGCACGGCGACCGTTAGTGTGGGTGTTGTTCTACGCTGCCGCCAGGCGCGGGAACGCGGAGCCTTAGACATCTCACTCAAGATGTGGGCGGAAAGTTTTACTAGTTAGCATGGCTTCTGTGGTTTCCGTGTGTGGCCCCCGCAGTGGCCTCCCCGGTGCGCTCACTGCAGCCCACTGCCGTCTCCCGGGAGGGCCACACGGAGGGGAGGGGGCTCCACCAGCGGAGCCCCCAGCACCACCCATGCTGGCAGGAAGAGCCCCGAGGTTCAGGGGTGCGTCCGCATGGCACCAGGCCCACCCTGGCTAACCACCAAGTCCCATGTGGTTTGGAGATGTGGACAGCAGCATGCGTGGCTTCCACGGCCAGATCCTGAGAACCCCCGGGTCTTGCCCCAGAGGATGCCCCTCCCCGGAGTGCAGGTGCCCCCGGTCCCCCGCAAGCCCGCTGGGCTCTGCCCCCACCCGCATGTCGGCCCGCCCGGGGACCCCCGGCCGCCTGCGGTTTGACAGGACAGCCGCAGGGTGCAGCTTCCTCCTGAGGGAGGCGGGCCCCCTCTGCTGGCGGGGGCAGCCGTCTGCCCTGTGGTGGCGCTCGCCTGGAGCTCCAGCATGTGTGGGCTGGCGCACTGCACGTGATTCGTGGGGCTCATTTATTAGGACAATCAGGCTAAATTTAGGTTAATGGCTTTTTAATCATTCTCTCGAGGGTACATGAAAACACTTGAAGGCGGTCCACAAGCACCAAGCACAGCATGGTAAACAGACCCTGTCGGGCAGACTGGACACCAGCCCGGGCACGGGGGCGGCGGGCACGGGGGGCGGCCGGCACGGGGGGCGGCCGGCCGGCCAGCTGGAGGGAGCCTGGTGCGTCTCTGGTCCGGCGTGCGGAGTGGCGGTCCCCACACGGGGTTTTCAGACACTTAGACATGAATGTGCACACAGGGCAGCAGGCCGGCCTGTCCAGCCCGTGGCCCTGCTTGGAAAGCCTGGACACGGAGACCTGGGGCAGCCTCTCCTCCCGCGTCAGCAGCCGGCCCCTGGGCACCCTCCCAGCTCCCTCTCCCTGGTCTCCTCCTCCCAGCCACCCTTCCACTTGGGCAGCACGACTGAACGTTCCAGATGGTGAATCTGGGCACACGGAGACAGGGCCCACCCACAGGGCACACCAGCAGGGTCTCCCAGCCCCCGCCCCGCCCCAGACCCTCACCGGCCCCCTGCATGCAGACTTCGGCCTCCCCCCAGCCCCCACTGGCTCCCTGGCCGAGCACAGAAGTGAGGCCTGCCTCCCCTGCAGAGCAGCTCTGAGGGGCACACACGGCCACGGCTAGGTGCCCGCCACGTGCCAGAAGCCAAGGGTGCCCTGCTGCCCGGGGCTACTCCCATCTCCCCTCACCCTGCTCGCCAGGGGCGGCCCCTGGGCGGGCTTGCCCCAGACAGCGGATGCCCCCCTTGTGCAGAGTCCACTAACCACGGCCCCCCCAGTCCGGCGGGCCAGGTGCACCTGCACAGCGGCCTTGCCCTGTGGTGCGTCTGGTTCTCTGCCTCTTTGAATAGGCCTGACATCAAGGTCTGCGTGAGGCCCCAAACAGTGTGTGTTCATACAGATGATGGTCTAAAACCAAAAATTAATGTGAAATACCCATCAAAGGTGATCTCTAAAGGGTGAAGACCTGGCATCAAACGGAACCGCATCTATTTCCGTATCCCTCCCCTGGGCCCAAGCCGTCAGAGGAGGAAAGGCAGAATACCCCCATTTCCCCCATTCCCTCCCTGCGAGCGCCCGCCAGTGAGCCCGCCCAACAGCCCGAAACATGGTCAGGGAGGCCCCTGCACCGGGGAGGCCATGGCTTCCCCAGAGTTTCAGTCTCTTCACCTTTTATTTGTCGAGTTCCGCCAATAACACGCGTCAGCTGTAGCATTCGATACAAAGCAAGGACGGTGAGAGCGTGGGTCGCACCACGGCTCAGGTGGCAACCAGTCCAGTGGACAGACAGCAACCGGCACGGTGGACAGACAGCAAGCACGTGACTCCGGGCAGGGGGCAAGGGCTGGTGTCAGACTGTGAGCCCCAGAGACAGGAACGTGAGGCCACGGGTGCCACGGATCCCCTCCCAGGGATGCTGTCCACAGCAGCACAGAGCTGGCCTCCAGGCAGAGCGTGGCAGGTAGAGGTCAGAGTGGAGTGTGCAGGGAGGGCGCTGCGAGTGAGCGGTGACCCCTGTGGACAGGGTGACCTCTGGGGCGGCAGAGCTTCGGACACCCCGGGACACGCCTCAGATGCAACCCTCAAAAGCAGCGGCAGGGGAAGAGAAGGCCCCAGGGCCCATACCATCTCAGCGGCAAAGTTCCGTGGACACGTGGCGAGGGAGCACGCCCCAGGCGCCGCCAAGACTGTGAAGCTGGCGTCCTCCAGAGCCGCAGAGAATGAAAGTAGGAGCATCCACAGGAACATAAGGAATCTCAGCAGCGAGAAACTAGAAAGTCAGATTCTACTTCTCAGGCCTGGAATATCCGAAATGAATAATCACTGGTGGGCCTGACCACCAAAGAGACGAACAGAAACCACCCACTCCGAGGAAGAGACACAGACGGACGGGGATCACAGAGAATCCTCGGTGCTGCCACCCCCCTGTGGCTAGTGCTCGGAAGGATGCGCGTGGAACAGAGAAATACGGAGATCGTGAACGAGGTTTCCCCAATTTGATGGAGGAGCGGCCCGCACATTTGAGACCGAAGGCGCCGGGACGGAGGTGGGCGAAGTGGCAGCAGTGGGGCGCACAGAGGACCCCGGGGGGCTCCTAACTTGAGGACGCGTACCGCTGGCCTCGCGGCTACGGCTCGGCTCCGTTGCAGGGAGGACGGGCACTGGAAATGTCCAAGACGGGGCTGCCACGGCCCCACCCCTGATGACAACTCAAACTTGGCACAGAACACAGGAGAGTACCTGTGGACGCGGTGGGCAGACCAGGGCAGAGTGCGGCCCATGAAGACCCACTCGTGGGGGGCCGTCTGCCTCCCACTCCGCCTGCACTGCGAGGTGGCTGAGCGGCGGGACTGTGGGCAAGCGTGGGCAGCAAATTCCCCAGGAGAAACCCTGTTTCCAACCAGAGGACCAGGCAAAGGTCGGCTGCGAGCCAAGGAATGCGGGGAAACCCTGTCCTTCCTGCTCCGGCCCAGCCCTGCCCCCAGGCCACCTGTCTCAGGGCTGCCCCTGTGCAGCCAGAGCGGGGCGGGCGCCCAGAACCCGGCAGAGCACCTGCTCCTCTGGCTAACGGAACGGCTGCCCAGGCCCCAGAGAAGGACCTGCTCCCGTCTCTCGTTTCCCTCACCGGGCGGCTGTGAGAGCACGACAGAGGCCGCGGCTCTGAGAATGCCACATTCTGGCCGGGGGGTGTGGGGGGGCCAGCAGAGCGGGGCGCTGGAGAAGGGGATCCCCAGGTTCCATGCACCAACACAGCTCCCGGGCCCCCCGACACACACAGAGCGGCACGGGCCCGACAGGCTCAGAAGGCTCCACAGCCTGTGACGCCCAGTCCGACCCTACGTGGTGTCTGCCCCGTCAGAGGCCCTGGACACCTGCCGGCCTCGGAGCCCGCGTCCACAGAGGCAGGCCGGGGCTTCCATCCGAGCCGGGAGGGCTGATGTCCCGCTCTGAAGGAGAAAGTCTCCAGGGAGCTTGCGCAGAACCATAGTCGGCAAACACGACGTAACCTGACAGCTGCCCCACAGTCCGCGTAAACATCCACACCTGGCCGCCCTCCACAAGGTGAGGGGCCCGCGCCGAGCAGACCGGAAACCCGGAGGTTCTCAGCAGAGAAACAGCATCAAGAAGACCTAACTCGAGAACAAGAGAAAGTACAACACATGAAGTTAAGATTTTACTCTGAGGGCTCGACAGCTGAATGGAGACAGCACAGAGGAGCGTCCACGCACTGAGGACCGTCAGGACAAAGCGTCAGTCCTGAAGGACAGAAGGACAGCTTCCGGGGGAGAGCATGCACCGCGAGGCCGGGCGTCCAAGCACGGGGGTCCCAGACGGACAGAAAAGATCTGTGCAGAAAAACACGGTTGAAGAAATAATGGCTGAAAACTCCCCAAACTCGGCGAACACGTAAGTCTACGTCCTGACAAAGCCCGGTGGAACCTCAACAGGATACAGTCAAAGGAAGCCACAAGCAGAAACATCACCATCCACCTCCTGAAAACCAAAGACAAAGACAAGGGCCGCGAGCGCCAGAGAGCGGGGCGGAGGACAGCAAGGGGGCAGCCCTTTGAATGGTGGGCGCTTCTCGTCCGAAACCAGCCAGGCGCAAGCAGCGGGCGGCACCGCCCAAGTCTGCAAGAGGACAGCCCGAATCCAGAAGGAAAATACCTGTGGGGACGAAGACCAAATGAGGACCGGCGCAGATGACAACGGGCTCCGAGGGCGACCCCGCCAAGCCCGCGCAGCAGCGGCCTCCACACGCAGAGAAGGAGACAGAAATCGGGAATATCTCAGCAAGTGTAATACACTCTTTGCTCCCTCAGATTCTTTAACCACTGAAAGCAAAAGCCAGCACAGGTCTGGGGTGGCCCGGCGTGTGCAGACGTACCACGGGGACAGAGCCAAAGGGCGGACCGGGTCCTGCGTGGCTCCAGGGTCTCTAGGTTTTACTTGAAAGGGTAAAACAGTGATTCTAAGCAGACTGAAAGGTCAGGGAGGGTTACTGTAATCCCTAAAGCAACCACTGAAAGATGAGTACAACACACAGTAACATACAATGTGTTTACTTCTAATGCAAATCAATCATGTTTAAAAAGCAGATAAACTAAATGGGATACTAAAAATTATTCCAATAATTCGAAGGAAGGCAGGGAAGCCAGAACATCAAGTCATAAACACCCGAGGGGACAAACAGAAAGCAAAGAATAAAACTGTAGACCGAAATCCAAGCATCTCAGTAATTACATTAAACATAATTACACTTATAAGATGGAGATTGTCAGACTGGATAAAAAATAATAAAAACTGGGACACCTGGCTGGCTCATTCGGAAGAGCATGCAACTCTTGATCTTGGGGTCATGAGTCCGAGCCCCACATTGAGTGCAGAGATTACTTAAAAGATGAAAATTTTTTTAAGTAATAATTAAGATAAAAGATTTTTAAAAGTCCTAAATACATCTGTCTATGAGAAATCCACTTTAAATATAAGGCTATAGGTGCTTCAAATGTTAAATTTAAAAAAAAAGAAGTTTTTCTCCAAAGAGAGCAGCAGGCCTGGGAGGTTCAAACAACTTAGTTCTACAAAACTTTCAAGGAACAGGTTATCCTAGGAGAAAAAAAGACTGAAGAATCTCCGCATTCCTTGAGGCACGTAGCTCTGATGTCAGAACCAAAGGCATCAGCAGAAAGCTGACGTCAGGCCCCCACCATCTGCCGGACGAGGCGCCAGCCGATCCAACCGAACGGCTCGCTCTCAGGAGGAACGCACCACCCCCGAACTGGACTACCCCCAGAAATACAAGGACGATGTGAATACAGAACCCCCGGTGTGACGCACGCTAACCCAGAAACCACCAGGAGTCAGGGTGGCAGGTGCTTGCCCAGGGAAGACCCTCCGGGCTCATGCTGGGGAGTGGGTAGGGCAAAGCAGGGAGGCTTGTGCTTCTATTTCCCGCAGCCCCAATCCTCCTCCGCCATGCAGTCGCCCTGTGCCCTGAGCAGGCTGAGCCGGGAGCGGCGCCCCAGCCTCTGCCCACTGGGGCCGACGGCACACACACCCGCCCCCTCGCGACCATCAGTCAGGTCTGCAGGGCCCGCCCGGGCGCCCGAGCTGAGAGCCCCAGTGACACACACACCCGTGGCTGGACCGGCCACCACACCAAACGGGTGCTGTTTTTGCCAGTGTGTGGCCAGAAGCCTCCCGGAAGGTGAGCTGACTCTAGGGTCTCTGGCCGGGAGGCAGCGGCGGGACTCCGACCCTGCTCCCAGTGGGCGCCCTGACCAAGCCAGCTCTGGAGGGCGGCCGTGTGCCAAGCCCCCCACCAGAGTGCTGCTGACGCCCGACAGGCACGGAGGGTTCGGATCCACGGCCCGTAAGCACCCCTCAGCCCTGTCCCCACCGCGTAGCCAGGAGCACAGCTGCCCAGGCCCTCGGCGGCCACGGCACCTCCACCGGGCCCTGCAGTCTGCTCCTGAAGGACACTGGTCTCGGGTTGCGTTCTTGCCACCACGGGAGGAGCCACGTGTTCCGACGCAGGCCGCCGGGCTCTGCTGCTCTGGGGTCCCCGCTGAGCGGGCACCGGCTCGGGCTCGGCCCAGGCCCCGTGTCTACTGTCCCTGCAGACACTGCGCTTCCTGCCAAGTGGAGGGGCCGGGGGTCAAGTGCCCACTGCTCAGTCCATCCCCGGAGGAGTGGCACACGCACACGTGAGTACAGATGTACGTGTGTGTTAAGTGCGCGGGTCTTAGTGAGGACGGGGGACATGCTCGGCAGGGTAGTGCCCTGGGTCTGGCAGGAGGGACGACGCTGCCGCCAAGTGCCCACTTAGCGGCTCCATTGGGCAGGCAGTGGTCCAGGTGGGAGAACCCCGTGAGAAGCCCCGAGCCGGCTCTGCCCTGAAGCTGCGACTGTTTAATGTGGTTCCAGCTCATTTAGCGCATTACCCAGGATTTCAAAGAGCCATTAGCCCAAGACAATCCCTCAGTCTCTTGTTTCCATCTGAACGGGTTCCAACGTCAGGTCCTCTGCCAGAGAGGTGAGCCCACATGCACACGCACATGCACACACACAACATGAAAGGAACCTGTCACCACCGCTTCCCTGCAGCAAACAGGAGGCCGGGGACCAAGGCCGGCCCACGAGGTCGCTGCCGTGCACACGCTCACACGCACAGCTCGCCGTGGGGGCCCAAGGGCCCTCCCCACTGCCCACATGGACAAGCCCATCCCACCAACCTGGCAGCAGCTTCCAGGTCTGTGACCCCCACCCAACGGAGCCCAGCCCCTGTGAGGCCTACGGGCCCTGCTCCCTGCACTGGATGAACAGCAGTCCCCACAGCCGGGGCCGGTCGGAGCTGCCCCTAGGCTGGCTCGATGCAGGGGTTCGGCACCTCCGACAGGCCAGTGGCGAGGACCACAGCAGCCTGGAGAGGGATAGTGCAGTCCCACAGCGTCCCCCCAACTATGACCCCCACCCTCACCAGGCACCTGGCGTCCCTCAGGACCCCCCCCCAGCCCCAAGTACCGAGCTCCCTTCTGAGCGGGGTCCTGATGCCCTGGCCTGGTGGGGCTCCCATGGAGATGCTCAGCCCCCTGCCACCCTGGAGAGGCCCAGCACCAGGACAGCCCGGGAGGAGGAGCTGAGAACTACAGGAAAGCTGGGCTCGACAGACACCCTCGTCTGCAGCTAGAGCAGGGTTTCCCTGACCTGTGCGGGGGGCCGTGAGGGCCAGCCCCACCTCCCCGTGCCACGAGACCCGGCTCCCCGGTGAACCTATGCATTCTACGCTCCTCATAGCTCCTTTCACCTACAGCTGCCCGCTGTGAACGGATAAACGGAGTCAAAAAGGAAAGGAAGGGCAAAAGACCACCACGCGGATCCCGTGTCCTCAGGCTGGCAGGCCAGCCTCCACCAGCAGGGCCACCACCCACCCCACGCACACGCTTCCACGGACCTTTCTGGAGTCGCGGTGCTGACCCTGTGCCCGCCACACCCCCAGCCCGGGACATCTGCCTCTCCTGGTTCACACAGGAAGCCCCGTAGGAGGTGGTGGAGACCTCCAGGGCCCCACCCTTGGAAGCGGGCGAAGCAGGAGCAGAGGGAGAGGGAGAGGGGCAGGCCCACGGCGGGCGGGGGAGGAGGCGCAGAGAAACTCTGAGGGGAGGGGCGGGGCAGGGAGGGGCAGGCTCGGCGGGTCAGCTCAGCTAGAGCCAGAGTGGGGCTCCCGTCGCCGCAGGACCCCAGGAGGTGGAGGCACACACCTGGCAGGCACCAGGGTCCATGAAATGAGCTTGGTTGGGCTGGGCTGTGCCGGGGGCTGCTGATGGCAGGACCCCGACTCCTCGACCTGCGCAGGGCGCGGCCCGTCCTCGGATCTCCAGTGAGGTGGCTCAGAGGAAAGCACCCGGACCAAAGCAAGCCAGTCACAAGTCACCGAACAGGCAGGTGCGCCTCCTCACACTCACGGTGAAGAACCAGCATCCGAGGCCGGTCCATAGCCTGTTGCTTCAGAGTCGGGCCAGAGTCACCCACCTTCTGGTGTCTGCAGAACCGTGTGGCGTCATCGTCCTGCTGGCTTCTCCCCACGGCCCGTGTTCCAGCGGCAGGAAGCACCGCGCTCCAAGGAGAGGCCGGCCACAGCGCGCTGCTGACCAGGGGGGCCCCTTGGGCAGAGGGCGCAGTGGGCCGAGCACGGGAGCGAGGAAACCGCAGCTTTCTGAAGCACACTTGGGCCTCGGGGTAAAGTGGCGCTCCAAACGGCTCCTGCCGCGGGACACCTCGTTCAGGGCCTCCGCCACGGGCCCCGGACGCAACCAGCCTTGGGTTTTTGTAGGATTACATAAAATTCAACAAGGAAAAATACAATCCAGACTAGGGGGAAAATATAGAACTTTATTTTTAACATAGTTATTAAACTCCACCACAGAGTAAGGACATGAGATTCTTTGTTTCCATTTAATAAATACAAGTGAATAAAAATACTTTGTTTGCAAAGAGACTGCCTCTCTTCCTTCTCCAGATTTCATGGAAGCCCCCCTCTGCTGCGGCCACCCCCAGGCCACATCCCCCCACAAACCACTCCTTCCCTCTGGGTGCAGAGGCCTGCAAATACTTTTTGGCTACAATACCTCTCTCTTCCCTGATGCCCTTCCAAACACAAGTTCTCGTACTGAACGTCAAGTTTAAAACGGTTCCCCTAGGAGATCCGAGGAAGAGTCTGGTTTCCTTACAGAAGCCCAGCATGGACGGAACCCTTTCCACCAGCACTTGTCAACACAAAGAAAGTACGCGTCAGCTTTCAGCAAGACAGACTCCTGCGTCCGAAAGGGGGGAAAGGATAATGGAAAGTATAACCTACTGTATGTTGTACAGACAGTCCCTTATTTCAAAAATAGAGATTCCTATTTAAATTTAACCTGTCTGAAACAGGCCAAATATCTGATTCTACATGGAACAGCTCTGTTACTGCCCATAACAGAGGCCCTGGTGCTTTGCTGCTGAGCCGCCCAGGCTGGCGAGCTCTGGGGCTGCAGCAAAATCTCAGACCACAACTAAGTGCCGCTGCCCCCCAGCCCCCCCACAGCGCCATGCTGCCTTGGGCGCCACCCAAGGTCGGGGATAAGGCACGCCTCTGCGCTCTGTGCTCACAAGGGTGAACGTTCCCTTCCGACACCAAGCTGCAAAGAACAATTCTGTCTCGGTAGCTAACGTTCCTGCTGTGGCCACGCGTACAGAAGCTCAGCGCTCCCAGTGTTCACACGGCTCCGCGTGTCCCTCTGCCCCAGTGATTGCGCAAGTCAACAAGGACACAAATGTAAATCTTGGCTAAATATGACCGGGAAGAAAGTGTCAGTCTTTATAACCAGCAGTAAAACCTCTTCACACACCCCATTTCTCATTAATCCATATTTTTAAAAAGTATTTATTTCCTGAAAGTATCTCTAAGTGTGATAGTTTGCAATACACAACAGACAAAAAAGATGTATCGAGATGCTAAGGAAACACATATGAAGTACTAGAAAGCACGGAAACAAAGGTATGTCCCTGTCCTGGGGCCCACAGAGCCGTCCCGCCCAGCCTCTGCTCTGGCTGCGAGGCCCTGCTTCTTCGAAGGAGCAGCACTGGTTCGAGCCCCCTGGAGTGTGGCACACACGCCCCCCACCGACCGCGACAGAAGGGAAGCCACTGCGCGGTGTGCAGGCGCTCCGGCCGGGAGAGGGGGTGGGGACGGCTCTCACCATCTCCCCGAACTGCCTTGCCAGGCATACGGTAAAACTGCATCCGACTGCCATCATCCTACACACATCATAATTTCAGAAGAGAAGCCTGCTGGAGCGGGAAAGGCAGGGAAAAACACAGACGCTGTGGTTCTGCAAGCTTGCCTTTTTTGGTACCAGCACAGAGTGTCACCGTCAGCGCGCGTTCAGCAGAGAAGCGCCGGCCGCAGCTGGGCGCCTGTGTGCGTGTGCGGAGGGCGGGCCTCAGAGCCCCAGGGACTTCTGCGCCAGCTGCCTGGCCACCCTGCAGAACTGCTCCCGGTCATCCCGCCACATCTTGGAAGCATCCACGTTAGCGCCACTCTCATCGTTGGGCTCTGAAAGAGAAGAGAAGGAGTCGCGCTCCCTGTGAAAGGGGCTCTGGCGAGGTCTTCCGTATATCACTTAAAACTCCCGTGCACCTTTCTGGAGCTGTGTCCCAGAGACAAACGGAAGACTCGGGAGTCTGTGAAAAGCTAGGGAAGGAAGTCAGCTCTCCGTGGACAGACTGAGAGAGGGAGGGCTGAGAGGCGGCGTGAAGTCAGGGACACGC
>NC_138369.1:191071098-191082714 GCF_054177405.1 Leptonychotes weddellii
ACTGGTTAAAATTAAGGCACTCCGAGCTTCCTGGTTTCCTTGAGGTTACAATATATGGCTGCTCTTAGGACTATTTCAGAAAAAAGCGTAGGGACTACGACAGCCCTCCAGACCGCCTGGTGTGGGCTCAGGACCCCGTGATGGGATTACATACACGGTATGGAAAAACGGGGAGCTCAGCAACCCAGAATCAAGACACAGTGCAAGCTTACGGAGTACTACTGCGTTAATACTAAGGTTGCTGAAGTCTGTTACAAAGTTTCTCTTATGAATAAACAGTAAGACAAAATGTGCAGGCTGCTATAAAATACTTGGGAATGTTTCATAGTACTTTAAATTGCTACCAAATGCCCAAGAAGTCAGAAAGATAGTAACAGAGTTCGTAGAGGTTAGTTTCCCAGCTTGTGGAAATTCCAGGACAGCACAGGCCGACATGGCGGGCACCTGACTGGACGCCTGAGACAGCGGTCTCTGCAGGGTCACAAGCATGAAAGCCGAATACGTCGTTTCTGTAGGTGCCTGTCGACCCGCTTTCCCGAAGCTAAACGTCTTCCTACTCCGAAGCAGTGTGGCACCTGGGCCTATTTTCAGACTGAAGGCAGGCTGTTCACACAGGTCCATCATTGCTGCCGCCCCTCACACGAAGCAGTCTATTCACTGCCGTCCTAGATCTCGATCTGAAAGGGACGGAACGGCCACAGAAGCCACGGTGGGGTGTGCCTGGAGGCCACGGACAGCCTCCCGAGAAGCTGCCTCTGCAGGATTCTCACCACACGCCCCCAGGAGCACGCTTCCAGGACGGGGCTGGTCTGACAAGCACGCGGAAATCCCTCCCGCCGACCTGGACACCCGCCTCCCCGGTGGGCAGAGCCCCGCAGGGGGGCCGCGGTGCTCGGTCCCTCCCTCTTTGGGGACAACCCAGGCCCCTCAGTGACCGCGGTGCAGCCAGCCTGACAGGCACGAGAGGCTCGTGCGCTGCACGCACGGCCTGACACCCGCTGTCAACGGGCAGGAAGGTGAGAGCAGGGCGGCAGCGGCCTCCCCGGGCCCCGCGGCTCCACATCAGTGCTGCGGTGCCCCGGAGAGGCGGCTTTCAAGCTTCATTTGTTACTCAAGTCTTCCCTGGGAGAAGACCGTGATGTTCTGGTAAAGATACAAATGAAAATTTAAAAACTGTCCAAAAAGTGAAGTTTTTTGGTGAAATGTTTTAGGTGGAGGAAGGAAATCCAAGAATTATTTAAAATGAAATGAAACGCAACACAGACCCAAGGTGAGCAGGACCCCCCCTCGGTGCTGTTCCGCGCGGCTGGGGTGAGAGCGCGTCCCGAGTCAGCGCGCCGCACGGACACGCCGCTGGGCTCACGGGGCAGCGGCCGGGTGACAGGCGCCCTTCCTGCCCCGCCGTGGGCAGCCCGCCGCCGGCACGGAGGGAGAGGTGGGCGGCTCCGCCTGCAGGTGGCTTACCGACTGAGACAGTGGTGCAATGTTTGTCTTTCCTCCTCAAATTAACAACCAAACCAAAACCAACCCCCACCCCCCGACAGGCTTAGCGTCTCGAGTGACCGAGTAGAGATACAGAGAAGGGGACAGAAGCTCGCAGGTGTGCGGGCGGCCGCGCGCTGTGCTCTCGGCAGGCCCGCCTCGGTGGGGCAGGGGCTCCACTGACCGGCGCCGCGTCCCGGGGCGGGGTGCGCTCTCAGTTGTTCTCAAACCTGGCATATGGGTTTTCTTCTTTAAACAAACCTGGAACAAAACAGCCCTGGTTATAAATGCACTCACAGGACGGCAAACGAGATGCAAGAGAGCAGGACAACTGAGCTCTACGCGAAGACCCACTGAGGCCTTAAGAGAAATGGTGTCTGCGCAGGGTCGAGCACGACACTTCATCGTTTTGAATGTCAAACCACAGGTGACTCACAAAACCATCCTACTTTACCCGTCCTTTTAATGTTGGCGGACTTAGAGCGAGGTGACCTGCAATCTCACCGTCGAGCATCCTGACGTAGCTAGTGCGATGTACCTGGTCATAGATCTTCGGTGCTGAATACCCGAAGACGAGGAGCTCTCCTCGCAGAGCAGACGCCCACACAATCTCTCCCTCTCTTCAGAACCCTGTACCACAAACCAACACCCCCCAAGCCACTGCAACACAGCTACTTGCTGCAGGAGATTTTGGGGGTGCAGGGCTGCTGGTCCGTCTGCGGAGGAGGACGGCGTGCCTCAGGCCTCGGGAGGAAGCCCACGGTGGTTTTGGTAAAGGGCGTTCAGATGCCAAATGACAAATACACCAGTTGCGTTGGGAAAAGACAAAGCAAAACAGCTCCTAGCTCCATGTCTAGTTCAGAGGGGGAGAAAGTGTTTTGTGATCAGGAAATCAAACACCTTCTAAAACCACAAGAAGGGTTTCGTCCACACGTGTATTGTGTGTGTTAACTGCAGCGTGTGCCTGTCCCCGGCCCCCTCGGAGCCCCCTGGGGATTCTTCCACCAGCTGAGTCTTTCCAAAGTCCAGTCCACTCTATGGGCTTTGTGTAAACAGGCATGAGTTGGTTTTATCAGTGCAATTAAGGGCCACAGGAACCATCAAAATGGTAGGAAGGAAGTGCCCCAGGGCACTGTTACGGAGACCGTCCCTGGGCCAGGAGCCCAGCCTGAGCCACCGCCAGGCCCCGCACACAACCCCGCACACAACCGGACAAAGGGGAAGCTGAAAGCTACTTGCGCTTGGCAGTAAAGGCACTTGGGTGTGAGTCTGTGTGACATGTCTCTTGCCTCGTATTTATATTGTTAATCAGATGCCAACAAGCTCCTTTCTGCACTTTTCAATGTTGTGGAAAACCAAGGGGCCCCAGCTGAGGGCAGCGGACGCTCAGTGGGCACTGGGGAGAGAGGGCACCGCGCCAAGACTGCTGGATAGGGAATGTCACCCACACGGAGTCTATCACCACCTACGCAGGGAATGAGCACTGGACCCCAGGGCGAGTGCCAAGGGCAGCAAGGCGGACACGCCACGCTGGCCAGGAGAGGAGTGGCACCAAGGGGAGGCTGAGGGGCGGGAGCCAATCACAGAAGGCTGTCTCAGTGGCCGGACATCTCGCCTTAAACGTAGAAGACCCAGCAGCGGGAGGAGGGGCAGTCGGGGCAGCCTTGTGCCTTGGAATCAACACCTGGAGGCTGGCAGGGTCACCCCCAGCCTGAGGCGACCCAGCACAAGGGCGTGATAGTAGAGGAGGCCGGTGTGGATGGGGGTGGGGGCATGCAGCCAGCGGCCCCCGCCAGAGGGAACTGAGCCTTGGGGACTGACTGTTTTAGTGCTCGGGATCTTAAAATACCAGGAAAACAGGATCCTCTATACAGAGAACTCCAAAATGCATACGTTAGTCGGTAAAGATTTTGGAATTTTCCCGATCAGAGTTCGCCTTCAGCCCAGCTGCCCGGTCCACCTGACTGAGCATGTGATCCTCAGGTCATGAGGTCAAAGGAAGTGCCGTGGCCCAGGGCTGGAGGCCCCGTAGTGGTCACTGGGGAGGCCCAGTGAGTTCATGTCTCCCAATCCCAACAGCCAAGTCAACAGGGGAGCAGATTTAATGCTCTCACACAGTAAAAAATGAGTCACCCCCGCCCCAGTCTCTCCAAACAAAAACCAAAACAAACCAGACGAAATGCCTGGGCAGCATGGAGAGCTGAGCCCACAGAAGTCAGGTGCGAGAGCGACGTGAACACGAGGGTGGCAAGGCGGGGGAGGCCCGTGGTCATCACACACAGCCCACGTCACACAAACAGGGTGACAGGCTAGGAGCCACATGGAGCCCGGCCAAGTTCCACCCCCTCGGGAGCGAGCAGTCCTAGGAAGTCTGGCGAGAGAAAAATATGCCAAGGCTTCATCTTTTCAAGACATTCGTGGGTTAGTTCATTCCAGTCCACACGGAGTAAACCCAGCCGCTCAACCCGGACAGGTGGACGAGGGAAGCAGTCACATCTCATGGTGTGGCATCAACTCCCAACCAAACGGAACGGACATAGACATCGCATCAACACTTACCATATTTTTTTCTGATTTCATCATGTCTTGATTTCATCTCTGCTCTCCTAAAAAACAAAGATATCTCATTTAGTATCAAACTATTACATAACATTAAAAGATGTACCCTTCACTTCCTTCGGCAGAGAGGCTGGGGACAGGCGCAGGTGGCCACCTGGCCAAGCAGGGTGACGACCAGCACTGTCTTCTGAGGATGTTCCAATGTCCTGTCATTTGAATCTTTGTTTCAATAAAGACAATTCAAATACTATGATTTCTTAAACTATTTTTCGTGTAAAGAAAACACACTGAGGAGTGAAAATCTGACACTAGGTCCTACAGAAGGTTGGGAATGTACATGTGTTAGTTGTTCCTTAGGGGCCATGACTCTGCGGGGACAGCGCCCACCCACCAGCAGCTGGCCTGACGCGGCAGCATGTCTCCGAGCCACGATCTCGCTCCCATCAGGCAGGGCCTGGTGACCCGCCGCACCTGCCGCCCTGGCCTGGCCCCAGCTCCCCAAAGTGCTCCGTCAGCAGGGGAGGACAGCGTCTCCACACACTGGCTGCAGCAGGCCCGCCCCAGGGGCAGGCAGGCAGGTGCCCCCAATACCCGGCTCGCCCCGGCTGGGCCTCTGTCCTGCCCGGGGCAGCCCGGGAAGACAAGGACCCGCGCCGCGCCCACACCCTGTCCCACAATCCCGGCGCGCGACCCACAGTCTGTCCAAAGCTGGAGAGAACTTGGGCTGCAGGAGGAACTTCCCCGTGGCCTGGCAGGGCCCCGTGCCCCAGGGACGCCCCAGTGACCCGGGGCCTCACCTCTCCTCCTGCCGGATCCTGCGCTCCTCGCGTTCCCGTGCGGCCTTCTCCTCGCTCTTATCCGGCTTCCGGCTCCTGTTCTTCCGGCAGCAGCAGCAGGTGCAGCACACGGCCACGGCCAGGAGGAGGGCACCCCCCACCACCGACAGCGTGATGATCAGGGCCTCGAAGTTCACTGCAAGGTCCACCGGGAGTCAGGGAGTCAGGACGGGGCGCGGGGAGCCCAAAGCAGCCCCCCACAGTCCTAGAGCTGCCTGCCCCCAGGCCTCCTCTCAGTGCGGGTGTGTGACTTGTGAGCGATTTCTCAATCAACCGCCACGGCCCAGGCCACACACGGGGCGGCATTTCTCCCCACGGCAAGCCTGGGGTCCGTGAACCAAGCAGACACAGGAAGGAGAGTGCCCACTGGGCGCACAGACTCTCCTGACACACTTTTAGACTCTGTGGAACTCTGGAAATGGAACTGAAGCCTGGGGCAGCTTATCCAATCCTTAAACCCAAGTCCACAGCATGACACCGCGGGCCCTCGAGCACAGTCTGAACCGTCTGGGTCCACGAATCTGTGGGCGTGGGTTCCCCAAATCCAGGACGATACTGTATGTGCACTTTCTCTTCCTGATGACGTTCTCACTAACGTTTCCCTCTCTCTAGCCTACTTCCCTGAGAACACAGCACGTGGTGCACATCACACACACACACACACACACGCGCGCGCACCTCGACTGCTCTGTTACCAGCAAGCCTTCAGTCCACGGCAGGCTGGCAGCAGTTCAGTTTCCAGGAAATCAGAAGTTACATGCAGATGTACCCCAATGTTCACAGCAGCAATGTCCGCAATAGCCAAACTGTGGAAGGAGCCGAGATGCCCTTCAACAGATGAATGGATAAAGAAGATGTGGTCCATATATACAACGGAATATTACTCAGCCATCAGAAAGGATGAATACCCAACTTTTACATCCACATGGATGGGACTGGAGGAGATTATGCTAAGTGAAATAAGTCAAGCAGAGAAAGTCAATTATCATATGGTTTCACTTATTTGTGGAACATAAGGAATAGCATGGAGGACATTAGGAGAAGGAAGGGAAAAATGAAGGGGGGATATCAGAGGGGGAGACGAACCATGAGAGACGATGGACTCTGAGAAACAAACTGAGGGTTCTGGAGGGGAGTGGGGGAGATGGGTTAGCCTGGTGATGGGTATTAAAGAGGGCACGTTCCGCATGGAGCACTGGGTGTTATACGAGAAGAATGAATCATGGATCACCACATCAAAAACCAATGATGTAATGTATGGTGACTAACATAACATAATAAAATAAAATTAAAAAAAAAAAAAGAAGTCACATGCAGATTTTCAAGTGTCCGGGGCGTCAGCGCGCCTAACCCCTATGCTGTTCAAGGTCACCTTCATTTACTTCCCCAGGACAACTTCTGACCCCAGCAGGCAGAGGAGGGACCGTGGAGCCCTGGCACCGCCCACAGGTCCTGAAGACGGCTGCCTCATCAGCTGCCAACGATTTTATGATTCCCCGTCAAGAGCCAACTCCTGAGACAAGTAGTTAAAACAAGCTTCACGATTCTTTCCGACTTCTCTGAAGGATTTATAAAGCGAAACCCGCCAACAGTTCTCTATTTAATTCGAACCAGGGCCAATCAAAGAGCCCTGAGAGTGCTCTTGCAAATATGTCCACTCGCCCCGTTCAGACGGCCACTGAGGCAGTTTCGGGAGCGAGCTCCGCCCGGGGCGGCGGGTGGGGACAGGGAGGCCGCCGCCGAGAGCCAAGCACTCCACACAGGTTGGCCGCGAGCCCCACGGGCTGGCCTCCAGTTTGTGCACCTACGCTGACGATCAGAATCAGGGTCACATCTGATGAAATGCCTTCTGAGCTACAGTCATGTGGTTTCTCCTCCTGTTCTGGAAGAGCCAGCACACCAAGCCGTCACGATGGCAACAACATCAGAAAAGACCTTCACAAGCGGATGGCAGTGGGTTTTGACGACAGAACTTGCAAACAATCCACTTTAAAAACCAATCAGATCAGCAAGACACCTGGCTCAGAAATATGTCTGCCCCTCCAAAACAGCTTTTCTGACTAGCAGCTAAAACCAGTTAAAAATACAGAAATCCCGTGCGGCACCTGGGTGGCTCGGTTAAGCATCTGCCTTCAGCTCAGGTCATGACCCGGGGGGTCCTGGGATCAAGTCCCGCATTGGGCTCCCTGCTCGGCGGGGAGTTTGCTTCTCCCTCTCCCTCTGCCGCTCCCCCTGCTTGTGCCCGCTCTCACCCTCTCTCTGTGTGTGTCTGTGTCAAACAAATAAAATCTTTTTTTTTTTTTAAAGATTTATTTATTTATCTGAGAGAGCGAGAATGAGAGAGAGAGAGTACATGAGAGGGGGTAGGGTTAGAGGGAGAAGCAGGCTCCCGATGCGGAACTCGATCCCGGGACTCCAGGATCATGACCTGAGCCGAAGGCAGTCGCTTAACCAACCGAGCCACCCAGGAGCCCCTCAAACAAATAAAATCTTAAAACAAAAAAATACAGAAATCCCGATCACAATGGGGAAAAACACTGCAGGCCCCCATCCCATGAACCTTCCACGTAAAAGCTACGGAGCCTGAGGCCATGAGGGTGACCTGAGTGGGGCAGGGACACCTGCTTCTGCCAATGGGGTAACATCCTAAAGACTTCATGTTTCTCCAATCGAACATGTAATTACAGTTAAAACCCCAAAATCAATTTTGCCCAGAGCTGGATAAGATGATTCTAAAGTTGTCAGAACAGAGAGCACCCATGGCGTGAGGTCTGGAATTACAGTTACATGCTGCCCTGACATCGAGGCGGGGCTGGGGGCCCTCCCGGGCTCCCCAGACAGCACAAGCACAAGCCCCCTGCCCATTCTGTTCCCACAGAGAAGGCCAATACGCCCTCAGCCCAATGCGCCTTCCCAACCCTCCTCAGTGCACACGGGGACCCGGAGCATCCCCACCGATCCCTGAGTGGCAGGCTTCAGTTCCATGCAGCCCCGGCATGAACGACACCACGTGCACCTTCTCTTAGGAAGCAGGCCACCTGTCCTGACTGCAGAGCCTGCCTCCCACAGTCCCTGCTTGCTCCCTGTTCCTCGCCCCCCACGCTGTGGCTCTCATCTGTCCCATGCCAGGCGTTCAGCCAGCCCCACGGCCCCAAAGCAGGAACTTCATTGCACAGAATTATCAAAAGTGACCCCACTTGAAAGGTGCTCAACATCATTAGTCATCAGAGAAATGCAAATTAAAACCACAACGAGACACCCCTTCACACCCACCAGATGGACTAAAATGAAGATGACTGATTACCCCGAGTGTTGGCAGGGACATGGGACAACGGGAACGCCCGCACCACCTGGAGGAGCGTAAATTGGCAATGCCACTCTGGGAAAACGCCTGCAGACCTACTACGCGCGGCGACCCCGTGACTGTGCTACTCAGTACACGCACAGTGGAAGTGAGTGTGGGCAGCCGGCCCCACGAGCACGTTTACAGCAGCACTGGGACGTCCACGTGGACGCCTGCAGGGCACTGAGCAGCCGCCGGACAGATGGGCCGGGACACAGAGGAGTCTCAGACACACGACTGCATGGAAAGTCGGACAAACAGCACGTGATTTCCTTTGGGGGAAGGGCAGCATGGGCAGCACTCACCTGTGCTGATGGAAAGTTGCTCCAGGGGCTGACATGGGGTCCTGACCCGGTCAGGCTGCGAGTGCTAAGCGGAGGTTACCTGTCTACGTGTGTTAAAACCTCACTCCACTCCCTGAACAGCTGTAGGTGTACGCACACATGTGTGTCTGTTAGACACTAGGGTCTACGAGGACAGGGAAACAGCATGTGCGCTTCATTGGAAGTCATGCCTCGGGGCGCCTGGGTGGCTCAGATGGTTAAGCATCTGCCTTCAGTTCAGGTCATGATCCCAGGGTTCTGGGATCGAGTCCCGCATCGGGCTCCCTGCTAGGCGGGGAGCCTGCTTCTCCCTCTCCCTCTGCCTCTGCCTCTCTCTCTCTCTCTTTCATGAATAAATAAAACATTTAAAAAAAAAAAAAAAAAAGAAGTCATGCCTCATCTTAAGAACACCTTAACAGCTCAGGCTCAGAATGCCCTGGGCTCCCTGGTCCAGGACTGGTCTCTCTGGGGTCTCACAAAGGGTTAACAGACCCACAGAGAGAGTGCCTGGAAAACCCACCATCTGCAGACAGAAAGGGACAAGTCAGGAAAGAAGGGCCTGACCATGCTGAGCAGGACTCCCAGTACACAGATGCAGCCGAGACACCGTGTGCCGACACACCCAGAAACAGTCCCCAAACGCACACTCTGCTCTCCGCCATCCCGGGATGCAGAGGGACCCAGTGCAGAGCCGAGGCTGATGGTCCTGCAGCTGGGCCTCCAGACCCCAGGGACTGCCAGCAGCCCTCCCAGAAAGCACACTCTCTCACTGGCTTCCTGACTTCCTGCAGAGAGCACGCGTTCTGGCAGCTTACGTTCACTGAGCACAACCAGACTTTCCAAAACAGCACAGATTTTGCGAGAACTCCATGAAAACGAAGACTTACCCCAGCAAACGCCCCAGCGTGCAGAGCTCAGCTTACAGAGGGAGCTGGGCGGCAGGATCCTGCTCACCGGGTAGTCCAAGCACGCCTTGTTGGTGTGGCACCAAAGACACTGAAAGAGATGATATTCGACAAACGTCAGAAATGCAACATACGCACCCAAGAATCAGACTGTCCGGGATTTGAGCCCCACTACACCTCCTGCTCGCCCTCAGGTGACAGACTGGAAGGCCTCAGCCCCCACCCCATCCCATCAGCTCCACCCCATCTGGACCACCAGGGTTGAGGTTACTCAAAACCCTCTCCCACCAGGCACCCTGCCCAGCCCCTTGGCCTCCGTGCATGTCCTGAAAGCTGCCAGGTGGCTCCCTGCCCAGAGTCTTTGCACAGCCACTTCTTCTGCCCAGAACATTCTTCCCCCAAGCATGTGTGACCTCCCCTCCCCCACATGGCCTCCCCTGAGCAACCCACTCACCATCGCCCCATCTCCCCATCACCTTCCCATCAGTAGCACCCATCACACTCAGCTGGGGTGCCTATCTCAGTTCGTCTGCAGGAGGGCAGGCGGGACCCAGCGGGCCCACAGGAGGAGCTCAGTAAGTCCTTGTCAGTGGACTTAAGTGACCTTGGAAAACACTGTGACCTCTCCAACTGCATGGGGTGCCTGGCCGTCTTAAAGACAGTGCATCTGGGGGCACCTAGGTCTGTGAAGCGTCTGCCTTCGGCTCAGGACATGATCTCAGGGTCCTGGGATCGAGCCCCGTGTCATGCTCCCTGCTCAGTGGGGAGTCTGCTTCTCTCTCTCCCTCTGCCCCTCCCCTGCTCATCCTCTCTCTCTCAAGTGAATAAATTCTTAAAAAAAAAAAAAAAAAGACAGTGCATTAAGGCTCAAAGGCACCAGCCCAGAACCTCAGGGCTGGAGGGCACCTCACAGACACTCCTGTCTGAGTCCCTAAGAACACCAGGGGCGATGCAGGTGCAGAGACGGCACCAGACCCCCCGCCCCCGGCCACTCAAGCACTCCCGGCACCAGGCGCACATGGCGGCCCAGACGTGTGCTCGGGTAGCCCTCATGGGTCCTCAGGTCAGGGCTTTGCACTTGGTACTTTGAATCCTGAAGGTAACCGTCTTACAGAGTCTTCTCTGAGTTCTTCAAAAGGATGGGAAATCAGGTATTTGTGTCCCAGGCCAGGGTGCAAGTCCATTACAAACGTGAGGAAGAAGCCCGGGCTCTCCCAGAGCTACATGGCGCATTCACCATGCTCAGAGCACGCTCAGCGAACAGCAGTCAACCCTCTTCGTTCTGGCCGTCGGAGAACACCCTCGATGTCAGCGGCCTGGTCCCGGTGAACAGCTTTTGGTAAATCCTCCATTTTCACATAACGCAAGTTTCCCATGTCTACAACCATGTCATAACCGTGTTACTGAAAGCCACAGGAGCTCGCTAGGAGGATGGTTCTCTTTTGTGGGGAGCAATTCAGGCAGCGGCAATAGGTCACTGTCAGGCACACAAGAGCCCCCGGGGCCAAGGAGGTGGCCGTGCTACTTACGGAGACATTTTTCAGGCACTCCTCACAGGTTCTGTTAGTGTTCTGAGAGCAAGCTGTGGGGACGAACACACATCAGAGAGAGTCAGGCAAGGCACACACGCGCTTAGGAGGGCTGCGGGGGAGGGGGACAGGCTCCACTCCCAACCCCAGAGCCGCACATCCTCTCCTGGCAGCCCGCCTTCAGGGAGCACCCCCTGGGCCCCCGGGGGGACGCAGACACAGCACCAAGGCTCCTATCTGCAAGGGGTCGTGCAGGAAACAGGCCTCGGCACACAAAGGCAGTGCCTCCAGGGAAGAGGAGATGAGCGCCCAGACGCGTCCCACGGGCCCTAGCCAGCCCAGGCCCCCTGGCTCCTCAGCACACACTCTCTTCGGAACCAAAGGCCACAGCAATGCCAGGCCCACAAGACAAAAGCCAGGCCTTGGCCCTGCCAGTCCCCCCCAAGCCCTGCGGGAGAAGCCCCCCGGAATCAGCGGATGCCAATCCTGCAGGGCGCTCCGCGGCTCTGGCCACTCCTCACCCACAAAGGGGTTAAACCCCACACAGCTAACAGCTCTGGAGCTCAAGCTAATCAGAAGTAAAGAACTAGGGCGCCTGGGTGGCTCAGTTGGTTAAGCGACTGCCTTCGGCTCAGGTCA